>NW_024527710.1:7188616-7642183 GCF_017590135.1 Pyrgilauda ruficollis | reverse complement strand
GGGGCTCGGCAGCGGTGGCGGCCGGCGGAGCTCCGCGCTGCGCTCCTCTCCGGCCCCGCGGGGCGAAGCGAACGTGAGCGGCGGCGGGGCCGGGACGGACACCGAGAGCGGGGTAGGGAAGGAGCGGTGGCGCGGCGGGGCTGGCCCGGGCCGGCGGGCACCGTGACACTTGTGCCCGGCGAGCCGGGCTCGCCCCGCCCCCGGTGGCGGCAGCGCTTAAGGGAGAACGAGTCGGGGGCGGGAGTGCCGCTGCTCCGGCACCGGGGCTGCTGTCGGTGCGCGCCCGCGAAGCGCAGGGCTGGGCGCGGGGAGCCGTGCCGTGCCGCTCCGTGCCGTGCCGCTCCGTGCCGTGCCGCTCCGTCTGAGGAGTTCGCCGGCCGCGCTCCGCCGAGCGCTCCCGAGCGGCAGAGCTGCCTCGGTCCGGCGTGTCCCGTTCCCGATGTAGCTCAGGAACCGAGGGGCTTCAGCACCAGTTTGTAATACGGGTTGTTAACGACCGCTTTTTGTTTTTTATTTTTTTATTTCTTCCCCCTACTTTTCCACCCCCTCCGCCTGGGAACCTGGGGAGGTTTTGCTATTAGGAATGTCCTTGGAGTAGAGATGGGAGATAAAGTGCAAAGTAACTTGCGGAATTGGTTTCTGAATTACGGTGCGTCTAAAAACTAAGTTTGTGCTTCAGCGAGGGCTCTGGGAACTTGAAGGCTTCAGTGCTGGTTAGGTTAAAGCTTTGAAACTTGAATTTGTGGGAGTAGAATTGTTTTGAAAATAAATGTTTAAAAAGTGTGATTATGATCTCAAAATGCTCCAGTTTCAGTATTTCACTTTTGACTGTGGCTGGGCTGGTTAAATACTGTCATTCTTGGAGTTTGTTGCAAAAACATTTGTTTAGCGTAGTTTAACCTCCAGATTTGTTTGTATTGTTTATCTTACTGCATGTACATAACCATGATATATTTTATACATTATTTTGTGTTTATTATGCATGCAGGGACTCTAAATTTCCTTTAGGCTATACTTGCATTGTGTAATGCTTGCAGATAATTGTTTTACCCTGTGCATGATGAACTTAAAATGTGATGCCATATCATATCACTCAGAAAAGCGGAAAATTAGATTTGTACCACAGACTAATATTATGGAATTTCTGCTTCAAATGTCATTTGAACAGTGGTATGCCTTTTACAGCATTGTGTATATTTGTTTTTATAATTGCAGATGCCTTTTGATTGCAAGACTGCTGAAATGGTTTGAGGGCTGCATCTCCTTTCCTAACCATGAACAGTTCAAAATCACCAGGGCTGGCTGGATTTGGAGTCTTGAAAAACACAACATGCCACACGGAGAAAAAGATTTCAGTTTTCTTCTCAATAATCTTCATGACGGTGGGAATTTTGTCCAACAGTCTTGCAATAGTAATTCTCATGAAGGCATACCAGAGATTCAGACAGAAATCAAAAGCCTCCTTTTTGCTTCTTGCCAGTGGTTTGGTTGTCACAGATCTCTTCGGTCACCTCATCAATGGAGCCATTGCAGTGTTTGTGTATGCATCAGATAAAGACTGGATTCGATTTAACCAGTCCAACATTCTGTGCAGTGTTTTTGGCATCTCCATGGTTTTCTTTGGTTTGTGCCCACTGTTCCTGGGCAGTGTGATGGCTGTTGAACGGTGCATTGGAGTCACTAAGCCAATATTTCACTCTACAAAAATGACTTCTAGACATGTGAAAATGATGTTGACTATGGTATGTCTGTTTGCTGTTCTTATAGCTTTGCTGCCTGTTCTTAGGTTTAGAGCCTACCAAATTCAAGCATCGAGGACCTGGTGCTTCTATAAAACCGAACATGTTGAGGACTGGGAAGACAGATTTTATCTCTTACTTTTTTCTTGCCTTGGGTTCCTGGCCCTTGCTATTTCATTCCTGTGCAATGCTGTCACAGGAATTACCCTCTTAAGAGTCAAATTTAAAAGTCAACAAAGACAAGGCAGATCTCATCATTTTGAAATGATCATTCAGCTCTTGGCTATAATGTGTGTTTCTTGCATTTGCTGGAGCCCATTCCTGGTAAGAGCATAATGTATTTGCCAATGTTTAATGCACATCACTGTATAAAAGTTATACTTTTTTGTCTCCAGGTTTTAAAGCACTTAAGATGTGATAACAGCTCCACCCACACACTGATAGTAGTTTTATAGCATATTGCCCATAATGTATGTACTTATACATGTATAAAAATGGTAGTTATTCTCCACTTCTGATTAATAATAGACTAAGCTAAATATGTAGTGATTGTGAGGACTACATTTCCAGTACTGTGGAGCGGACAGAGGTAGAAGAATCATGGCTAGAATAATTCAGAACAAATACTGAGCTCTTCCAAAAATTCAGTGAAATCTAGGATTGGGAAGTCTTTTTACTCTGTATGGTGTAAATATTTTTTTTATTTATGGCAGTCTGATTGCTGTTATTTCAACAGTTTACTGCTACTTGTGAGCTTTGCTAGGGCAGATAACAGTTAAGAACCTAAAAACCCTCCCCTCCATTATCAGGGTGTGAAGGGCTTTGCTTTAGGGTTCTGTTGAAAAACAGTGGTTGGCAGTGGGTTGAAATCAACATGTGGTTTAGACCTAAGCAAGCTGGGTTTGTAATGTGGACAGATGAGCAGCAGAGCTGCTCTGGGACTGTCCCTGCTCTGACTCCCACAGGGTCAGTGCTGGTAGTGCCTGCTCTGTCAGTGAGCAGGTCAGAGGAGGTGGGATTGTGATACGGGAAAGAATTTGACAGCTCCAGCTGTATCATGGCATTAGAAAGCTGCTGTTAGCTTAGCCTCTTTTAGTGTAGAAAACTTGTCTGAAGAAATTTAGTTTTTTTGCTACGGTCAGAGGGTTTAAAATCACAAGTAACATGGAATCTTAACTTCCCTCGAAACAGGGTCCTGTAGTTTTTCAGTGATATAAATGGGCAATTTTGGTTTGAGCTGACAAATACTGACATTTAAGTCTGAGATCTGTATCAGATCCAGCTGTATTTCATCTGCTCACTGCCTGTGGTAGAGTCTGAAGTTACCTGAGTTAGTCAAAAATTAGATACTGACTCTAGCCTGGCTGCAGCAGTTTGGTATCTGGCAGGTAGCATTTCATTAATCCAGCATTGCCAGCTTCAAGGCAAAGTCTAGGTATGAATGTCTGCAATCACTGAAATGCACAAAACACTTTCAATTTTGTTCCAATCACAGAGAATTTTTCTAGTCTTGCTCTGCAGCATAGTTTGAATTCATGTTGGCTTCTGTCAGTGTCGTGGCCGTAGTGTATGGAGCATAAACAAAGTTGTCAGAGCAGCAGAGCAGGTTTTGTAGGGAACTTCTTTACAGTTATTTCAGACACTGTCTGAAGTTTGGTGCAAGCCATAGAATGGTTTTCAAAATAAGGATCTCATATGATGACTTCACTTTCCATGAAAAAGCAGCATTATTATCCTCTGATGACATTTATTTTAATTTAAAATAATTGTTCTTAAAAGCAGGGATTAATTTGGTTTTGCAAAAACCTTGGGTGTCAGAAGAGCTATAAACTTTTTTAGATGAAAAGAGATGCTTCATTTATTCAACACATTAAGGGACACTAAATTGCAACTACTACTGGTTGATTTTGTTATGCCATTCAGTTTTAATTATGGTGTATATTAAGTATGTATAAAATTATAGTTTTAGAAATCGTGGCAATCTAATGAAATCCAGCACTACTTTTGTTAAAATATTTAACTTCATCTAAGTGGTTGTTGAAGATGAATTATTGGTCTAGCAGGAATTTTTTTTCAGACCCTTTTTGGAGTTGGTGTTTGCATCAGCTTGTGATGCAGGCCAGTGAACAAGTTCTTGCTTAATTTTGGACATGGTGTTTTTTGGGACTGTGTTGCAGAGGGAAGCTGGTTCACAAGGAATTCTGATTCATTGGGTGGCAAATCTGCTGGTGCTTTGTGATGCTTTGCCTCTGGATTTCTTTTGAAATGAGATGAGCCAAACTTAACGCCAAAATCAGCCTGGTATTATGAAAAATAGTTCTGCAACGTGGATAAATTTAGCTTGGAAAGGAAGGGTTTAAAAACCAAAAAAAGTAGATATAGTGGGGGGTTAGATTCTTGGAACAAAGTTTCAAGGAAGTGAACAGTCAGTGTTTTAGCCAGAAAGTTTCGGTGGGAAATGCAGTGGGACAGGGTCCTTTGTGGGTATTTCCCTTCATAGCTGTTAGGATCATAGAGTTTATACCAGTTGATTTGCAGATTTATTTATCCATTACTTGTTTTGATAGCAACTGAGTACAAACAGAATTACAAGTGTGGTGTTAATTTAGCAAGTTTTTTGGCCTGCAGTAGAATAAAGTTTTGTCCGGAGCATACTGCTCAAGTGCTACATTGAAGTGATCCAGGGTTTATCAACTTACATGCTTTATATTAATTGCTGATTCAAACCTGCTTGTCTGATACATCTGAAAGGTCTCAGGGCTTTTAATTTGTGAAAAGACTGGTTTACATTCTGTAATATAATCATCATATACCAAAATAAGTATTTCTTGATATAAATATGAGCAGGTGTTTGTAGGTGAAATTCTCTGGAAAAGGATGTAAATACATGCTTCTTCTGTGATCATTTGCTTCTTTAATTTTTTTTCTCCAAGCTAAATCTAAAAGTCAGAATTTGAAGTCTAGTGTTTGAATTGTGAATTCTACCTATGTTCTCTGTCCCAAAGAGTATACAGAACAAAATGTTTCTTGAGAGTAAATTGCCTCAAAGTAAACCAAAGTTATTAGAAACCAAATAAACTTCTGGAAGAGAAAGTGGAGGAAGGCAATACGTTTTATACCACATGTGGTTTGCAGATACAAGAGTTTGGATTCATTTGGTGTTGGGGGAGTTTTAATTTATTTCCCTTCTGTTTTCCATCTAGTCTGGTATGTCCATTGACATATGTGTAGGGCTACCCTAACCGAGTCTGTCCAATACTGTAATCCAACTGCAGATTTACTTCACTATTAGATTTTAAATGAATTTTTTTTTTTTCCAACTGGAGTTAATATTCTGACATTGTCACTGTCCTGTGAGAAACTCATTTTCAGATGTCATTAGAGTCACAAGACCCTGGATTTTCCTTTATGGTGTCTGGAGTGGAACTGAACTTGACTTCTGCATCTGCTCAGTGATAGTGAAGTTGTTTGGAGGCCTATTTATACATGTGTGTAAATGTATATATAGCTAATACTTAATAATATAAATAACAATAAATAGTATTGTAATCAGTCACCACCTCTGTTTTAAGATTCCTGAAGATACGGATGGAGCGTTTTTCAAAAGCCCATGGCATGGCAATGTGGAGCTCTCCCCGTGGCTCTTGGACAGGGACCTTCTGATTTCTTTTTTTTCCTTTGGATTTCTTTCCCAAAGCTCCATCTCATCTCTTTTCAGAAATAAGCAGCTTTTCCGAGTTTTCTGCCACTGTGAGGGAATCTTCCCTTAATGAATTATGAGAATGAGAGGTGCTCCCTGCTTCTTCCCTTATGGGGGAACACTGATGGCTAGGAGTTGACAGGAGAAAATTCACAAAAAAAAACCAAAAACCAAAAATGGGAAATTAATGAGTTTTATAATAATATATGTAGTCAATGGTTTGCAGAGGCACAGTTGTTCTGACAGTCCAAGTAATTTTGCTTTGTGATGGGTAATTCCAGGTAAATATGTTCTGAAGATACTACGTTCAACTTCTCCGCTTTCTTCATCCTTGAGAGAGCCTTAGCCCTTTGCTAAGGGTATGCCAATTTTGCTGGATGAATTTGGTCCCTAGAGGCTGCATTCCCAAAGCAAATAACTGGGCAGGAGCATTTTGTGACAAGCACCTCTGATGAAATACATTGTTACATAAAGCTGTTTTTTGGCTGTCACTTGACATTTGGCGTGTCATGAAACAGCTTGGTTTGGAGCTGTGCTTGTATGAGCAAATTCTGACATCGCTATGTCGTATTCTGTAGGGCTCAAGGGATAAACATATTATAAAATTTGTTTTTCTGGAGTAGCAAAGAGAACTGTGTGTAACTATGGACAGGAGAGATTTATTTCAGAGTGAATTTATTTACAGGAACAAATTATGATACGGAGAAATTTCTAATCTTTTTCATGTGTGAAACACAGCCTGAGAAAAATACTTTTACATTCAAATTATTCTTGTTAGGATCTTTTTCCATGCAGTTAACTGATTAATTTCATTCCAGTTTTACCTCCCCTCTACTGCTGGAAATAGCCATTCCTGTTTTTATTGGAAAGAACTCTGTTTATTTCATATGAATAAATCAACTGTTATTCAGTTGCTTTTTTATTGCTTAGATGAATTTTTATCAGCCCCTTCTCATGTAATCTCTTCTCTTTCCAATTTGTTATGCTAATTGTGTCTCCCTGAACTTGCTCTGACTTTTTCTTGTCCCCAGACTGTCTCATGCAGTGAGGCTTGGTGACTGCTTTTCGTGCACCTAGGGCTGCGTTCAGCTTGTGATTTATTGAATCACTTCAACTCAGAAGCTGCAGGTGCTGGTCTGAGTGGTCCTTTCAGACAGTGTGCTCTGGAGCTGGTGAGAAGCTGCTGTACTAACAGGGAGGCTTTCACTGGAATGCCCTTACCCCATCCCAGCCTGGCTGCTCCACCAGCTGTTTGGGTGCAGAGCCAGGCTCAGGGCTGGTATCTGCTAAGGAGCTCAGTTTTTTGCAGGTTTTGCACTAAGTAACTTCTGAGCCACGTTCTGTGCACAGTATAAGGTAGTTGGATGTGCAAGGCAATCCTCTACATCTCGTTTGAGTGTTTTTGCATGTGTAGCCTTGTGTACACTTCGTCAGGTGTTCATACCTGTGTTACTCTTGAAGTCTCTCCCTCTATTCTTGTTTTCTGTCTTCTTTATTTAGGTGGCAGTTTAATTTCTGTTGCACTGCCTTATGTGTGCAATGGACATCATATATGTGAGCTTGTTGCTTTATTAATTCTGTTTGTATGCCTTCATTGCTGGTTGTATTGTCCCTACAGCTTAAGAGTTACTGAAAAAGTTATCCCTTGTGCTCTTGCGACTGGTGATTTCTCAGAATCAGAAAGTGCAGCTGAGGAGAAGCAGGGAGATGTCCCAAGATGCAGGTCCGTGTGAGGCTGCTCTGCAGAAGTTTGTTATTATCTTAGTTTTTATTAGTCAAAGCTGCAGCCACCGTGAGCTTGTTGTGCCCGCACAGGCACTGTCAACAGGGAGAACGATCTGTTTTTTTGAAAAATAATCAATTAGGCTTTCAGTTTCCACAGGTGTGTTTCTGAAGAGTGAAAGAGATACACTTAAATATGTTCAGCTAACCTTGCGGCTTTCAGTGCTGTTTCAAGGCTTTCAGAGGGGAAAACAACATTTACCTGTCCTTTTCAAGGGCTCAGATTTTAAAGAAGATAATCAGTGATAATTCCTATGCTTGTGCTGGCTTTTGTCGTTGAGTTCTTTCTAGAAGGTTTGTCTGCTGATGCTGCACAAGGACAGGATGCCTTGTCAGCAGAAGAGGTTTGTGTGGGGTGTGGGACACCTCACACCTGCCTGTGCTAGGGCAAGTCTCCCGTGGGATAGAGAACCCCTTGGACACTGTCTGTGCATCTCTGAGGATGAGTGCAGGCCCATGTTAGGAGCCCACTGCTGTCACAGTGGTTTTAATAAATGAAGCAGTGTCATGGGGAAAGGAAAAAAAAGCTTTTTGCCAGCAGCAGGGCTGCTGGGTATGCCTCTTTACCTCTAGCCTGCAGCATTGATATAGGGATAGTTGTTGTTGACTGTAGGTAGTTATTTGTTTTCCAGACTTTGCTGTGTCAGAGGAGATCAGGAGTGTCAGTTTGAATGAATAAAATGCTCCCTGAGCTCCTCTGAAAAAGAATTCTCAAGTTTGATTGTCTTTTTGAGCCAAATTAGAGAAAGGGCTCCCACTCCTATCATGGTCTTGCTTGCTTGAGTTTCTCAATAGATCCATTAACTGTGCAAATTCAATTACTGCTCTTGCTTGAGTTTCTCCTAGCATCTGATAACTCAAGGTTAAATTACTGAAAGATTACTCTCTTTGCTAATATTATGGCCCAAAAGGTATTTTGAAATACATAACTCATTTTACAGGTTAAGAGGAAAGAGAACACTCATTTTGATTGAAGTTTTTGTTAATCTCAAGACAGAAGTTTCTTTCCAGCTTAGTTTTCCATGGAATAAGATTTATTTAGCAGCTCAGACAATTTGAGTGTGCTGTTGTTTGTCCCCAAGAAAATAGTCCTGGAAGGAATTTGCACGTGATGGTTGAGAGAGTGACAAAGTTTAATACAATGTGTTTAAAAGTCCAATCCTCCTGTTCAGATGTGTTTCTAGGAAACCTTTGGATAAGATGTTCATACCTTTCTTAGTATTGGTTATAGAGAATTTTCTTTAATTTTGTGTTCTTAAGTAACACAGCTGCCTAATTCCACCAGGTTACATGAAAATTGGAATTACATTAATTTTAGACTATACCTACCTAAAATGATACTGAATTTTAAAAGTACTATTTTGGTGTTCAGAATTGGTCTCTTCCTATTGTCATCTTTTTACAGTACATAGAGATCTTACAGGCCTTATCCTTTCTGAGAAACATGAATCATTTTAACAAAAATGTTTATAAGCATGGGCCAGGGTGTAGTTCATCACAGAGTGCTTAGAAAGTCTATAGTAATTGTGGCTATATTTGTAATTCAAGTGTTTACCTCCCCCTCTCAGAAGTCAGGGAGCTGAGATACTCTCAGCAGGAAAGTGCTGGAGAAGAAATGGGCAGTGATGGTAGGAACCAGGGAAGGAAGGAGGGCTGAGATTGACATATTGCCCTTTACCAGAGGCTTCTGGGGAGGCATAAATAGAATTTTTGTTATCTATGTTTACTTGTGCTGTTTGGAAAAATTTGCGTAAAGCCTTTTCTATTAATGCAGTGCCATCAGAATACAATAAGGTTGTTTGTTTTGGAGAGAAAAAGTAGGGAAGGCAGGTTTCCAGTTACGTGAGAACATGGCATTTTCAGAATAATGTGCTTCTGGTTTTCTTTTATAATTGTTTGCTTCGCGATTTTTAAATTCAGATTAATTCTGTATATACAGAATTAAACTATGAAATACAGTATTTTGTTTCAAATAGAAGTCAGGGACTTTCACAGAAAATATGGGTTGGTTTTTTTTTTTTCAGTTTTGAAGTTGCCATCTCAAGAAATCAAATTCTGAAAACTTCACCAAAAATTCACTTCAAATTCTGAAAAACTTCACAAATTTGCCATTCATAACCTTACCTTGATTATTTCACTTGGTTAAGTTTTTGGATTCTGTGTTTGATATTAAAAAGTAAGTCGGATTGACATTCATTGCATTGTTTGAGATAAGAGAATTCTTCCTGTTTCCTAGATATTACACTTATTCAGGCATTTCTTACTTGAAAATGTCATACACTGCATAACCATCTTTGGAAAATGTCATACATGGCATACCCATTTTTGGGTGGTTATTTTAGGAAAGCTGTCTTTCCTGACTATCTAAACACTTTAAATGGTAAAGTTGTTGCTGAAAAATCTCAGGGAGTAATACACTCACATGGAAAAACTCCAGAAGGTCCTTCATCCTCACCAGTTTTAATGACAGACATCAGGGTGTAATATATATTCATATATTCTGTGAGAGAATATTTATTATTATAATTATTATGGTGTTAATTCACTATCTGAAGTGTGGCATGGTGCTTTCTAGCACAAGTTACTTGTGTCTCTGGTGCTGTAGAATTGGTTAATGTCTGAGAGGAATTGCTGAGTTGCAGTTTGGGTTGAGGCTCCCTGAGGATGGAGGTTCCCTGTGTGCCCACATTGCAGCTCCTGTGGGTGTGATTTTGGAAACAGCAGTGCTCAGGGAGCAGAGCGTTGCAGAGAGGGTTCACACCAGGGGTGGCACTGAAGTTTCAGCAGTCGTGACTCTTTCTGTGGGATTAATTTTCATATTGGGTGAGGTGAAACAGATGAACAGGAAGAAGTGGAATGAACAGAAGCTGCTTTGGAGGTACTGTGCCATCTCCTGCTGTCCTGGACCTGTGTGCTGCCCCTCAGGAGGTTTGGGCTCCCAAAGTTACAGGAGTGGGGTGGGATGGAAAGGATTTGGTGAATCTGCTCAAGAGTAACCTCGTGATGACTGACATCAGGACATGAGTAAATGGGGAGGAAGACTCTTGTGCTGGGAGGGATGGGACCAGCTATATTCCCATCTGCTTCACTGCATGGAAGAGAGAAAGAGAAGCGGAAAGGAGTCAGTGGTAGCAGTTTCTTTAGGATTTACAGTTCATTAGTGAATTGGAAATAAAATTGAATCCACCTTTTACCAGAGGTGGTACTTTTGCAGAAGTAATTCAGAAGTAAGAAATAAATCACTTTTAAATGGAGACTTGATTTTTCTCTTCCATCCTCCTCCTGAAAGGTGGTTGAGCACAATAGGCCCTTGCAATTTATTTTCCAAGAAAAAAGAAAAAGGTAATTGCGAATTATATATTTCAACTTGGTAGATCTATTGCTAATTCATTAGTCTTGATATTTCTGATCATAGCTGCTTAGTTTACTCCTTCAGAATGATACACAGAATAAGTCACTTTAACAAAGGTGATCTAAAAAGAATGACAGGAAAGCAATGCATCGTGTCTTCTTTTGCCTCCAGTGAGATTTCTTCAAGCACTGCAGATCAGATAGCACCGAGTGCTTAGGTGACTGTGACTCCAGTCCATCTTCAACAAGGACAGGATCACCAGTGAAGGTTTAAATAGAAATTAGGAAGACATTTCTTCATTGAAAGGGTGATGAGGCATTGGAATAGGCTGCCCAGGGAAGTGCTGGAATCACCATCCCTGGAAGTGTTCAAAAGGTGTGTGAATGTGGTACTTGGGCGTGAGCATGGTGGTGCTGGGGTAATGGTTGGATTTGATGATTGTAAAGGTCTCTTCCAACTTTTTCAGTCTGTTCTATGGTTGTGGACCTCTACAACTCCTCTTCCCCCAGGCTGTCTGCATATAGTTGCTTTTTTCATCATTCAGGCTGTTATCTTCATCCCCAGCATTGTGTGTTATTTGTGATTCTTTCTTGGGATATTTGTAGGTTATTAGTGGGAGAAGTTCTGTTGCTCCTAAATAAATTAGAATATTTATTTAAGCATTAAAAATACATTTTTTCCCCAAATGAGTGTGAAAACCTGTAAAAGTAAAGCAACAACGGAGAAGTAATAGATCATTTCTAGGGTTTGAAACTTTATCCAACTGACACTAATGGAAGGATAAATTAATCCCAAATATGTATAGTCCTTGCCTTCCTAAATACTTAAGGATGGTCCCTATTATAGGTATTAGATGTACTCCCTCATTTTCTGATCCTTTAAATTGTTGTGTAAAGATTCTCTGGCATTGCTGGGTAAAGAATATTTTCATTCTATCCATAAAATAATTTTTTTTGTGCAAGAGGTTTTCTGTTACAATTTGTATTCCTTGTTCTTAGGCAGGAATACATTCCTCATGCTGCTGAAACATGCTTTCTTGTAGCTTTAAAGCATGTAGCTCAGGAAACAGGTTGTTTATTTGACTTTGGTATGGACGCTATGTCTTTTCATTATGAAGTGAGTCATCTGCTGTTTCCAATGCTAGAATCTTTTCTATCCGTACCCACAATGCTTTCCTTTCAAATGAGTTATCAATTAAGCTGTGAGAGTAATTACATTGCTAGCTACTTGAACTGAAGTATTTCTTACTTTGATGGCAAGGAAAGGATTGTCAATCCAAGATAGAAATATTTGGATTATTTAGGAGAAAGAGGTGACCTCAAATGATTTATTCAAGCCCAACATGAATTTATCCTACTGCAAAACTGATGCAAAATAGGTAGTGTCTAAGCGGAAAGTTGACAGAAAAGAAAAACTTCACTTAATGTTTGCAAGTTCATGCATACAGACCTGCCCCTGCCCTCTGGTTACGAGGCTTACTTCATAATTTCTTTCCTGTCAACTTCAGTGACAAATTGCCTGGTCACAGACTAGGCTGTGTCTGAGAAAGGAATATGAGAAAATATTTGCATTTGCTTTGTGAAAAATTTTGTGTTTTCCTGTTTTCTCTCTACTTTTTGGACTTTTCACACCTCTTTCACACCTCTGTAGCTTAACAATCCCTTCAAAATGTTTATGCAGTTCCTTTTTAAGGGGGGCAAATAGTGAGCCAGTGGATCCACTCTTATTGTTTTAGTGGCATTGTTATTTTATCACAGAAATACACACGAGAGAAAAGGAGACTCCCTTGTTCTAATGCTACTTCTCATCATGCTCATCCTGCCAAATTGTACTTAAGGAATTACTACACATGCTCTTAAAAGTATTCCCTGGGCTCTAATGTGGTAGAAAGCTGGCTCATATATTTTGTTGTCTACAATACCTTTTAAAATTGGCATTTTTTAATAAAATCACTATGCTCAGTTAGAATTCAATTGCTAAGCTAAATGATCGTCTGGTATATAAAAGTTGAAGATATAGTTAATGTTTTTCTTTTAGAAAGGGAAAGGAAAACATTAGGGGAAAAATATACAGATCTGTTTGAAGGCATAAGTAGAACAGTGTGTGTATTAATATTTTGATGGCAGAAGTGGTGCACTGCATATTGTTCTTGGAAGCTCTTGTTTTTAAACTGACTTGCAGAATCACATCAAAATAAAACGAAGCATACTCAGCTTTGTTGCAACAAATGCTTGGCTTGTACACTGCAAGATCAATATAGCAATGGTACAGGCAATTTGCTGTCAGTGTTTCTTTTTTAACAGTTCTACTTGGGAGATATAAAATGGTACATAAAATGTGAAGTTATATGCATTTTTATTTCTTTCTCACACTATTTTGCAAATTTATTTTCTTAAGATCTGTGTTTATAGAGTACTACAAAATGTCATCCTGTAAGATCCCTTGCCTGTTAGCCTGAAGCTGCTTTTATAAAATGAAAAGTTCCAAAAACTCTAGGAATTCAAAATAAGTGTATATTTTTTGTTTTAGTGGACTGGGATCAGTAAAGTTCTGCCTTGAAACCTCTGTGGTTTAGAGGAAGGGGATTTGCACCTCAGGGTTCGACATAAGCAATAGTGACAAAATAGAAGTGTTGTGCAAATACTGAAGAATCCATGGACTTCCTTCCATTAATGGAAATCCTCAGAATGGCTTGTAAGGAAATCCAAAGGAAGAGGCTTGGGAGGGTCTGCAAGGTTCCCACAGGGAAGTGAGTCTGAAGGCTGAGCTGCAGAAAACAAGAATTTCCGATATTTGTCTATTCTGCTTTCCATGTCAGTCTCTTGGTGACTGGGTTTTATCCAGTTTCCTGAAGTCAAGGATAGAACCTGGATTTAGAGCCTGTGAGATGAAATGCATCAAAGTCTCATTTTTGTCTTATTTCTTAACTAGCTCTAAAGTCAGCTGCTTGTTTTGACTGGCTGTCCTTGAGTACTAACAGGAATGTGACTAAGCAGCACAGCCTTTGAGCCTATTGGTTGTCCTTGTGTAGATCCAATTGCAAGGAAAATTAAATTAGTGCTGTTTATGTTTGAAGAGTGGTGTGAAGCCTTGGAGCAATTTTTTGGTTTATTGCCCTGAGCTTTGTCCCTAAGGGAAATGGTAATTCTCTGATGCTGTCTGCTAGGTGCAGAATTGAAGAAGTCAACAATTTCAAAATGTTTAAAAAAATTTTCCATCAGACTTTCTGGACCTTGCAAAATGAGATTTGGTTTTAATGAAGCATAAGATTGGACGAAAAGTAAGTAGAAGTTTAATGTATTGTGTCAAGTGCTTCCTTGACACAAATCTGATTTCTCTCTCTATATTTTTAGGGACACTGAATTCTCAGATCCTTTCTTAAACCAGCAAGGACTAGCATGAGTCAGAGTAACTTTACATCTTTCAAGCAGGCAGCCTTGGTTTAAAAAATTGCTTTTAAAGTTGTGCTTTTATAGTACCTTTTATAAAGAAAGTTTGAATTGTCATAGTCACATCACGTGATTTTTTTTTTTTTTTTTTTTTTTTTTTTTTGCAAACCAGGGAGACATACTACAGCTGTCTTCATATAAACAGTGTATAAATCAGCAGAGTGCTACTTGGTTTCTTACATTTCTAAATATGTTAGAAAATGCCATGAGTTACGTGTATTATTTACCAGCTGGGGATTAATTTTTTGAGTCATGCTGCTGAATCTGCATGAATGTTAACTTCAGTTGTGGAGATCAAAGGTGATTAGATGTGATGCAATAGTGCTGCCTCTTCCCCACTTGAGTACTGCTGCCTACAGAGAACAGAATTCCTTTGTCACACCAGCCTGGTGGACTTGCAGGGAAAGGAAAAGAGGGTTTGAACTGGTTCCCTGACTTTGAACCAATGATTGACCTCTAACACTCAAATAAGAATAATTGAAGTGTTCTTTTTGTGCCCATGGAGGTGGTCCCACTTTCAAAAGTCCACTTGGCACTGCACCAAGTTCTGGTGGCAATTTCTGAGCTGATGACTTGAACCATTTCAGTGACATGAATTTCTCACACCCAGGAAGAAAATCCAGACTGTCTGTGTGTTTTGCTTCAATGAAATCCTTTGTTAAACAGCTGGTAGTGTATTATCTTTTTTATAAGCTATGGTTTCAAACTGACTTCGGAACAGTATTTTAAGAATTTATATTTACATAAATAGACTGTGAAAATGTTAGAGAAATAATAATTTATATTAACTTCATTCCATTCCACCCCTCTTCCACTGAAGTTTAAGTCTTGTTCTAGAAATCAGCAGATCATTTTAGAAAGACTCCAGAACATAGTCTCCTCTTTGCACAGTTGCTTGCAGTTTTCTTACATGATTTTTCAGAAGATGTGAAGAACCCCCAGAAGAAGGCAGTCTCTTTGGAGGAGTGAAACTCTCTCACTTCATACTCAAAGTGATGGCAACATATCCTGCTGCTCTGCCACAAGTAATTTAGTATAAAAATGCTCATGCTTAGGGCTGCAATGAGATTCTCTGTCTTATTCCATTTCTGTGTGGAAATCTTGGCCTCTCAGAACTCCAAAAAGCTTTTATATTAGTTTTAGAGAGATAAGAAAGAAAATATTTTTAAATTTCTGCATAATACTCCCAAATAGAGTTAGTAATATGGTTAGGAAAATCTTATAAAACAAAATTTTTAGATAATTAGATTTTATCTTACTGTTTCGAATCCAGGGACCTACAGCTGAGTTGCTTAAATGTGTGTCTGTGGACATAAGCTCTACTTGCTCTGTGTGAATTTAGATGGATTATTTTTTGTATGTCTGATGTTCAGAAGAGGCAGCTGAAATGTTCTGGATGAAACTTCTCCAAGTCAGAATCTATATCTTATGTATCAGTTTTCCTTGTTGTCCTGATTTACTTCATGCAAATCCATAATCAAAGCAGAAGTCGTTTATGTTGAACAGCAAATTAATGGATTCACTTAGAGGTACTTCTAAATGCAAATTACTTCTAAATGCAAACACTTCTCACAAATGTTCTAGGTAACATGAGAAAAAAAGTTTTACAATATCTGGATGGAGCTACTGCTTTTTGTTTTTTTTTTCTGGACATGAAATTGCACTGAATTTGGCATTTATTAACTCCAGAGAATATGAGAGAGGAACAACAAAAGAATTTTTATGTACATTGAGAGGCAGATTAGTAGCTTCTATGTCTGTATTAAGTCAAACATGCTGTATGGGGTAAGGACATTGGTCTGTGAGCTCTGTTGAGCTGTCCTTTGCTGCCCAGTCCTGTTTGCAGAGTAAGGAGTATTCTGCCTGAGTTTGCCTTGTGGTATTGGACCTCTAATAAATAAAATGCAGACTGTCCTGAAAAAATATCCCATGTGAAGCCAAAGGAGCTGTTCAAGTTTGGGTGGGCTGCTGATGTCAGAGAGGAATGTGCCCAGTGGTTGGGGTGAAAAGCAGATTCAGGGAACTGGCTTGTGTTTGTGTTGGCTTGGTGCTCAGACATTCCTCCTTCTCCCCTCACCAGTTCCCAGCTGTGTTCCTGCCAGTCCTACCAGCTTCCTCAGCAGTGTTCCTGGGGCTTCCTTTGCTGCTCCCATAGAAGCCATACATAAACACTCCATCAAAGGCTTCGTCAAACAAGTTCAGAGTCCTTTTTGGAGTTCACTTTGTGCCATGCAAGCTTGTGAATGGCACCACTCAGATGTGGTGACCTGCAAGCTATAAGTAGGGTCTGGAAATACAGAGAAGCATTTAAAAATAAGTAAAATAGGTTTGCTGGCATGTTGAGCTTTAGGTGTCTCTCTTCATTCATTGTTATTCTTTAGTTTTGCTGTTGAGTTTCTTTTCAATGCATCTTTTTGAAACTACAACCCTGTGCATGGACAGCCTGACCCTACTTCTCATTGCCCAATAAATCAGTGTACTCACAGCATCAGTTGTAAAATATCTTGTTTCTTAGTTAAATAACTGCAGTGCTTTAAAGGCTTTGGAACAAAAAGCCTTACAATGTTTCATCGTTCTACCAAAAAAGTCTTCATGTGGTTTCAGCATTAATAACCGGGAGAGATAATTTACCATCTTCTGGCAGATTCCTGGCTTGGCAGACCAGGCTTTCCTCACACAGGAACTCAGGTTACAAATGCCCAGTGGCAGCCAGCCTGTAAAGGAGGTATCTGCAGGGCAGGAGTCCCAGTGGCCTGAGTTTCCCTGGGGCTGTGTCTCTGCAGAGCAGGGGGGCCAGAGCCACAGCTTGCTGGGCTGGTGTGGCCCTTGGGTGTCCTCTGCCAGATGCTGCCCTGCTGAGCTGGTCTGGAATTCCTCCATGTGGAATTATTGGCTCTGGTAGTGTTGTTGCTGTTCGAGGTCTCTCCATGTCTTGTAGCATTTCCAGAGGCGAATGAAACCCTCATGTCTCCACTGACAAGTGGCTTTTGTCACCGTGGCTTAAATTTTCCTACAGACCTCTAAATCCTCTAGTGTCAATAAATTGTGCTCTGCTGCAGCTTAAAAAGCATGAATCTTCTTGTTGAAGTCAAGGTACTGTGTTCCTTATGCAGCCTTTAATTAGGAAAATGTGAAAAAATAAATAGTTATAAAAACGGGCTGACCTACTAGTGGATTCTGTCCTTGAGAAAATCCATTTCTGGAACAGTCTTGGCAGGCTTTGTTAGATAAATTCTGGATGAAGTTTTTACTTGTTGCTTAGATCAATCCCTCATTTTGGAGGGTGTTCTCTGGCTGGTTGCCATCCTCTGCTTAAGTTCAGCAGAAGTAATTCAGGAGGGGCACATGTATGTCCTTTGTAAAACATTAGAGGATTTCTAGGATGACAAATCTTTTATGCCTGAAAGTATTTATGTTGCAATTTGGGATGCACTGATGCTGTGAAGGTGTGAAGATTAGAGACAATGTTGAAACGATTTTACTCATTTACATGCTCTCTTTGTATGTTTTTTAATGTGCAGTTTTAAAATACTCGCTTTTCAGGTAACTTAAATACTCTCTTTGTGTGTTTTTGGATGCATAATTCTAAAATATTCCCCTTTTCAGGTGACCATGGCCAGAATTGGGATTAACGAAGGCCGCTCAAAGGACACCTGTGAAACGATCCTTTTCGCTCTCCGGATGGCCACGTGGAACCAGATTCTGGATCCCTGGGTGTACATTCTCCTCCGGAAGGCTGTTCTTAGGAATCTCTACAAGATCACAAGCGGATGTTGTGACGTGCACGTCATAAACTTGCACATGTGGGAGCTCAGCTCCATCAAGAATTCTCTGAAGGTTGCAGCAATATCAGAGTCACCAGGAAGTTCCAAACAGATAAACCTCCAGCCTCTCAGCTCTATGGGACAATAAAGTTTAACTCAGTCTATGAAGAGATGATGGAGACAACTCTCCTGCGTGGGCAGTACTTTAAAATGAGTTCCAAGGCTCAGTGGTTTGGCATTTGTTTTAAATTGTGAGTGGTTTGCTATTACTGCTTACCAGTTTGATATTGGTACTCCAAAAGATGCCCTTGAATGTTTTAATTCACTTTAGTACATGGAAGAGAAAAATATAGATGATTTAACATTCCAGTGCAAGTTTTGGAAGGGATTCTAAAGTGAAGAGGGCTCCTTACAATACTCCCCACCAAACCTTTCACTTTAACTTGACTTCTTAAAAGTGCAGAAGTGATCTCCAGGGTGATTTTCAAAAGGGGTAGAATTTTCTACCAGAGATACCCTCAGATCCTTTGCAGAGTCACTGTTTTCTAGAATAAAGTCAAGCATCCTTTCCATAAGGGTATTCTGTGCTTCTAGGCATTGAATTTGCCAATTGTATATATAAAAGACATTTTCCTTATGCCCAGTTTATTACATGATCTACTGTGCTTGGTTCATTGACTTGATCTCTTAATCATTTACTGTTCCATTAATTTTTGGGAGATTTGAAAACTCTGCATCATTGTTAGTGTTCCTTTCAAATCACTGACAAAACCCGAGGTTCCCTTTGGGAACAGAGAAGCAGATGAGCTCAGCTTCCTTATAGTTATGTTTTGAGGTGTATTGGTGAGCTTTTAGTCCTTTCAGCAAATTCTGTTGAAACTAACAGGCATAAAACAGTGGTTAGTCCGTGAAAACAGTGGTTTCCCCCTCCCTCCCAAGCTGAAGGATGATTCTGGAAGCATTCCCCTGGTGCATGTACTGAAATTTCCATGTGGTACATCTGCTTCATTTGTAAAAGGTCACAAGTGTGTCGTGAAAATATGTGACCAAATGAGCACCTCTGCAGGGAACTGCTTTGGGAGCAGGGTTTAGTTTGTGAAAGCAAACTGAATGTTCAGTTTTTGCAGGGTCTGTGTCTGAAGAGCTGAGAGCATTCAATAACTTGAAGGTACCAGAAAATTTTCAGGACAGCTTCACACAGAAGGCCCTTCACCTTTAATGCTGCTAAAAGAAGCTTTGGTTTTTGTGACTGTATGCTGTTCAGAAGCCAAAAATGAGAGATATTGTTTTAAGATAGGTCTATGTTATTTTTACCTACTTAACTTCAAATAACTATGTTAGTGAAGTGTTGGTATATTTGAACAAAGTAGTTAAAAACAGATTCACTAAGAAGACAGTCTGAGGGACCAAAACTATTCACAAAGTACAAATTCATATTGTATGTGAGAATAGTTTGTAAGTCAGAAGATAAAAACCCAAAAGGTTTAAATATTTCTTTTTTTTTTTAATTTTTAAAGCTATTTCCTTTTTGTTTTAAAAAGGTTGACAAATAAGTGGGTTAAGTAACCCTGTACTGAAATGGCTTTATTTACCCTAAAGAATTTCTGTATGTGATTTTTTTTCTCAGTCGTAGGGCTGATAAACGGTGGGCAGATTTGATGGTGGTATAAGTTCTGCACTAGTGCTTCATGTGAGTTCTGCTGAAATCTGGAAGCATTCAGTCAGTGCTCAACTTGGCTTTTTCATTTCATAGAGTGTGATGTCACTGTATCTGTTGACATAAATTATTTGTTACCTATGGAAGATTGTTTTTTTAGCAACTGCAAAATAATGTTGGTCTGTAAATTGTTGAGATATTTGATTGGTGAATGAAGCTTGAAAATGTTCCATTTTGTTGTGTGAATAAATGTAGCTTGTGTTGTTCACTCTGGCTGGCTTGTAAAACAAAAAAGAAAAGTTTATATGTATATGTGATTTCTTATATTTTGTGTACTGATACACATTGAATGTAAATTGCAAAGCCTCATTAAAGTTACCAAACTGTATCCTGAGAGTTAAGGTGTTTTTGTGTAACCAAAAAGATGATCCTGAGTTATTAAAAAAAATCCTTATGACAAAAAGCATCACACTGGATTCAATCCAACCACTACCATTCCCATGTGTGTGAAGGCAGAGAGGAGGCCAGTGAGAATTCAGGTAAGAGGTGCCAGTGCTTGCACATGGCCAGGGCAGTTGGTGGTCTGAGGCAGAGAAGATCATGTTCTGATGACCCATGCTTAGAAAATGCAAATAGAAGTGGAACTGAGGCAGTTTGGTGCTTGGGATGGAAGTGTGTTTATCCGGGTATCTGCCTGTGTTTCACATACACTATGAATCCTGAAAAAAACATTTGAGTTTTGCTGTGGCTATTTTGCCTTGCTCAGTGATGTGATAGCCTGCAGAGGCAGCTCAGGATACAGTCACCCAAGGACCTGTTACCACTGAAAGTGATTGGATTATCATTTAATTTCATCTCACAGAAGAGCCAGCGATGTGCTGTGTTGTATGATTAGCAAGTTATATGTTTTATGGAATATGAGATTATTAAAAAAACAGTGGGATGGCTTCACATTAGGGTCTGAGTATTGCCCAGGCAGGGAGAAGAGGACAGTCTGCTTAGGGATAAGCTGATGGTCTCTTCAGAAGTTGGCTAACGATGCGAGCAGTCATGAGCTGCCTGTTTACTGCTGGCAATAATTAGTGCCTCCAGAGCAGGCAGGGGCAATAAGTGCTCTGGTGGGAAGAAAGTGAATCTCATTTCTGACTAATGACTGTGGAAATCCTCTGGGTGGGAGAATATTTTAATCTAACTGGGATTTTAAGCAACAACAGGCTATATAAGGAAGCACTTTATCCTGAAATGAAGTCCTAGCCTGGGCTGAACCAACGTGTTGAGGAAAGAAACCATCAGTAAGCAATTGCTCATCACGGGGATTATGCAAATACCTGTAGTTTTTTACCTGGATACAAAGACGGAGAGCAAGGTTCAAGGTCTTTCAGATGTGATTCTTGAGACAAAGGGTCCACCTTGTGTGTTTATTATCAGATTTCTCTATATTAAGTGTTTATATTAATTTAGTCTGGTATGTGAGCAACAATTTCAGGAATAGCAATATGTACCAGTTCTGTAGCCATGGTGATCCTTTAGGACAAGATGTTGGGACCTTTCAGATGTGCCTTACCTGCCAATGCACTGCTCCAGGATGTTACAGGTAACTCAGAGCTTCACTGAATAACAGCATAGATTGGAATGAGATTTAATTTTCTTGGGAAAATGCTCAAATGCCAAGGGAATTTACAATGCCTCTGGTGACTTTTATTGCTTCCTTAAAAAAAATCAGATGCTTTTCAGTTTTAACATCTGCAATCTGCCACCATAAAAATGGCAAAACTGGTCTTTCATTTCAGCAAACAACTTTCTATTAAGGGTTGCTGCATTATATTGAGAAAAATATTTACTCTGAACAAACAATGTTTTCCTGCTGAATGTCAGCTAATTGTGGTATTTACTAGGAAATTTTTAAATACTGTTAGTGTAATGCTGTTTCAAAAGTGAGATGAAAGAGGGGCTGTTTAAAATGCATTTTGTGTTCTTGAGATAATCCCAAGTTTACTACTATGGTGAGGAATAGCTGCAAGGAAAAAAACTAATCATGAGTTCCAATAGCCCTTGGCCATCATCTTGTATTGAGGGTGTATCTCAGGTGGAAAATATTGCCCATTAAAGCTGTTCTGATTGGTTCAGTAACAACGTGCTTTGTATTCTCATAAAAATGACTGTTTATAGCTGTGTTGCTCCTTACCAGTGGCTGCAGCAATGTGGTGTGTGGTGGTGACAGGCATTGTGTGTCTCGCAGGTTGTTGTCTTGGACACTGGAGCTGGGCAAACAATGGTTAAAATATCATGTTTGCTTCTCTGCATGGACCAACCACTTGCTTTCTGGTGACCATTAATACATCCAGTTGGATAGTTTGGAGGGAGACCTTCTTATATTCTAAACAGAACAATTCAGATGATCAAGTAAACAGCTCTCTCTACACCAAAATGTTTGCTGTTGATTTTACTCAGTTGTTTTGGGACCCCGTGCCCTTTGAGGGAGGAGGTCAGGCTAGTGAGCAGGACCTACACTTGCTCTATCATTGTAACTCACAGATTCTTTAACTAATAGTTTCTTCAGGCTTTTCCAAGCTTTCCTGGTTATTTCATTAGATCTCAATTTTTTTGGTGAAGGCTCAAAAGCAATGACAGCTGCATGTCTTTATCATCTGTTATTGGTTTATCCTTGGTAAGTACTAATCCATACTTTTTCTGTTTTTCAGTTCACTTTAACAGTGTCTGGGAAATCAAAGCATATTTGCTGTCTGATCCTTTTGTAGCTGATGCTCTGCTTTTGTGCAGATGGATGCAATACACATATGTGGTCCACAATTTCTGGCTCAAGCACCTTGACTGCTATCTCTGAGTACAGAGTTTGTTGGTTTGGTTTTTGTTTGCTCCCTTAAGGGTTGCCATAGGAAGAAGTTCCATCTGGCTCTGGAGACATGCAGAAGTGATTTATGCTTAGAAGAGGTAGGCAGTGCAATCGAGGAACAGATCTGCTGGCAGAAACAGGGATTTGAGCAGAGCCTGAAAATTGTGCAAGCCCTAAACCATTAGGTCTTACTCAGTACAATTTATTCATAAGAAACAGAAAACAAACAAACATAATATTTGCAGCAAGTTACAGGAAGAATTAATAACACAAAAATGCCAAAGGTTGAGTCAATCACAATTGCTTGCTGTAATAGATCTGACCTCCTCGTGTGGGGAAAAGCTTCCTGTAAACACTTTAGGAACTCCAAGTGATGATGCTTTAAGAACAAACCCACTTGTCCCTTTCTACTGCCTCCTGTAAACAAAATGATGTCTGAAGTGATTGGACAATGGTTAAGTATTAAAAATATAGTTTCAAATGCAATTAAAAATTGTTTATAATTAGGATAAGTTAAAGAGTGACACAGATATAGGAAAGACTTGGTTTCTTAGCAACACATTCATGGAGTCTTTAAAAAAAAGTTCTATGGTTGCAGGAATATAAACATGTATCTATCTAGCTGTTTAATTTCAGCACCATGGTTGCAAAATAAATACTTTCTACAGAAGTTTACAAAAATAAATCCATTTAAATTTTTTTTTTTTAAAACAACTTTACTTTCAGTAGGAGGTTGACAAGTTAAAATACTTGAGGCAAAAATTTGTTACAGTAAACCATCTCTATGAAGCAGCTACCCTTCCCAGGAAAAATAGGTGTGTGTTTATCTAATTTCTTCTGAAGGCAGCAGCAGAAAAATACTTTTAATTCTGTTGTAATTCATAAAAAAGATATTTGTAATCTGAAACAATTTCGTCTTTGGATTGCATCTTTCCATCTGATTTTCACTTCAGACATGCTGAAGGCTGAGCTGTGGGAAGTGAGGGCTCCAGCAGGGAAATGTAGAACTGTCCGTGCCAAAGCAGCCTGGTAGCTTAGAGTGGAACTTTTGCAATAACACTTGGACAAGTGAGAAAGTCTAAATTTAATTTTAGGATTCAAATTTATTTTTATTATTTCTGAAAAGCAGAGACTTCCAATAATTTCTAGGATACCTTTAATGCATGAGGTTCCCCAGATGCCTGAAACACTACGCGCTGTCTGCTGCTCCTGGTCTGTGTGACACAGGCTCAAGAGGAAGATGAAGAAGACAGAACTTTAATCCATCATTGCCTGGAACAATTCAACCCCTGCTTTCTAAAATGGTAATTTGACATTCTTCATCTCTGTTGAAAATATTCTGTTTTGTCTTTAAACTGAAAGAGGGAAGATTTAGATTAGATATTGGGAAGAAATTCCTTCCTGTGAGGGTAGTGAGACACTAGCACAGTTGCTCCCTGAAAATGTGGGTGCCGTATCCCTGGAATTGTTCAAGATCAGATTGGATAGGGCTCTGTGCAACCTGGTCTAGTGGAAGGTTATTTTCTGTTTCTTGCATGAATTTTCAGCCATGCGTCCCCAATCAGACTTGTTGTCAGTGCAGCTAATTCTAATCTGTGTTTGTGGTTGGAATAACACAATTTCTTGTTGCTGTTCTTACTTTTTGACTTATTGCTGTGCTTACTTTTGTTACTTGTGTCTTCTGACAAAATCTTTGGTGCACTCTATATTTCTGATAAGTTTTTTGTGGTTACTCTTCTGGCAGCTGTGTTGCCTGCAACTGTGGGACTTCAGCAGCAATGCCCTTTAGTTCCAGCTTTGAGCAGTCCAAACCAAATAACCTCTTTGACTGCACATCCTGAAACATTTAACAGAGCACGTTAATGCTGCTCCTTTATTGTTTTACGTCATCTCCTAGAAGAGAATGGTCACTTTTATGAGGATGTGAGGGCAGTATCAAATTTTAAACAACGTAAAATAAAATATCTCCTTCAGATTTGTCTCCTCCAAATGCACTGAAGTGTTACATGATTTTTTGTGAATATTTTTAACCTGGAGACACTTTTTACAGCTGTACTGCAGCCCATAGAATCAGAAACTTGCAGACTAATAGCATATGGAAGAACAATGGTAAAAGTTTTTTAGGGAAAAGCTGAAATGAAAAACCCCTCATTTTCTTTCTGAGTAATTTTGAAAATAGTCTAAGGTGTCTGAATCTTACATATAGCACCTTACTGCTCCTCTGCCTCCCTCATTTACAGCCATCATGACAGGACTTGTGTTGCGCTAATAGTGAGGATTCTTGAGATATGTATCAAAATCTCCAAGAAAGAAATTCTATCACTTTTAAAGTGAAATTACTTTGTTAAAAAGTAATTACAAACTGCATAAGGTCGTGGCAATTCATTGTTCTCTGCTGCTGTCTGTTTGAGGAGCCAAGTCAAAGCAGCTCCAGGGTGTGCTTGGTGTGGCAGAGCCACAGGTCCCTGGCACCTCTTGGGGAGCCCATCCAGGGGATGTGGGGGGGGGACTAATGGCTGGAAGGAAGGAAGGAAGGAAAGCGGGATGTGGGGGGGGGACTAATGGCTGGAAGGAAGGAAGGAAAGCAGTCTGGATGATTTAACATGCAAAGCTGGACAGAAGTATCAGTCTTTGTACATTAAACTTCTCTTCCAAAGAATCATTAATCCACTTGAGGGAGAGACTGGTGTTTTACTGGTTCAGTTCCATGGAAGTAATAAAACAATTTTTCAGTATTGCAATGTTTAGTATTTAATTTTGTGTGGTTTGCCTACTGCAAGCCTATTCCTCTTGTAACCGCTGTCAGAGTTCACATTGACTTTGATGGAATGGTTTTCAGTTGTAGAAGATTTGACAGAGCTGTAGCAAAGCATTGACTGCTTGAGGAAATATTGATACATTTTGAAATTACTTCCTTCTACCAGTTAATTTACACCTTGACACAAGATAATTCTACAAAATATCACTCACTGCTTCATTTCATTCCCAAATATATGTTCACATTTCACCATGTTTGGCTGGTGAGTTTCTGCTTCCATAAGTGTCATCTTGGAAAATAACTTATTTCCCAGGAAATAGTTTACATGCTTTCAGTGATCTGAAGGGAATGCATTGGCAAATACACAGAGATGCAATATATGATTGGCAAATACACAGAGAAAAAACAGGTTTCTCCCCAGAGCCTTTGCAAGCTATCTCAAAATGTTTTGATTTCAAAGAAAGTAAAAAAAAAAGCCTGCCAAGTGAAAGTTTGCATCATTCATACTTAAAAAGTTACTTTTGTTCTTAAAGCACTTCAGGTCATCATGAGCTCTGCTTTTTGCTATAATTGAGCAGGGGTGGTTCTTCTGACTTATGTGCCTCTTCTTTATTAAGATTATCCAACTCACTGTAACTAATTTTAGAAGATGACATTTTTATCAAGGGAAAATGCATTATTGTTGCAGGGATATCCCAATAATGAACTGTCATCTACTGTGTCAAAAAGCTGTATTCATTTTTGGTCAGCAGTTTGTGCTGTGTATTGTCGTGCTAGTGCTGAAATGTCAGCAGTTCATGATAAATGGTCTGAGTCTAGGGTGGTAATCTGCAGAAAAATAACATCCTGAGTCAAAGCCTTGGTAAGGTCATATGTGAGTGCTGGTGGCTCCTGCCAGTGAGTAATTAGTGTTGTAAGGTCATGCATGCCATGGTTTGCTTTGTTCATTTTTCTTTCTCAGATACAAAAATTAGAAATGCCATTTTAATTTTAGAGCTGCGAATAACAGGAGACTCAACTCAGGATGTACGTGTCTGTGCACCACGTGTTTTCCAAAGAAATACAGAATTACAATAAATTTGTTTTGTAAAGGTTTAGCAATGAAATAGATTAGGAGTTGCCAGTGACATTCCAAGTTATTATTTGCATGCCTTTTTTATTTTTGTACCTAGGAAAGGCTTAAGAAATGTAAATCAAATAAAGAATCATGTCATGCTATTGAGAAAATACATGTCTAAGTCAGACCTCAGTGCAAATGTGAGACTTGGATCCTGGATATGTTAATTGTGAGATCACAGAACATCTGGAAAAATCCTGGATGACAAAACCAAACCAATAAGGCTTCATAGTAGATTTAAAAAAAAAATAGTAAAACATTTCATTTGAAATACAGTTCTGTAAGAATCTGCTACCCAGAGGGCAGCACTAGTAATGTACTCATTCCTCAGGGAGACTGAGGACACTTCAGAGTAATAAATAATTATAAATGTTCCTACTTACCTCAAGTCTTACTGACTATGTGCAGTCAGAACAAAGAAATTTCTCAAACAAGCCTGTGTGGAAGGCAGGGACAGCTCTTGGGAGCAGATCAGGAATTCCTTATTTACTTAAGGCACTTGGTTTTCCTGCCCCAGATGACTTAATAAAATCATCCTGCAACGTGGTCAGTAATTTCTTGTCAAGGAGTTCACCCAGAATGTAACAATGTCACAAAGAGGTGAGTACACACGAATAAAAAGTCTACAAAAGTTCAAAGGACATTAACATTTTCTGTGGAAAGTACTACTGCTACTTTTGTTAATTTGAAGGGAAATTAAAGAAAGTCTGGGTGATTTTGTGATGGTATTTCTTCTGTTAGGTTCTACCTGGTAGGAGAGAAATATTCTTTTTCATTTCATTTGTTATGAAAGTGGGACTCCTTTCTGAGAGACCTCAGGTTCTATTAAACCACATATAGTAACAATGCCCCTTTGAATTAACATTTATTAAATGCAAATGGTGCCTAGTTGAGACTGAATAAATTATTTCTACTTATATGAAAAAAAAAAGTATTGTTAATCATAGCCTTCTACAGAAGAAACTATCACAAAAGCAATCTATTAGAAAGAGGAAAAAGTGCCCCAGCACTAGGTTCAGCACTCCTATTGCCAAACTGTCTTATATTTTCTATTTCTTCATCTTTCATCTATTTTTATGCCTCTTCTCCATTTTAATTGCTTTGTACTTTCATTGTCACTGGTGGGGATTTATGGCAGGAGTAATGAGAACTGACCCTATGACCCTTCTGGTGCACTTTTGTGTCCTCGTTCCTTCCCCCAGCTGTCCATCCCCACTGCTCATCTTTGGGATGATGAAATGCTCATCTTCACTGTTTTGTTCATAAGAGCAGCAAGATCAATGCAAACTGTCTTCCAGAATGAAAAGTGATGTAAACCCACCGAGTTAGAGCAGAATAAACAAGCTGAGATCCACGAGCGGTGAAGTGCTGGTGGCAGAGGAATGAGCGTCAGACGAGGCACGGCGCTCTTTGCGCGTCACAGCTGCTGTGCTCCCAGCCCGTCTGCTGTGCACACCCAGGGGTGCAGACAGCTGTTGTGGTTGTCACCTGTTGGAGAATATTTCTGTTTAGAGGGCACGTGCTGGACAGAAGTAAGTCTCACCTGGGGGAGCATGAAAAGTGCCTGTAGTCACAGACCCTCCTAGTGAGCAGAACAGCTTTGCTGCATTTCCTCTGCACTTTCCACAGGGAACTACAGTGAGAACATGAGGGGAAAAGAGGACTGTACCACTGATTAAAGGACTTTTATGAGCTGTGCTTGCTAACTTTTTTTTTCTTCCCCTCCAGTATTAACAAACATTTGTTACTGCTTGCAGACAAAATGAGAAATCATGGTCATGCTCTATAAATGGATACTCCAATGTCTTTCCAAATTGTCATAAACTCTGCTACCAGTTTCGAGTGGCTTGCTCTGATCTGGGGATGAGCTCTATTTACTGTGGTGGATTCCACTGCTACCAGCCCATGATGATTCACATCACAGGCTCTCATGAGTGCCTTGTGTCTGCTCGCCTCACTTTAATGCCTCGAGTAAACACCACAGCCCACAGCTGCACAGCCTGCCTAAGACGAAATAAATGTGTCAGTGGGGTTAAAACAATGATGCTCAGTCATATCTCTTGTGTGGAAGACAGTATGTTCAAGTTTTGTCATCAGAGGAAAGGAAGGTCTGGGTGAGTTCTTCACTTATGGTTATGAGGGAAGATTCTCCTTACCTGGGGAAGATGAGTGAGTGACTCCATTCCCCACAGATGTATTAATTTATCCTAAACTTGTTCAATACTTGCTAATAGCTCTGTATGTATGAGGCAACATGCCACTCTTTTACTCTTCACCAAAAGAAGTAGGGGGTTGCAGAAAAAATGCAGTCACAGAACAGAGACTCCACAGGTTTCTGGCTGTTTGTGCACCATTAAAAATGTACATTTCTGCCCTTTTTTTTGACTCTGCTCAGTGGTTTATTTTTTTTTTTTTTTTTGACTGGATAGAGTACAATTTATTTATATTTTAAATAATTTTTATTAAAAATTCCCTACAGTGCCAGAGATCTGACAAATACTTATCAAAATCTTTGAAATTACTCTAAAATGATTATTTTTATAACAAAATCCCATATGCATTAAAAGAACTAATTTGACAAGTGTCCTCTTGACACAACATGACAAAACAAAAAAATAGATCCTCAGTTCTTTAAAAGTATCCCAAGGCTGTAAATGAGCCCCTTAGAAGACTTTATTCTCTTTCATCCAACAACAAAACACAGATGCCTTCTTCAGTGCCCAAACTGGATGCTGTTATGCCAACATCCAAATCTTCATTCCTCCAGACTGCATATTTTCCTAATTTATTCAAAACTCTTTGCATGAGAATTGTAATTAACTTGAATCTTTCTAGCTAATAGTGTTGTGGTACTCTAAGCACAAGGAAAAAAACAAGAATTATGGAGTGTGTAGAAGAAGCAAGACAGAATGAAGGTTTTCTTTAGGCAGCTTTAAGAGATTTTGAAAAAGAATGAAAATTAACATTATTATAAAAATACCCTCTTTGTTTATTTTCAAATTTTAGTACGGGGCACAAACTTCTATTCAGTCTCAACTAAGTAGTATATAATAAAAAAGTTCACTAGAAATTGAGTAAAGTACACTAGAAGTGTATTACTGTTTTTAGTGGTCATATAACCTGTTTGTTGTACCGCTGTAGCACTCAGGGTAAAGTGCCAAGTGTAGAGTTCCCTAACTGTCCACATTGTTTTTCACTGTGAGATCTTGGGATTCTCAGTAAATGTAGAATGAGACACAGTGTTCTGAAGGCATTAGTGAGAATTCCTTTACTAGCTCTCTCTCTCTTTTTTTTTTTTTTTAATTCTATTTTAATAGAAAAATGTGGCTTGAAATAACCTGAAAAGTGTGATACAGATTTATGTGAAGTACAACTTCCCATTACACTTCAGAATTCAAAAATGGCTGAAACACAATTTATTTTACTTTTTCACTTATTAGTTGGTGTGGAAATTCAAGTGCTGTCCTCTGTGTTGATGCCACGTTTCTTTTTCTTTCTTTTTTTTTTTTTTTTTAATGTGCCAGGAAATGTGGCTTTTGATTCTTTTGGACATTTAGGAGTATATTTAGGCACTGAAGCCATAGAGGTCTTTTTTAATGATGGTCACTCATTATTCTCAGTGAGAATATAAAGGAATTTCCTTTCAGTTATGTGTCAGTAAATCTGCAGATACTTAATGGTACAGCAGTCAAAACAGGCAAAGAGGCCCAGGTGATTTTCATTTTAAAAATATTATTCAAACTCAGCCACAAAAAAACCCTAAAAGCTTTTATATTTGAAAGGCAGAAGTCCTGAGGAAATGGAGGGTTGTATTTTTAAGTCTCCAGATGCCAGAGAACTCCTTTCACATCCCTCTTCAATCAAAGTAAGCTGATCTCCTTGTTGCCATCACCAGCTGTGGACACTGTGGGCCATACAGCAAGAATGTGTGGTGAATGGAGCAGTATTTATCCCTCATGCCTTGAAAGAAAAACAGCTTGAAATGAAAAAAAAACCCTGAAAGTAAACCGAGAGAGACCTTGTCTCCCTTGCTTAAGTTGTTTTCAGCTGGGAGAAGCAGCCTCATTTGTGTAAGAGCAGATTATAAAAGTTCAGAGTCCAAATAGTGAGAGCAACAAGGAGCTGGAAGTGAATCCCTTATCTGGATGCCATTAGTGAGTTCTGACTGCTGCCAGCAGTGTGTGGACACCTCAGCCACAGCTCCACTTTCTAAAGCACTGACTTGTACTTTATCTGCTTTGGAATAATTTGTTGAAGGCAAGAAATGACTTATTTGAGCCGGTACAATAAAGATAGGTATGTAAATAGGTATTAATATGCTTTTAAATGGCTATTAAAATGAGGGAGGTATGATTAAATCTGCAGAAAGATTCAGTCTTGGATTTGATTCTCTTCTCCCAGTGATAGAAATAAAAGGCATTTAATGGAAAAAGAAAACCACACCATGCAATTGAAGGCTATGCCAACACTTCAAGCTGCAGTGTGGAGTGGTACCTTACCTAAGTTCAAACAATGTAGCAGGAATATCAGGAACAGTGCTCGTGCAGTATGGAGCCTTGCAAGGCAGGCAGGCATTTTGTAATGGAATCCAAGAGATGGCCTTGAATTCATTCACGAAATTGACTCGTAATAAATGTACATTGTTCAAATGAACGTGAAAGGAATCAGTATACTGTAAAATTGACTAATTTGGTTCTATGTTCTAGCTGAATTAAAATGTTAGAGCTTATAGGTAATGTAAGTCATGTCCTACAAATAGTACACAATTATATTACTTAGTAGTAGATTTAATAATTACAAGAGAGATAAGATTTTCTTGCAAGTCCTTTTCATATAATTTAATACAGACTCTTGTTAGGTTGGGTTATGTGGGGCAGGAGTTCTGAAGAAACCTGCCTGTCTTTGGTTATTTCTTTGCTACAAGTATGAAATAGCAGTATAATGTTGACTTGAACAGAAAGAGCAGAAATATTCTTTATAAACAGTGGCAGCCAGGCTTGCTGAGCTCGTACATGTCATCTGTCTTGAGAGCAAGTGGGAAACAGGGAGAGGTCAGCACAACTGGGTGAGGATTCACAGCAGCTGGGCAGATCCCAAAGCGGGCAGGTGGCTCCCAGCACTCAAGGTGTTGTCACCAGCAGCTGCATGGATCAGGCTCAGGCAATGGGATCTCAGTCTGAGGAAACTCAGGGTAATGTCCCTAATCACCTTCCCCACCCTTTCCTGCCGGTGTGGCAGGGGAGGGTGGCTGAGCTGGGCAGTGGCTGGTCCCTTTTGTCTGCTGATGAATTCCCTGTCCTGGATCCTCACAAGGGATGCTCACTGTCCACAGTGTGCAAGGAGGTGGCAATGAGCCCATCTGTGATACTCCCTGAGAACTCCAGCACAGCCAGTTGCACTTGCTGAAGTTTGGAACATTAACCTTTTTCTTGAAATAGTCATGTTGGATGGCTTCCTGAAGGGAGTCTTTTCGGGAAAAAAATCAACTAATGGTTCAGCTGTCTGAAGACAGGACTGGGGAATATATCTTATTTGGCTCACAGCCGGTGGGAAAAAAGCTAAAGATTGTTTTGTGGTGCATATGTACATGAACCATAACATTTGACTGCAAAGGCTGCCTAAATTATTAGGAATTTTCTCATTTCTGAGTGCTTAATTTTAAAACCTTCATGTCTTTGAAGGTTTTAAAGTTTTTTATTAGTTTTTAATGTGATAAAAAACTTACCTTCATAAAATAACTTTATTAATATAAAACCCCATCAGAAATGAACTGAGGTGTTCACTAGGCAGAAAATAGAGCGTCTGTCTTTGGGCTGTATCCATTCTGAATTTCTCTGGAATTGCCACGTTTGTGTCTTTCATGAAAGGAGCAATGTATGAAGATCCTGTGATAGGGAAAGGTTGTAAAAGAAAGCACCAAGTGTTGGGTGGGAAATGAGGAGGTTTGGAGCACAGGTTAAAGAGCAGCTCCTGCTCCTGCTCCTTGGAATGCTGCTTGCTGGAAGCCTGAACTTCAGGAGTGGTGTAAAAATGGAGGCTGTGGTGTAAAAACACCTTTTCTTTCAACACTGAAACATTTTAAAAGCTTTAGCAGGAGAGCCTGCATCAAAGAGTTACTCCACTGATGTAGTTACAATGAAGAGCTAAATTGGTTTCTATATCTTCGGAGAAAAAATTTTATAAGTACAGTTTGTTTTTTGGAAATAAATCTTGCTTTTGAGCACAAAACACAGCATGTTTTGTTGGAGAGGAAATATTTTTTAGTTCTTAAAAAATACACTTCCCTGCTCTCTCTGTTTTTTAGAACTACAGAATAAAGTTTAATTGGATTATACATAGAGAAAAATTTAGGAATATGTGGAAAACTTTGATTTTAGAAAAAAGTGTTTTAAACTGACCTATCCCCCCCGCTAAATTTTATCTGCTTTCAACTAAGGTACTGCTAGTCCCACAACTGCCAGCAGAAAACTAATCACATGTAATTATTTGTAAATATTAATATTTTTGTTACAGGAATATATACTTTCTTGGGATCATACATCAAGTGATAATGAATATGAAATGTTAAAATTAATAGCAATGTTGAAGCAGTAAGAGACAAATTATTTAAACATTTTTTTCTCTTAAATGGAGCGTGTCTGTACATAAACAGATGTACACACACAAAGAGATACACGGCATACAAGTTTTAGTTTAAAAGAATTGAAGAAAGGTCCAAGCCTTGCCCTTCCCTTTATAATTATTAAAATGGCTTGCATGTCAAGAGAAGGAGCACATTCTGTGTGGAACAATTAATTATGTGAAAACAATCTGTGTAAATAAAATACATCAATATAAAAATGATCTTTTATTGCTGCAGAGGGAAGAACAAAACATTTCTGTCCCCTGTAAAAAGGGTTCTTATTTGCATCGTTTTAGTCTGATGTTTTATTATCCTTATCTGAAGTAATTTTATTATTTATGTTGTAAGTTCATCTTGGAAGGTTGTTTTGACTCTGCACTGATTTCAATTTTCCTAATAAATAATTTCATTGTATGCAATTTGGACCACCTTTTTACTCAGTTCTGATTGGGAAATCACATGGGAAATGTGAATCTTTGCCTGTAGTGGTGCAAGGTTTTACATTGTTCTAAGTCAGTTTTAAATACAGGGAAAGATGATGATGTACTTATTCTTTCCTGCAGTCTGATATCTATTAATTTTGCTACTGTTATTTCTAAATGGAAATGTTTGTTTTCCATTTTGCTGGTTACTATCAGAGAAAAACAAAAACAAACCTGAACATTAAAATACTGCAGCTGACAACCCAAAGCCTTTATCTTATAGGAATTTTGATACATTTTGAATCACTGTGTGTAATTCCTTCAGCTAAATGTTGTATTTCAGGTAAGCCTATACACAAATAACTTGGGCCAGGAGCAGTAAGTTTGAATGTGTTTTGCCTTGTTTTGACATAAGAGGGATGATGATTTCAACTGTTGTTTTTTTTTCCTGAAAAACATTTTATTAAAATATTGGGTTATTTCTTCTTTCTGAATCAATATTTTTAAATATGATACATTTCTAGCTACCTCTAACCAGATGGAATTGGTTTTCCTTTTAATGTTGTGAGAAGTGGCTTCAGACAACAGGACCAATTAGCAAAGTGCTGGTGTGTCCAGCTCTCCATTGTGGTATCCCAAAGGATCTCAAAGGGAGTGCACTCGCACTCAGCAGATTGTACAGATAAAAATCCCCATCCCAAACCCAGAACAACTGAGTGTAATTTTCTTTCCCATCTGCATTTACAATCCCAGCAGGATGAAGTTCATAGCTGAACAGATGGAATCATTAGAAACTATCACTATGTCTGTTAGGTTTTGAAATTATGACAGGCTGGTTAAAGCCCAGCTCTCAGCAAGAAAGACACAAGCACTTATGGGCCAGGGCCCAGTGGGTAACTGCAGTGGTGCCTTGGGAGGCTGCCTAGAACAGAGGCTAGACAGTGTTGAAGGAATAAAGTAGGTATTTATTAAAAAGTGGGGGCAGTAGAAACTTGTTACCCATGAAGAAGGAATCATGGATTGTTGCTGCTCTTGTGGGACCATCAGTTCATCTTGTTCGTTTTGCATCAGTGATAAAATTCCTCACGTGGAGAGGAGCAGCTGAAGTCTGCCTGGGGGATTGCAGGAACAGCTGGAGATGTGCTCTGTGTCTCAGATATTTGAAAAGACAAAATCAGCCTCTTTTTCCAAAGTCCTGGAAAAGTCTAGAACTGAACAAGAAAACAAGCTGTTGGTCATACATTCCATCTGATCCGCAGGTTTAATGTGTAAAGCAGGAAAGTCCCTCTTCATAAAATTATTCTCAAGCGTGCCATAAGCATATTGTATCATTTTTAGGATGATGGAAAAATTCTGAATAAAAACCAACCAACCAACCACCAACCTCCCCACATGTTTATGTAAAACAAAACAGAAAAAAATATTTAGGTCTTGCTAATGATCCAGAATATTTTACTACACCCTGTGTCAACAAATCAAATGAAGGGAGGTTTGGAAATGTGACATAATATGTAAACAGAGCTGTACCAGGGCAGATGGTAAGGAAATACTTTCTTCATCCTTTTTGAAAGAGAATGGGAAAATCCAGTGTGAAATTACTTTAACCTAATTTTATTTTGGTTTTCTTTTGCATTGCCTGGAAATGATGTATCCAATATAATGCTGGTTTTGTATAGTGTTTGTATAGTAACGTTCCTAACCAGTACAAGCCAGGTAGGGCCTGGGTTGTCACATAAGACCTAAAACTTTACTGACTGTGTATGTCTTCAAGTTTCACATTTTACAAGATAACTATAATCACCAAGATTATTAACCAAATCTGACTGGGATATGTTTTATGTCATATGTTTTTCTTATTTTTATCTCTCTGGTTTCTTGAATGTGTATGTTTGCTCTGGTGTATGAAATACGGGTTTGTTGGTAGACATTTGGAAATGCTCTGCAGCTGAATTTTATATCTATAATAATTTGTCAAATAAATTACAAAAGGTTCCTTTTTGTAGCATATTTAGGTATCCCCTAATTCTTGCACATGCAATGGCCCATGGAACTTTTATCACGCTTGATTTTTTTCACAAATTAGATAGCTTACATTTTGAGGGTGAATATACAAGGAGTATATTAGTGGGTATATTTAAAAATACTATTACCTGTTGTATATCCACGACAGTAGTATTAGCTTTAAGTGCAGACGCCTATAATGTGGATTTTATTTTTACATTCCTTTTTGTCTGTATTTGCATTTTCTCAGTAATGTGACCAGATGTGTCAAACAATATATTTCTGGTTTGAGTTTTTAGTTAAATAAAACTTAGTTACTGGCATTTTTTGCTTTGAGATAGAGCTTTGTAAAGCTTTTTCAGTTTGTAAAACATTAATAAAGCTGATTCATCTACTTCTGTCAGAGAACTGGAGTAACATATTTGAAATGACACTGTGCTGAGAGCTGCTTAAATTCATGCCACTGCATGACAGTGTGCTATCAGATCTGGCAAGCACTTCATTATAGTGTCTTCCAGATTTGAACTTATTTTTAGCTGAGGCTTTAAGGTGCCTGAGAAAAAGCCTCTGCTAGAATGAATTGGTAGACAATTGTTTACATTTATGGTGCAGGAAAAAATGATAAATTCCAGATAATGACAATAAGTAGAAATGTGCAAAGATCAGTTATGATCTGGAAACTTTTTGGCACTTTGGAGTGTTCCTTTGGCTTGGCATCTGAGTCTGCTTACTGTGAAGCCAAGAATGTATGCCTTTAAATTGGAATGTTGTACTGCCTTTCAGATATAGTCCATTTGTCTTCTGTTGTAATATTATTCACCAGTTACTGAAAAATTCCTTGGAATTACTGTTACTCTGGTTATCCTTTCTGTTTATGCTGTGAAAACTCTGTTGATATTCCCAAATTCTTGCAAAGTGATAGAATCCTTTGAAGTTTTTGCATCTTCCCCCAAATACAGCAATTTGTTTAGTGGTAGTTTACCCTTCTGTTTTGTTTTACAGTCTTGAAGATTGATGTTCAAATTTCTCTCTTTATCTCCTACATTATTTTGAATTCTTTCTTGTCCTTGGTGTCAAGATTCTATTAAGCCTTCAAACTTGACTAACTTTTGCTTGCCAGCAAATAATTCCCAAGATTTCTAGTCCTTCTGAATGTCCTTTGGTAGCCCCAAAACGTAATACAGTCTGAAAGAGCTCAGAGTCTTTGCTTTTAAAGTAGTCGCAGTTTACTTTTCTTTCATACTTTGTAAAAAGATACCTCATAGGTTTGAGCGTGGTTGGTGTCATGTGTCAGTACACAGTACCACAGTTAGCTGTCTGTCTAACCAGACCAGGGCTTACAAAAAACAGTTTCAGAAATAGAAATACCCAGATATCAAACTACCTTCTGCTTATCTTTTTCCTCGCTCACTCCCTTTGCTTGCTGAAAGTCTCTGCTTCTGCTGTTCCCACACTTAATGTTACTTTAATGCTGTTGGGACATTTTTTAAAAAGAAAATTCTCAGCTTGCTTTTGCCTACTGTGATATGTTTTTCCATGGTTTCACACAGTCTGATGTAGACTCGCTTCAAAGGATTTCTAAGTTGCTATGTCACTTGACACTTGCTCTTTCAGTCTCTGCTTCTTTCTTTGGTTTTGTTTTCAGCCTGTTATCTTGTTTTGCTCACCATGCACAGGAGATGGGGTGGCATGGGTTGACATATGGGGAGATAACTTAGCCTTTAAGACACAAATTTATACCAACCTCACCATCTGTGAGTGCCCCATGCAAAAAGGAGCAAACGTTCACCCCAAGTAAGCAATCCCCAGCGCTAAGAATCTGCTGCTAACAACAGGAATATAATGGAACTAGAGGAGGAGGTCAGACACACGTGTGAAAGTGTTTACGTGACAATATAAATTAGAAAAACCATAACAAGGCAGGCCCAGCAGGAAATCACAGACACTGTATTTACTTCTTGTCTCTGTCTGGTGTTAGAGGAGGAAGGTGGCCTCTAACTGCTACGGCAAAGGCACGAAACTCAAGTTACAAATTCGTGCCATATGTTTTCTAACGCTTGAATATAACACTTTAACAAATTTGGGTGTGGAGGTTTTACTGCTTAATGAAAGGCTGTCATGGAGATCATCAGGTTTCCAGCACAAGTGAATCACGAGGGCGTGCTCAGCGAGCTGATGAGCGGAATGCAGGTGTTTGGAACAATGGCCCTTTGCTTGCTTTGCTTTGCTTTGGCGATGTGATTTACATTTTATGCAACAACTTTCCTAGATCTCTCTTGAGAGCTTCTCTATGCCAGCAGTTGCACTGAGTGCCTTTTCACAATAACACATTTCATGTGTTTGGTGTGGCTGGTTCAGTAAGCATATTTGCTCCTTTTTGTGAGCTAAAACTGTCTGGTCCTTCCAATCAGCTGTGCAGATACTATCCTCAGCTAGCATCTCTCTCTTTTGTGTAGGGACCAGAATGAAGTGAAACTGCAGGGAGAAAAATGTCAAGACAAACTATTTTTTGTTTCTATTTAACTTTCTTCTCTAAATCTGTCTTTTCTCCCATTTCATATTCTCTCTCTCAACTCTTCCCTGCTTCATTTTAATTTCTTGTTCCTAGGTGTCACAGTAGAAGATATGATTGTATTGTCCTTCAGAACCAAAAAAAAAGAGGCAGAAGATGGTATAATTTTTGCATGCTATATGTATATAACATATATATATATATGTACAAAAAAAATTAATTTTTCACTTTTCCTTTTCCTGAGCAGCAGAAAACAAAAAGGTAATGCATGAATTACATAGATACAGAAGATAAAGTGGGTTTTCAGTAGTTTGTTACCATGTTTGTGTTTAATACACACTGTGGCTGCTGGGACTGTTTAATACACACAGTGCCTACTCTCTTCCTCATGAGGTAGGAGCTTAATACCCAGTTCTCACTTTTGCTCTGCCCTGGTTCAGATCCACATTTTCCCTGGTGTCACTGCACTCTCTGGGTTTTGGCATTCATTTCATTGTGCTATTTTGGCATAATTCCTATGTATTAAGTCTTATAGCTAATAATATATTGATTATGATTAATTACTTACTGGTGCCTTTTTTATTTCTAGTGGACATGATGGACAGTTACATGGTAATGCTGCAATAGAGAATATCAGGCAATGTGGCACTGTGTTGAAATAATGTCCTGAAACTATGCAAACACCTGCTTCATGCTAACTATGAAAAAAGCATGAGTTGACAAAAAGAAATCCAGTCTAGTCCATCTGGGTGTCTAACTGTTCTAGTAAGAAAAATTAGAGTAAAATATGAGGAGAAACCTGTAAATGGCTGAGAATCATGGAGCATCAAAGGACCCAGCACAACTATAATTTCACGCTTTCACCTGGCCCTTTGCTAGTTCTGTCCTTACTAGAGATGAGTTGAGGCAGGGAAAGGCTGAGGGGAGAGAAGAAAGCTGTGTCAGGGCTGTGGAAGGGCAAGGATCGAGAGAGCTCTGCCCTGTGGTGGTTCTGTGCTGACTGACACAGGGAAGTGGGCAAAGGAAAAACATCAGGAGGACCCAGTATTTATTTGGAATTCAAATTTATTTTCTCTTCTCAGCCCTGGTTACAGTACATTCATTTGGATAACTCCTTCTTGCTTGGGACTGAAGAAATAGTTTCTATTTGTTATACACAAATCCCTGTATGAATTATCCCAGTCTGAACAGAAATTAATGATATCTCTTGTTCTTCAAAGTCTCAGACAAACTGTATATCTTAATACTGTGAGCCATATCTGATATTCAATTAAAAATAGAGAATAATTTCAGAAAGTTCAGCTGAAGGATACAATTTTTCATGTTTTATATTCTCTTTTTTAGGATAAGAAGAGTAGTTTAAAATAATCCTTTTTGGGAAAAGGGTTACTAATTTATTAGTAAAACAACAGTTTCTGTACTTAAGAGGTGTTCTCTATTACATGTTGTGAAGAAAATTCCTACATCTTTGCATAAAATTTATTTAGGATTACTTATGCAGGAGGAAAATTTTAGAGCAGTAAAATTTCAGGAAGGATTCAGAGGACTCACAGTAACGAAAATAGGCTCATTTACTGAATTTTATGCCTTAGGACTGGCTTGAGAATTGGAAGATAGGTTTTGTCATGGGTGGAGAAACCTCCACTCTGTCAGTGAATTAAGATAACAAGATTCACACATCTTGTCTCTGAAAGAACTGGATGCAGATTAAACTTGGCTTTCTAATACTTCAGACTCTATTAATAAAGCCTGTGTTATATAGCCTTACACACATGCTTTACATGGCAGTAAGAAAACAGTTTGTGTACTCTACATGGATGGGAAGTGCTCATGGAAGTGCTCCATTCAATAAAGCCATCAGGATAAACCAATTAGCACATGAAGACCTAACGAGCAACAAGACCAAACCAATTATTAAGTCATTAATTAGTAAGGATTAGACTAAGAGGTGATAAAGTGTTTTTCACCTGCTTCTCACAATGCCCTTTGCAAGTCAGCATCCCTTTTCCTCAGGGAGACACTGATGTGCTGCAGGTCAGTTCCCTGAAATGGGAAATAGAACATGGCTGTTCTGGGGCCCAGTCCTGTGTCCTGGGCAGGAATAGCCCAATTACACTGACTGACCTTTTCTAGGATCATTACTAAAACTAACATTATGGATTGCTGCTGAAAAACATTTTGACTTCATAAGCCAATTCCATTTCAAAATTTTTTTTTTTTACAATCAGTAATGTTTGGTTTCCAATTACTGTGAAATTACTCTTCAGCCTTGGTCAGAATATTCCGTGGAAAAATGATCTCTCATTTATTTCAGAGGACTTTCAAGATGTCACAAGTTGACATGAAAAACCCAGATGTTTTTAATTCTGAAAATTGAGAAATAGATTTTGAACAGGAAAGTTATCTTGTTTGTTGTGCATCCTCAGGAAGAAGGACAGCAGAACATTCCCCAGTTCTCTGCCAGGCTGTCATTTATATAAAAATATGAGCGGAAACAGTTTTGGGGCATCTGTGCAGAGCCTTAGGAAGATCTTGAAGAAATCAGAAGGAAATAAATAACCTCCACAACTCTTGCATTTTTATCCACTATTAAATCCTCTATCAGACCTCTCAGAGCAAATCCGTTTATTTACATTCTTCAAACCCTTTCTTCAATAGACATAAGAGGAATTACAAGTATAACCGACCAAAATACAATCTCAGAAATTAACACAGTAGTCAGGAAATGCTAATTTTAATTTCTGCAAAGATATATTTTAAATATTTTTTTACCCCACTCTGTGCTGTGACATACTTGCATGCCATGCTCAGCAAACAATATTCTGGGATTTCAACAAAGTGTGGAGGAAAGCACTGAACCTTCATCTTTGGTGAAGTTGGTGTAATGGTACACCTGGGATCTGAAGCAGAAAACTTCCTTGGAGTACAGCGTGTGTATTGCAATCAGGTATGTGATATTTCCCTCAAAAATTTGATTGGGAATCTGATATTTATGACTAAGATATGGCAAAAAATATAAAGATGTGGCAAAGGGTGTGAGGAACTGAGAGTAAACAAATATATTACCATGAACTCTGACCTTAGGATCCTGATGGAATGGGTTTAATCTGAATTTTATGTGGGAATATTATCTCTTTTGGGTGATGTTGCCGAACCTGATCTTTAGAAAGAACATATGTAATTTTCCTGTTTTCTAACATATGAATGTCTAGTAAATTCATAAACCAGTGTTATTTGGGTAGGGAATTTACTTCTAACCTGAAAATATTTTTAGAAATCTACTTGAAAGGCATGATTAAAAGTGGTGGCAGTGTATTATCAGCTGATAATTTTATTTCACAGTGACATTTTATCCTTGGTCGAGGGAAGGCCCTTTGGATTTCCTCCAGTACTCTGTGGTTTTCCTTTCATTCTGAAGGGCTCGAGAGTCACATCAAAGCCATAACATATGGCTGTAATTTGCTATAATTAAGCAGGACTTCTGTGTATTCAGTGGGTAAATAGTTGGCATGACTGAGATGCTACTGTTCCCCAATCTAAGAGAGCACGAGCTCTAGGCTGCACTCTGGCATGCAAGTTAATCAGGAGTTTCAGCTGATAAGGCATGGCTGGGAGTGAGGGAATATTTTTGACTGGCTGAAGTGGGAGGTGCATGCCAGGGGCTGCAGAGGGGGAGCTCCCAGCCCCCTCCCCCAGGTGAGTATGGATCTGCTGGGAGTCTCAGTCCTGCCTCACAGTCACATATCTTCTCCTTGTTTCTCTGTGCTTCATTTTCCATTCTAGTCACACAAGTCAAGAGTCATGGAGTTGCTCTTTCTCCATTTTGGCTGTGATTGTTCTGCTTCATCTTGGGGGCAGCCGAGGCTTTCCCTGTGCCTGGTTCTGCTGCTCAGGTGCTTCAGTGGAGGTTTGCTGGAGCCTGAGAGGGAATGGTGTTGCTGACATCCCCTCTGGACTTTGTTTTGGCAGCAATATATGATGAGCTTCTAAAGAAAGCTTCTAAGCTTCTGAACACCAAACCTCAGAGAGACAGAACAGAGTATGGAAAAATCAACCAGTTTAAAACTTCTAATGAGCCAGGAAACTATGACACAAAAGAACAAAAGTAGTTTGCCGAAAATGAAAGGTGAAAGTAAAGTTCTCTTTTTCATCTTATATTCTCAGTGCAAGCTTTTTTATTGTTGTTGTTGTTGTTGCAGGAGAGCTGCATTTCTATAGAAAAATCCAATTTTCAGCCCATATCTTTAATCAGATTGTCCATAACACCATTGAATTTCCCAATTGCTGATGATTTTTTTTAATTTCAGTTCACATTTAGGTCTTCAATAGATTTTTTTTTTCTCCATAAGTAAAAATTCTCACTGGCAATTCCTGAAAAAAGTTGCTCTTATACTAACATGTAAATTATCCTTAGCCATCTGCTTTAGAACTCAGTATTTCTTGCTGATAAATATTCCAGTGTTTTCTGTTTTGAGACTAGTAGGCATTGCCCTGTGAAGAAGTGAATTTCACATTACTGTTCTTTGTTGTGCTCATCAGTGAAAGCACCAAGACTGACATAATTGAACCAGAAGTGTCCAGGCCCTTTCCTTACCATTCCCCTGTAAATTTTAAATTCTTAAACCACTCCTGGAATTGTTGCACACATCCTAGTCCTCAGCTAAGAAAGAAGGGTATTGTGTTTTGGTGTTTTCGCCCAACCCAACCGAGTCCAAAGAACTTGAAATGTACCCTTTAGATATTTTGCTGTTTTATTAAAACAAACAAACAAATAAAAGGAAAAAAAAGGGAAAATAAGTTAATTCAGTCAGATAACCTGGGCAGTTCTTTCTTCCATGTGTGTGGAAAGGGAAAAAGTAAAACGTCCAAATGTCTGTTTGAAAATGCTGGAGAAGGCAGGAATTCATGTATATAAAGCCTGTGCTATCATGTGCCTTGAAAAGCTCACTTGACCATTTTAAGTAACACTTGAGTAACACTTCAACAAAATATTTTCCAGCTGTTATTTCTCTCTCTTCACTTCAAAATGTTATTTCTAGCAATATTATTCAACAATTCTGTTGTATGCTGTGAAAACCTCTTATGTTCTGCTTCTGCAACTTTTCATTTTTCCTACTGTTTTTGCTTTTTCTAGGGAATCAGGAAATAACGTAGGTAGGAAGAGATCTCAGGAAGTTGCTTAATCCAAGCCATCAGTCTAAGTTGGTCTAACTTTAGATCTGGTTGCTTAGGGCTTTGCACAGTCAATTTCTGATTATCCTCAAGGATGGAAATTGTAACATCACTGTAAAATGCTCTTGGATTTCTGTGGTGCAGAGCTTGGGCTGAATGTCCTTCAGGAGAAAAACCAGTCTAATGCTCAGCATTCAGGTGGCTACCAAAGCTGGGATTTCTGAGATGAATCAGTGGCTTAGGAAAGACCTCAATAAGAAATTGGATTTTAAAAACTGTGTGGCCTCAAATGGCATGATGAAAAAGTAGCACTCAGGACTCAAGTGATGTTTTCCTGTAAAGAAGCAATCAGTACTGAATCATTTAATCACTAATAACTATCTCATCAGTATTGCTGCTCTGTAGTCCACTAACTCCAGATTATTCTGAAAAGCCAGTTTTGGTGTAGGTACTGAATCATTTAATCACTAATAACTATCTCATCAGTATTGCTGCTGTGTAGTCCACTAACTCCAGATCAACTGAAAAGCCAGTTTTGGTGTAGATCTCTATAAAACTCTGTTCTATTCCATGTTTGAACTCTGGGGACCTTGGTTTCAATGGGATATTGTGGTAATTTTGAAGAGCATTTTAATATGTTTGTCTTTACTGATAGAAATGGACCTCAAAAATAAGGTTAAATAGATTGAATAGTAGGACACTGCCCCATAATACTGTAAGATTAAAGTACTAGGATGTGGTTTTTTTCTTTATTTTTGGTAGAATGTATACTGGTTGTGCACATCTGAAAAGATCTCAATGCTGTTATCTATTCAGGGTTTATTTCTGCTAGCTATGTTTACACATCTGAAATTTTTAAAACACATTTTAGCTCTATACATACTAGTGTACTAGATGTATAGAGGATATTTGATTTAATAAATCTATTTCTACTAAGTTACTGTAAATTTCCATTAAGGTATACAGTTCCCCATAACTACTCTATGATAATATATCTTTTATAGAAGAACTAAGGCAAATGATAACGCCTTAGAAATGTTGTTTTGCTTCTTCTATGCTGCCATAAATCTAGAGATAGCAAAACTACTTCAGACACAGAATCTAAATTAAAAAAAAGGTTTATAATATATATATTTCGTGATATCTTTGTTCTTTCAAAATCACAGAATGTATCTGAGGTGATGTTTCAAAGCTAAAACACAAATTTTGCTTTCTCATGTCTGTTTTGGAATTAGTTGTTTTCAGATGCTCTTTTTAGCAGTGGATAGGGTTCTATGGAAACAAACTTATTTCTTAACGTTTTTCCTCCTGGGAGAGCTTTACATCATCAGGGTACCAGTGAGGGGTGGGACTGAGCATCTAATATCAGGAAACCATTCTATTTTACTGTGATCTGTAGTGTGGGAAATGTGTAGTCATATTGCTTTCCTAATTTCTCTGTCCTGTTGGCTTCCTCCCAAACCAGAATTAGGAAGAGCAGATTCATCTGGAAATGTACTTTTTCTCGTTGTTCTTGTTTTTTGCCAAATTTTCAATTAAAAGTGTTCAGCAAGCCAAGGAACCTGCCTTCCTTCTCCTCTCCCCCCTCCTTTTCTTACTATTTATTACGTTTTGCTATTTGCAATATTTTTGTACTTATATAGCCTCACTTTATGCATACACACATAAATATTTGAGAATATTTTCCATGTAAAGGCTTGATAGGAATAGTTCATAATTTTTAGAGAACAGAGAGAGATGCCAAAGCTCCTCTAATGGGACAGCTATGGAGTTTATGCAAGAATGAGATTCCAGTCCTGAAGAGCAGAGCAGGCCTTTAAATGTGGATCTCTTCCACTCCATATGAACAAACTACCATGTGGAATGTATAAATCTGTCTTATCAGAAATCTCTATCTTTTAGGAGAAGGGATTTGATGTTAATAAATGTCAAAACCTTAAAATCCATCGTGAATGGCACTCTTGTCACTTACCAGCCGTACTTATTTTTCTCTTCTTCTTCCCCCATAATTTTTTGGCTCTTCGTAGGAAAAAGCTTCCTTGAGGTAATTCAGTTTCATAGTGCTGTTAAGAGCACTGCTTTAAAACCCAAAGCATGTAATAACTGCCTCAGTAACAGCCTGAGACTGGTGACTTTCACTGTTAAATGAGCAAAGAAAAATGGATTTTTCACACACAAAAGAAAGCTGCATAAGTTAGACCCTATCTGGTGAAAGACTCAATTTGATCACTGAAAAGCTATTCAGGTATTCTCTGTTCATTTACTTGTTAGTTTTTGAGGTAGAATTAAGTCATATGAGCCATTGTGCTTCCTGTAGGAACCAGAGCATTTCCAAAGAAAAGGACCTGAATGCGAATCTGACCTGTGGCCCTTCTTAAAGTGTTTAAATGAGAAAAAAGAAACCATGAACCCCTCTGTCATCTTGAAAATGTTTAGAACTGAGGTGTGCTCATGAAGTCCTTTGCCTCTGCACCTTGAGGAGAAAGGGTGAATGGGCTCTTTGTGTTACCTCTGAGTGAGAACCTGATAGTTAGTATAGTGATAAAGTGTATACTGAGCAGGGAGGAGGGATGGTTTTTTTACCACGTGTGATGTGAGACACATTGGTTAACATCAGGGAACTTGCCACAAAAAGTAAAACTAGAAAACTGAAGGTAAAAAGGAAAACGATCTTGCTGGGACTGGCATTGTAACACTCACTGCTAAGCGCACAAAAGAAAAGTATTGCCTAAAACACCCCATGCAAGTGAGGAATTGATGCTGTACTTGAACAGTTTTCCAAAACATGGCTTATGTGAGAGGTTAGGGCAAAGAAAATGCCTTTGACAAAATTTCAACTTACTGTTTTATGTAGAAATAATTAAAGAAGGGAACTAAAGTAATACCTCCCACCCAGAATTAGAGTTTCATTGTAGAGAAAATAAGACTTTATTTTATAGATTTGACCTGTGAATTGCCTATGTAGCCAGATGAAAGATGCATATAGGATATTTGGATTTAATAATTCTTTTCTAAGTTACAGTAGATTTCCACTAGTGCATACAGTTGCCCTAAACTAAGGTGTGATAATATATCTTTTATGAAAGAACCAAGGCAAATGAGAACACACTAGAAGTGTTGATGTGCTGCTTTCACTAGAAAATCCACATATCCTTGAGGAGGTGAAGAGGAACTGGATCCAAAGCTACAGTCTAGTTAGTCTAGCCTTCATAAAAAGGATTGCTATTAGGGAAGCTTGGGAAGTTAAGGAAGGAATCTGTGGAATTAGCATTTAGTGATATAAATGGAAGGACTGAGAAGACACTTTTAGAACTTAACAGTGTTCTGAAGTTCTTAATTCCATAATATATCTGGAAAGAATGTTTTGGAAAGCAGTGATTAAACAGATGTAATGATGATCCTTCTTGAGCAGCTGTTTAGCTGTGAGGAATGCTACAGCATATACTCAAAAAATGAAGCAGGAGCAGAGGCATGTGCTTCTCCAAATATTGACCCCAAAACATTTCGCTTTAAAGCTCTGGTCCCTAGCTATAAGGAATCTAGAATTGGAAATAGCAACTGTGTGTTTCAAACTATTGGATTTTCAAAGTACTGTTTTGTTTCTCTGGCACAATTAAGTTGTATTTCTGAGCAAGCAAGAAGATTCCTTTTTGTAGAGAAGTCATACAGTAAAGGACTGTGCATTTGACTGTGAAGACTGGATCCCAGCAAAGTAAATCATGGCAATACTGGGGTTTTCACTAAGCTTTCCAAACACAACTCATAGTATTGTAGCCTTTATTATAATTATTATTAGTAGCAGTACTGGTAGTAGTAGTCATACGCTGTGACTTTTTGATGTTCAACTTTGTTGAAGTTCAGTTTCTTTCAGTCTTCTTGACTGATAAATATATTGGACAGAACAAAAAGCAGTCTGAAACTGAACCTTGTGTTTGGCAAGGAGAATAATATGTAGCTATAGATAGGTCTCAGGCACCTGACACAGCCAGATCAAACAGATAACACCATAAATTATTTTCATAATGGCTCAGACTCACTCTTTTAGCCACACCAATTGAGAGTATTCAAGAAGACAATGTGAGCCCACTTTTGACGTGTTTTCTTCATGTCTGAAATTGGACTGGTTTGTCTTCACTGCTCAGTACTGACAATCAAAATTGCATGGTGATGTGCAGGGATGGTTCCCTCAATTGCAATAAGGAAATGCTTAGCATGTCCCAGGAAGACCTGCTGTGATGGAGTAGAGTGTGTGTGTTGTCCTTGGACTCTGGGCTCTGCAAAGTTTTACTCTTGCCTTTCTTGAAGTTCTTGTCAAAGGAGATGGCCTAAGATTTGGTAGAATTGAACATTCACAGAAAATGATGCCTTTTCTCTAATCACTGTCACACAGGCAGCTAAATAGGTTAATGCAAGAACACTGGGAAAAGAGAGTCTGGAAAGAGAGTAAGGACATTTATTGCAATTTAGGAAGGATAACTTTGAAATATTGAAACCAGAGTTCCCTGTCTCCCATATTTGATCTACATTAAAGGCCTGTTTCAATCTCAAATGTGTTTCAGAGATCTATTGAAATGATGTGCCAGGAACTGAGGACAAAATCTTCAGTACATAAATGGATGTAAAAAAAAAGATTTTTTTCCCTGTAACTGCCAGCCTAGCAAATTAATTTTTGGCCCTGGAAGTCAAATCATGTCCTTTATTTCTATTTCATTACCAGTTATAAGTGGTTAGCAGGTCAAATCATGCTCCCTCAAAAGTGTATAACCTTTTCTGATGGTTTGGTAACATCAAAGCAAAATTGGACTGTTACCAGACAGCACCTCTGAGAGCACTGCAGAATTATGGATACCCTGCAGGAACAAAGGCTGGTACTCAGTGGAACAGGGAATGGTCTTAGGGCTACAGTGAAGTTGTAGCACTGTGTTTTACAAGGCAAAGATTACTGATAAGTATGATGTTGCAGGAATACTGAAAAAGAAGCTATTTTTCATGAAGAGATGTACATATCTCCAAGATTTTATTTCCCACCCTTCTCATGCCATAAGGTAACACTTGGTACAGGCTTCTGCACACTTTTACTGTCAATATGTGATAGTCAAGGACTCCTGGCTGCAGCTCAAAGGGATGGCTGTCTCAAAAGGACATTTAATCCAGAGGGTGCTCTGTACCCTTCCCTTTCTACCATGACATGTTTCCCTCTGCCCTACCCTGAGAGCCAACTTTCTGGGGCTTAGTGAAGCAAATTGTTCCAACAAGTACCCAAATCTGTCCCCAGTTTTGTTCAAAACCCTCAAATCTAAGTATCCCAGCAGTGCCTAAGCTCTGCTTGCCTGTGCTACAGGTGCTGAAGAGGCTCTCATGGCCCTTGCACAGAGTGTAAATCCTGTAACTCTACAGTCAGCTGCTTCCCAGAGCTGTGCCAGGTGCAGGGGCACAGGAGCTGGGAGCTGCTGCTGGTTTATTTGTTCCCAGCATCAAGAAGGATTTCTGTGATGGGTGTTGCTGGAACAAATGCAGTTGTTCATTTCTGTGGACACAAGCCACAAAAGGCCATCATACAATGCCAGAGTATGAGGATATTTATATAAATATTTATATACATGTATGTGAGTATGGATTCTATATATATGTGTATGAATATTACTTTTCTTCAGAGATGTGAACATGGGAAAAACAGTACAAATAATTTTCAAGGAGGATCCTCAAATAGCCAGTCATTCCACAAGATCTGACCTTAAAGGTGCTCACAGAGAAGTATTGTTTCAAACTGGGTGATTGAACAAGTAAAATTTTGAGGATGTGAATTTTTAAAAGGGAGACTGTAGTTTTAACATGTTCCAGCGTCTCTGAAGAGGTGTGATACTTTTTGCAAGAAAGCAGAATAATCACAGCAGAACAAAGTAACAGTAATTGTAATTAGACAATATTTTGACAGGATGATCTTCACTGAAGACTCAGTCAAGCTGTTTAGTTTTCATTCTGATTTTCACCAACTTATGCTGATTTCTTGGTAGTGTACTTATGTTCATTTTTAGGGCATTACTCTTGATTTGTACTAAAGAGAGATAGTGCATTAAGAATAGTGGATCAGTCAAAAAGTATTTTCATTTAATGTTGGTGGAAGATGAGATTGTACTACACTGTACTGTGGTGCTCTGGTGCAAGGTGTGCATTCAGGACATTCTCCAGCTTCCTTCCTCTCAGATCCAACCTTGTGCTGTGGTTCTCTGTTGGTCTGGAGAGAGAGTCTCTGTTGAGATATAATTCTCTCAGTAGAAGACCTGTGATAAAAACATCATCATTAAGAGAAATGGTCTGCAAAATGTTGTTGTGTGCAATATGATACCATGTCTTGTGTCATTCAAGACATCACGAAAAGGAATTAATTTCAGTAGTTTCAATGAAATGTCAGTTCTAGTTGCCAGTATTAGGCATTCATTTTGGATAACTCATGGTCTTGTTTCAGCAGCAAAAGTGAGCTGTGGGAGCTGGGATGCTGAAAGCTGATAGCAATGGCAGAGGCTGTCTTGGAAATTTCTGGCTTTTTTTTCAAATTAAGGTTCCTGGGAATGGAATTTAATTTGTGGGTGAAACTCATGTTTCAAACAGAGAGAAAATAATGTAATAGTTTCTCTAAACAAGTTCTTTCAGGTAATCTAATTTTCCCATTGAAAATTGAAACTAACTTCAGAATTACCTGAAATTGAAAGTATTTTTTTCCTTTCAAAGAAAAAATAATGGGATTTAAAAAAACATGTGTTTAATTCCTGTTACTGGTACCTTTATGGATACTATTCTTAAGAAAAGCCTGAAGTGATTTAATTGGACCTTTTTTTTCTGGAGTAGTGCAAAAATTGCATGGTGCCATTTTAATGTTTATTTTATACCTCTCTGTAGCTACCTTTGTTTTTCTGTCCGGTTTGGGCACCATAGTTCACAGAGATAGCAAGACAGACTCGTGCTTTCATTAAATTTGATTAAATGTTTTTATATAAATTATTTATATAAATAAATATTTTCCATCCTTATTGCTTAATTTTGCATGCAGAGACTAAGATAATTTATTTTACCTCTTAGTAGATGGCTGGGAGCTAATGAAGAGCATTTAAAGCCAAAGTTCTGTCTTTAACACACCTGCCTCCAGGGCCAAGCAGCAGAAACAGCACAGTGACATAAATTGGTCTGGATCTATTTTAGTGACTTATTGTGCACCAGAGCAGTGGGGAAGTGGGCAGCAGGCAGGTGTTGTTTTCAGTCACATCTAAGCTTCTCTTCTGTTTTGTGGAGACCAAATTCTTTTACAGGTCAGAAATTTAAGAGCTGATATGCCAGGAAAATATCCTAACTTGGTTCCTCAAACCTGTATAGGTAATTTTTTTTTCCCTAGAGAAGGAGGGAGTCAGATTTCATTCGCAATAGAGAACTCTTTATTTGCATTACTGGCATCAGTCAACATCCTCAGCAGTCTGAAAGGAATGTAAAAGTACACTGATTGCATTAAATGATAACTGTGCTGTTTAGCTATAACTGGTTTTGGCAGGTTATCTATCTACAAAGAATTATTTCTGGTTTTACAGATCTAAAATTTATTGCTCTTTAATGCAATACAGTGTTTTCCTTTTGTGTTCAAGTTATGTATTGGGGTGATAATGAAGAAATAATAGATTCAGTGTGTCTTCAATACTTTACGTTTTCTGGAACTGCTCAGGTATGCATTTCTCATCCTTTGAAGAACTGATGTTTTCTTATACCCCACATAAACTTTTCATTGTATGGAATGATTTATGATCAGTAATCAGCCATGCAGATGTTGGTAACAAATATGCTGGTAAAGATAACCATTGCTGGCTGAATTATCTACAATTTAGCTGCAGGCACAGATCAGAGATAAGCTGCAGACTGAAGTTGGAAAGAGTGAATCTGTCAGAATTGGCATCCCCAAAACCTCAGCACTCAAGTCCATTTCTAGAAAGGGTGGAAAGACCTGCAGCTTCTTTTCTTGCCATGTGAAATAGAGAAGTCATAAAGATTGTCCCCACAGTGTGGAATTAGAAACAACAGAACATGCTCTAGTGAAATTTATAATGGTTTCTTTCTTTTTTTTTCAACTGTTCTTGTTGTCACCATTTTGGAACACTGGATGCCCATGGGAAATAGGCATACCTGACTAATATCTGGACCACAAATTGTGCTACACTTTTATTCAAGAGACACATTTGAAGTGTGATTGGTACCCTGTCCCATTCTCTGGTACCTCTGTGCTTTACCAAATCAGCATCACATCATCCTGAAATTATCCCAGCTCAGCTGGGCTGTGACAGGGCTGTCCTTCATTCTGCTGACACTCCTTGTTGTAGCATTTCACAATTTTGAACATTTTCAGTCAGGAAACTAGCAGGTTTCTAGGCAGGAGGCTGTATATATAATTCCTTGTCCTACTTTGAATTGTCTTGATCTAACCTTTCAGGAAATTCTCTTATGGAAACTCCCCAGTTCTAGACCAGCAGAAACTTTAAAAAGAGCTGTCCCTGAGCACTGTCAATACAGCTGGAGGCTCAGAGGGTCCCATGGAAGCCAGAGACTGAAAGAAACAATTTACTTTCCTTGCTTGACATCACTGTGCCCGATCATGTGGCTTTTGGGCAGAAAACACAGGAAATGAAACAATGCCAGGTCAAATATGCCTGCAGAAACAATACCAAGAATCCTTGAGAAATGACAAGCAAGAGATGCAAACCTTCATGATGGGAGAACAAGGAGGAGCTCTGTTAACCTAGCATCTGCCCTGGTGGCAGCCAGCCCTCGTGATGGGGAAAGGACTCTTGTCCAGATCTTCTCGCAGTGGCCATGGGTGTGCAGTAGCTGCACTGGAGGGTGTGTGCCCATGGGGAGGTGGCAGTGAGGAGTGACAGAGTGACAGTGTGTCCTTGTGGCTGTGCTGGGGCCGGGGTGCTGGGACAGCACAGCCACAGACTTGGCCTGGCCACCCCAGAGCCTGTGAATTAATCTTGCAGATTCAGAAGTTTTGCTTGGTCTGCTAACAGAAGGCAGCAGGGAGAAATAGACTATATGTATACATAAATAAAGTGAAACTAGAATGTTGCAAGCTATGCATCATGAATAAGGCAAGGATATTGTATACACAGCACAGACAATATACTATGAGGGCCATCTTGTGGTCAGAGAAAGTTTATCCTCTGTGAGCATAGGAAAAAAAATATTCCCAGAATTATTTTATGTACCTGAAGGTATTGTCAGCTACACTCTAATTCTTAGAACCATGGAATGGTTTGGGTTGGAAGGGACCTTAAAGGTCACCTAGCTCCAGCTTCCCTGCCTTAGAAAGGGACACCTTCTGCTAGACCAGGTTGCTGAAAGCCCCATCCAACCTGTCCTTGACACTTCCAGGGATAGGGCATCCAGAGCTTCTCTGGGCAAACAATTCCAGTGCCTCATCACCCTCACAGTAATGAATTTCTTTCTAATCTCTAAACCTACTCTTTCAGTTTAAAGCCATCCCTCTTTGTTCCATCACTACAGGCCCTTGTGAAAAGTCCCTTTCCAGCTCTCTTATGTTCCCTTTATGAACTGGAAGCTGATGTTAAGGTCTCTTCAGTGCCTTCTTTTCTCCAGGCTGAACAACCCCAACTCTCTCAGCCTGTCTTCCTAGGGGAGGTGTTCCAGCCCTCTGAGCATCTCTGTGACTCCTCAGGACTCCCTCCAGCAGGTCCCTGTCCTTGTGCTGGGGTCCCAGAGCCGGTGCAGCGCTCCAGGTGGGGTCTCACGAGGGCAGGGCAGAGAGGTGGAATCTGCTCCCTCAGCCTGCTGCCCACGCTGCCTTTGATGCTGCCCCAGACACAGATGGCTTTTCAGGCTGCAGATGCACATTGGATCTGCACATTGGATGTGGAGCTTCTCAACAACCCCAAGTCCTTTTCCCAAGGGCTGCACCTCACCCACTGTCTGCCCCACCTGTGTTTGGGCTTGGCATTGCCCTGACCCAGATGCAGCGCCTTGCACTTGGCCTTGCTGAACTTCCTGAAGGTTGCACAGGCCCACCTCTCCAGCTTGTCAAGGTCCCTCTGGATGGCATCCCTTCCCTCCAGAGTGTCAGAATTAGAAATTGGTTCTGATATGCTGTAACGAATGGAGCTGCTCTGCTGCTGGTCATTAATCAGATCATTAATCCTCAAGAGACACACAGTAGGATTAGCTGTGATCCCATGCCAATAAACAAAATAAGGTGTCCTGTGGGTTGGGAAGGCTGTTGTAGATTAATAACTAGAGTCAGAGTTTTCCCCTGATGACTTTCTTATGCCTATTTGCTTTGGAAATTTCTTTCATCCTCTATGTTGTAAAAAAGTTTTATGAAATCCATGGATTGAATACCATCACAGTGCTAGAGTTAAGAATGCTATTATTTATTGTCAAATAACAGTTCAAAATGAGAATCAACATTCTTTTCATGGTTATCATACAATGAACCTGCTCTGTGTGAGGCTGAGTTCTCAGCTGAACCCCTCTTAGTTCTGTATCCTTGTGTTCTTGGTGACAGACTAAAAATGCTGAATTTAAAGGACTGTCCATTCAAATTAAATGTATTGTCCAACATAGACATGGAAAATTGAATAAGATCTTCTCTGTATTACCTGATCTATTCAGAATTACTCAATTTCCTTTTTTTTGTGTGCTTCCCAGTGAATTCAGATGCCTCCCAAAGAACCCAGGAACTTTTCTTTACTGCTTTCCTAATGGGAGCTGTCTGCCAATGGTGCTGGGCAGGCACAGCTTTGCTTAGTTTATGGGACCATGATCCATGGTCTATTAACCAGGCTTTTTTGGTTCTAGAAGAGGTGTGTTTACAAAAAACCAGCCCTACCATCTGGTACCATTGGCTGTAGGTCTGCTGTAGATCACTCACAGCGAACAAATATTTTTCTCATTTGTCAGTCAGCCTTTGTCCACACACAACTGACTTTTCTAATAACATTGTGTCCCTTATTGTACTGTTTTACTACTACTTATGGATTATTTAATTCTTTTAATGGCTCTGCAATGGTTCATTTGCTTTCTAAAATTATTCTTTAAAGTACTTGTGCAGATGGGGATAGACAAAGTTGATTCCTCCTGCAAGGAGCTGTTGATAGATTCAGAGATGCTGGCTGCTGAGCACTGCTGTAAATATTCACTATCTCAGCTCTGCAGGCTTAGCCTCTTTGTAGGGTGTTTGGGAATATCTGACAGTACAGACTATAAAAGCAGAGCAGTGGAGAGCTGCCTTCAGCTTCCAAATGAAAATGACTGATTATAAAACCCGTATTTTAATGGCATTGTCTCTCCCAGGAACATTTGAAAGCTAAGCCAGCAAAATCCCAAACAGATTTTATGGACCAGGCACGTCCGTGGGCTGTGCAGGCACGTGTCTCGCTGGTGGAGCGAGTACCAGTTCCCAGAGTCACAGTTCCACCTGCTCTGCCATGCCCTGAGCAGGGCTCCCACTGCCCCCAGCCCAGCAGAGACCTCACCTGCCAGGAGCTTTCCCCGGCAGCAGCTCTTCAGGAAAGGCGCAGTTGGCCTTGTTGTGAGCGTGGTGTGATAGCACAGCCTGGCTCCACAGCCACCACCTTTCCAGCAGCTCTGGTGCCCTCACAGTGCCCTCTGCTGCGGGCTGCGGGCTGGAATCACAGCAGAGCCCTCGGACTGCTCTGCATCAGCTGGGAAAGAAGGTACAGCTCAGCAAGCCAGACCCCAAAATGTGTCCATGTACAAAGAAATCCCTGGCACAGTAGAGGGGTTATGTGGAATTTAAATGTATTTAAGAATGTTTATTTTTTTTAAAAAGCAGAAAGATTTCTTGCATCTACTTGTCAGTATAGAATACTTACTAGATATATTGTGATTTTTTTTGTAATGCTGAATAGCTGAGGGTCTCAGAGATGGAGAACAGAGCCATGTAGGAAGTGCACTGGATATATGTATGTAATTTGTGTACACAGCACACTTTCTTACGCTCTTGAATGGTCTGGTAAGGAATAATAAAAAAAAGGGACCCTTAAGAAATTCAGATTAGAATTGGTTCAAATAAATTAGATTTTTCTTCAGCTGAAAGCACAAATATTGAGATAGATATGCATATATGAAAAGTTGATTGATTTCTTTCTTGACTCCTGTAACAATCAAGATCCTTCAATTGCAAAACACCTGGATCCAAACTTGCTTGGGACTCTGTCAGCACAGGCATATATGAGGACTTGAGGGGACATTTTGACACATTTCTTCAGCTTTTGGAGGCGTAAAGGTACTTGACTCCGAGGTCAATTTGCACAACTTGGCTTCAGGACTTTTTTCTATCTAGTTTGTTTCCCCGAGAAGATGGAGAACCTGATTTCCATTTTGTGAGAGGATCTGTGCACAGGAATCAATGACCCTGCTTAGGGCAGCAGCCACGTCTGACACACCTTGGGTATGGGGGGAGCTTGTTGTGAATGGATTTTGCTGCTGGGTTTTGTGTCTTGGCCAGGAGAGAGTCAAGGCAAGAGTTTGAGCCCCATTTCTGACCATATCAACAGGATTATTAAATCCCTTCTGCTTTTTCATTGCACTGGAAGGGTGGCAGAATGTAATACTTCTCCCACTTGTTCTTTTCCATTTCTGAGAGCATTTGTAGTAAGTGTTGAGCACACAAAATTATAGCTCTGTAGTGGGTGAGAAAGCTGCTTGCTGCAATCAAAGTGAAACAGACTCTTGACAGCAGACCTTGGTGCTTGCACAGAAGAGCAGAATAAATGAGAAATGTCAGGAATTATTCTGATGACATGCCCAAAGCTTTGGGTGAATCTTGCCAGACTTCAGACCAGATGTTTAACCCCCCCATCTTCTTATGACATTGTCACTTGTTGAGAAAGTGTCCCCACGTAAAGAAAATGCAGGGTTTTTCCATCTGGGACTGTGCTGAGACATTTCAGAGTGTTTGGTCTGTTCTTTGGAGGCATTATACTTGCATTTCCTTCCTCCTTGTAGGGAATAATTGCCCCTTTGCAAAAACATATGGCTGAACATCTCTGTACTACTACATGCTACACCCTCTAATGAAAGCCTCAGAATATTTTCATATCAATAGTAAGGAACAATGAGCATGGACATGTTCCTTAGTATTGAAATGTTAGCAAAGTTAGAAAAAATTAACACAGTCCAACCCATTAATGAGGCCTCATCAAATTAATTGCTGAAATCTGGTTAACACTTATTGATATTTTTGATTGTGCCACAGCTGGTTCATATTTTACACAAGGATATTGTTTAGCCATGGTTAGTGCAACTGATTAATGATCAATAGTTACTTTTGCAAAAGCAGACCATAATGTTATTTATTACGAATAACATACAGGCGAGCAAATCAGTATTGGCAGTGTATATCTGTACCTAGTGTTTTATATTGATTTACTTTTGGCTCTCTGGAACTCAAGAGTATTCATGTGTAAAATATGCTCTTGATATTTTAATTAATTAGTTTATCTAAACCAGTAATAGAAAGTGGACCCCATGGCTTTGGTGCTGTCTGGTTTATTATTATCCTGCTACCTTTTTGGCAAACAATGCACACATTTCATGCTGTAATAACTCCCCTTGGATTAACTAAAGGAGCAGAAGGAAGGGAAACGAGAAAGGATATAGAATGAGTGCTACGTTTGCAACTTGTGTTCACTTTTTTGTCCTCTGTGACAGTATAGGTTTGATGTAATATTTAAATACAAGCAAAGCAAAGTCATTGATACAATTTCTTTCTTGTGCCGTGATCTATTTAGGCTGAATTCTGTTGACAGCTGAGTAACACTGTTACCTGCCAGTATGATTACAGTAGTGTCCGCCTTCATTTTCAAATCCAATTTGCATTTAATAAAATGAAAGATGAAAGCAACCTGGCTGAAAGTGCATCATCAGCACCAGCTTGCTGAATAATGGATTTGAAAGACTGGAAAGAAGTCACCAAACTAGTTACAACGCTGGAGCAAATCTAGGTCAGAGAAACTTCAGCATGACTTATTGCAAGCCCACGACATAAATCATCCAGGAGAGGCCAGAGAAGACCAGCTTCTGAGCTTATTTATTGTAGGAAAGATTGGCATTAATGAGCTGGAGGAGCAGAACGCATCCATCTGGGCTCAAAACACCAGCACGTCCTTCAAGGGAGCGGTGACTCTCCAGAAAACACTACAGCCAGCGTGTCCAGAAAGACCCTGAGCTCCAAACCAGGGGGGAGTCTCCTGCTGGCTGCAGTGTCACCCCAAGGTACCCTCTGTCCCTCCTGTGCAGCCCTGGGAGCACACACCCAGCTGGAGGGGGCTGAGCCGCGCTGGGGCCGGGTGCTGCCGCTGCTGCTGCCTTCAGCTTGGCTTCTCTGGCTTCAGCTGGCTTCACCTACTCTGTCCTGGCTCTGATGGTGTTTCTGTGGTGCCTGTGAGGGTGGTGGGGCTACAGCTCACCGCCTGTGGCAGTGCTACAGATTGTGGTGAACCAAAAATCAGCCCTTTGCGAAAGTCAGCCCTTCCTCATAGTGTGGTTCTTCTTTCTGGGCACTGGTAGAAAAAAATGTTTCAGCTTTCGTTCATATGGGTTGAATTATTGCTGTTTGCTGCCTTTGAGCAGAGAGGAATGAAAGTTTGTGGGCTTGGGACTAGCCTTGATTAAGGCCTTTTTTCTCCTCTGGGGTATAAATATTTAGTGCTCAGCTGGACAGGGACATTTTCCAGTGCAGTTCTGTTTTCAGCATGATTTCCATTTTAGCTTCCATTTCTAAATCACAAAATTTTGCACTAATGATTCTGGATGCAAAACAATGGAACTAGTAGGATTGTGAGAGATTGGATATCATGACAACGTACATATGTTATTTTCTTTCCTTTATCTGCTTTACTTGTAAGGCCTGTTATCTAACTGTCATTTTCCTGGCTGGGTTTCCTGTTTTATGTTCTTGTCCCAGAGTATTTATTTCTCTTTTGTCTGCACCTAGTACTTGAAAGTGTCTTAATTTTGTTTTTTTCTTGACATGCTCCTGTGATGCTTTATTTCATAAAAAAGTACACCTGGCAGGGAAGCCTTGTTTAGCCCATCAGTTCTCAAGAATGTTTATAGAATAAAAAAACTTCCTGATGTTTCTGAAGGCGTAAATGTGTTCAGCCACACCTAACATTCACAATTGCAAGTTATTTTAGTGGGTTTTTTTTCAGGAAATGATAATTATACAACAGTAATTTCTTTCAAGTTATACTATCACATGTATTGCGAGGCATGGAGGAAACTCTTGCTTTCAAAAATTTATGCATCTTAAAAGGGCTATGACTTTGTTTGGTTATTATTGCTGGCACAGTCTCTATAGTGCTTGTCATTTTAATAAGATTTTAAAAGTTAAGCTGTATAAAACATGCTTCTGAAGCAAGGAAAGAGGACTTGAATATACCTAACCAGCGAAGATGGGCAGAAAACCTGCATAAATCTTACTGGGGGAGCTGATGAAACTGGAACCAGGATGTCAAAACTTTCAAGGGCCTGACAACTATCAGCAGGACCTGAAGTGAGGGGAAACTTTTGTTCAGTAGAGCTGATGAACAGCTCACTGATGTTAATAGGACACTTTTCAAGTAGTTTGAATTTTTGGACTTTGAATCAGGTCTAACATTCTCATTGAAAGTGTGATATTGCAATCCTTCTGTTGTCATAAGAATGACACCTTCTTCAGAGGAGATTATTTTCTTTTGGAAAGAGAGGGAACCATGAAGGAAATAATTGATAGTCTTAAATGCTGTACTTTGAAAATTCAGGTTCTCTTTATAATCCTCATAGAATGAGAAAAATTACTAGCAACTGCACAATACTTACAGCAGACCTGATAATGGAGTAATTATTTTACAGAAGAGCACATTCTTTATTGCAAAGATGAGCATTTAATTCTATCTATACACAGCTTTGCAATAAAGGTAATAATTTCCACCAGAACATGTATGATTAAATGAGCAACTCAGTATAGGGTTGTCAGTCTTGAATGTTCTGGTAGCAAGGAAAGAACAAGGACACCTTGTCTGTGATTATTGTTATTGGGGTGGGGGTGGACAGAAAGATCTTACAAACAGTGTCTCAACTCACCTTAGGTGTATCCTTTAGATCCACAAAAGGGAATGGGGGATGAGGGGAATAAAGAAGCTAAAATGACTGCCTGCTTGCTGCTGAACAAACCAGTCCCCAGGAAAAATGAAGTAGAAGCATAAGATGGGAGAAATGCATGATCTGTGCCTGAGGAGAATAATATGGAAGTACAGAGAAAAAAATTAGTAAAACTTAAAGTTTAGGAGAATAGCATTATCTAAAATTACAGTGCCTTGAAGGCAATAAAGATATTTTAATATCTTTATTCCCCCCATTTTTAATCTGTTGGATTTTTTTTTAATTTGTAAGAATTGGAAAAGTGATGTTCTAATTAATTTTTTTAAAATATGCAGGAAATTATATTGTTCTTTCAAATGACACATATGTGTGGATTAGTAACTTAAAAATGATTTTATTTTTTGCTTAAACTGATAATTGCATTAGTGGTTCATAATCTATTAATGAGAATGTAACTTTCATGTACTTTGGTTAAAAGACATGCTCCAAAGCAGAAAGAAAGCATTAGAGATGTGCAGTACAATCCTCAGTGTGCTTGCAAAATACATAAATGGAACCCTGTGGAAGTGAAAGCAAGTTTTTAGGAAGAAGCATTTGAAGTTCACAATTTACATCAATGATGTGTCTCTGGAGAGCTGTGGGTCACAGCAGCAGGAACTGCTGTGCCTACTCAAACTACAGACCTGGGAACATTTGGAAGGTGACCACTGCAGTGCTTCAGGGTAAGCAGCATTTTTGTGCCCAGCACTGCACCCATCATCACACTAGAGAAGGGAAAGGAAGCTCATTTTCTCATCCCTTAGATTTTACATTGTGTGGCACGAATTCTGATGAGCTTTTGCCTGTTTGTTGTGTAAGCAGTGGAACTATCTGCAAGGTTTTAGTTTTTGATGTCCTGTGGCACTGAATTCCTTGAATTCCACAGATTGCATTTGCATGAACTTTTGGCTTCTAACTTTCCTGTTATTTCTCACTCTGAAGTTTGGGAAGACAAAGGAGTGTGATCTCTGTTTTCTGAGCCCTGTTGCAGCAAGAGTTGTTCTATGGCAACAAAGCACCTGCAGAGGGCAAGAACAAGAATGTGTTTGTTGGTGAGCACACAGCTGTAGCAAAACACCACGAGCACTTTGAGTTTGCCCGTTTGTTGATCTGTTCTTGTCCGTGTGCTGTCCTCTTTGCTGGCAGAGATGGGGCCTGAATGGATGGGGCTCTCCATCCTCCTGAGGGTCTCTTGACTTTTGAGGTGTTTGCTGCTTATGCTTACCCAGCTACTTACTTGTGAGGTGCCAATGAACATGTGAAGGGACTCTGTTCTGTATATATTAAGAAGATGTTTCTTAGTATCAGGTGTTTTTATGTAAGGTTTTTTTGTACAACCTGAGAACATTTGTTGTGGTGCATTTTTTATTATAAAATGACTGTACAGATAATATTGATCTCTATTTAAAAGAACCCAAGCTATGCAATAGCACTGGGCTGGACTGGACTGTATGTAAATTCGTTATCTCCCAGCTATCAAACTGGTGAACCCGGGTAATGAATGCCTTTGTTCTTTCTTTGGAAGTGGTAACAGTGAAAGCCACCTCATTTTGGCATCCTGCTATTCATTCTGTTATTTTCTGCCCCTTAAAGCTGCTGGTGTTTTCATTTCTGTGTTGAAACTTGCAGACCACAGGGAAGTCCGGGATAGAGCCCAGCCCTCTCTGACTCACTCCTGCTCATAGAAATGTATAGATAAATGCTATAGAGCTGTGGATTTGAGGTTTAAGGAAATCTAAGGCTCCACAGTGGAAAAAGTACCCTGTAACAAAAATATTTACCCCAAATTTCTTCAGAGTCCAAAGCTGCAGGCCAGTTTGAGAGTGTTCACCCTTACATGTGTAAATTTTTTTTCAACACAGAGATGAAAGAAAGCAAGTGGCATCCAGTAGAACTTCACAATCCTCTTTTTAATGGGGACTGCAGGGTTTGTATGAGAGGAAATGCAAGGGAGTCTCAGCAAACCTGATACCTTTAAAAACAAAATGGGTGAGCTAAGTCTATACAGATGTTATATAGATGTGGAAAGGGTTGCATTTAAATTTCATACTGGTTAAATGCTGCTATAAATACACAAGAATGGGCTATGAACCCTTGAATTTTGTTAGTTCAGAATCTACTTACACGTTTTAGTGTGTATAAGTGCAAATTGGTGATTGGGTCCTTAACATTACTGCTAGACATTTTCAGCCATCTCAGCTTTTCTGCATCACATCCTCTGATCAGCTAAAATAGTAGTGAAAATCCCATCCTTTCTCCAGTGATAGTTTTAAGAAGTGATGGGACATAATGAAACTGACATCTCCCAGTTTGTGCAGAGTGGATGAAGACACTTCTTTTTTAGAAGCAAATATTGCATGAAGAAATACAATTTTCCAAAGAAATAGCCCTTATAAGGAACCTTTTTGAGAAACACACGACGAGGTCTATCACTGAATAGCTGGACCCGTTTATGAAATCATAGTTTGTTTGTGAGAGCCACAGTGATGAGTTTCAGACAGAGAGCAGGCACAAAACTCCGTGGGGAGCACTAGTGAGTGTGTAACCCCGGCCCTTTCTCTCCATCTGTAGGCTAGGGGACATACTTTCAAGTGACAGTAACACAAGAAATTAAAACATTCCCTTGACATCAGAGACAATAATTCAGTCTTTGTTTCCAGATGAAAGCACAGACGCTTGCTTGCCATTGCAACAGAAGTAATTTCAAAACAAGTGTTAGGGAGCGCTCCGTGGGCTATGATGAACTACAGGTTTATTGCCTTTTATATATTTTGTATCATTTTTATTCTGTCTGGATTTAGGGTACTCAGGGAACCCTGGAAAGATTCTTTTAAACTATCTGGGACTGAGAGGAGATAATGTTGAATGTATTTGGTACAAAGTATAAGCATCCTGCCACATGAAGACTTATTTTTTAGCATACAGGTAGATGTATTCAGAGAGACCTTTTGATAATACAGAATAAGAGATGTAAAAGCAGCCTGACCCACTAGTCAGGACTTAGCAATCTGGGTTATGCATACCTGGCCAAAAAAGAACAGTAACCTTGCCTGTGGGATGTTTTCTCATATGGCTGAACAGCAAAGATTTATTCTGGCAAGCTGTCAGTACGGAAAAGAGCAAAGGGCAAAACCAGGGTGTGATAGAAAAATAATTCAAACAAGAAAACCAACAACTGGTTTGAGTTGGGTCAACCCACATTCTAGTTTTTGACACCCATGCACAAAGAGGAAAAGGCAAGTTGGCTAGAAAAATGCACAGATAAAATTGATGTGCTCCCCAAGGGATGAGGTTTGCTAAAATTCCACAATTCAAGAGGTTTTTGTAAAACCTCTGACCATAAAAATGTCAGTACAACAGTCTGCTGTATGATCAGTCTTTACAGGAACTATTATTTAAAACATATCTATAAAATTTTATAAATAATGCAAAATATTAGTGAGGATATAGATATGATTTTACTCATTCAGGGCTGACTAGTCTAGCAGTTTCTGATGCTTTTTTAATGCTTAATAGATACAGAAAAAGTAATTGCAAAGATGAAAAAATCCTTGAGACTAGTTAAAGATTTGTCATGTGTTTCTTTTCCTTTATCATAAAAATGGAGATAAAACCAGTTTCTTTTACTCATTTGTCTTGTTTGTTCCAACTCTGGGCCTTGAATTTCAAGGAGCATGATTTCTTTTCAGGCATCTCTCTGACCTCAGTAGCCCTGACCTCAGGCTGGTGTTTCTAAGCACTGCAGCTAAAATGATAACAATATTAATGTTACCAGTAACAGGCATGGCATCTGATGTAAGAATAAACCTGTAAATATTTTTTTTTCACTTTCTTGTTCAAGAGAAAATAAGTATTTCTGAATTACTGGAATGTAATTTTATCTTTTCTTAATAAGAACAGTGTCCATGGTTACCTCACCGCTGCCGGTCAAGTCAAGTGTTCTTATCAAGGTCTTACTGTTAGCAGTCATACATAATAAAAGTGATGGTGTTTATAGATGTTTTATTAGTCAAAATTATATTCCAGCTGAAAGGTTTGTTAAAGATGAAATGGAATTTCATTTTACATTAAACAGGAAAGAGTGCAAAGCAAAAAAAATATCCTATTAGAGACAATGCACCGTATGCAAGTTTATAAATTTGACCCTCATTTTGGAAACAAGTCTCTAATCTTGCTGTGCAAGCAACACATGCTGCACAATAATAGCACAGCCATAACATCAAGTTTTAAAGCCTGCACATTCAGTGTGACAGACTTCCTTGGAAATGATCTAAATCTTGTGGAATGTGAGTCAAAGGCAGGTTAATGTTAAAAACCTCTGGTGACCCACTTTGAACGTTGCACTGGTCTATCTCCTGACATTTGTGTCTGACATGGACACAAATTGCATGGCAGAGAATCCTTGCAGCAGCTACTCTTGACTGTGGTTGGGAAAGTGGCTTCTCTTGGGAACTAACTGGAGTAGATCCATGTTCTCTTAGGAGGTCATGTAGTTGTCTTTGGTTCTTGAATTTTAGGTTCTTCCCCATTCCTGAGAAGTTTCAAGTGCCTCAAAGGCCAAATGCTTCTATGCCCAAACTGCTTCAGTTAGATGTGATATTCCAGCAGTTAGATGGGATATTGCACAGGGTGAGACTGGGGGCTAATTCTCTAAAGACACAAACAATGTGCTTCCAGTCAAGGCATGTAACACTTGGTTGTCCTGATACCCCAGAGGATCAGTAGGGCTCAAGGCTGGGACTCTTGGAAGAAAGTGCGCTCAGAGCTGCTTCAGAAGGCCAGGGGGAAATGTCCTTTTTCCCAGACAGGCATTTTGGGTGGGAGGCAGAAAGATTTGCACACCACAAGCTGCAGCCAGAGAGGAAGAATGAAGCAGTGGCTCTTGCATGGCTCTTCCCCGATCTTGTGGTGCTGACCTGGAAATGCAACTGTCCAGAAAATCTCATCCCTGTTGTAGAGGGGGTAAGATGTGTTAGAAAATACAAGGACAGATGAATTATAACATACTATTCCTTTTCTAATAATATTTACTCTAAAATCCTCGAGGATATTGGTTATTGAATAACCCTTTTGGTTATTTATTCCTGGATAGGAGATTCTCATTTTTGCTTTCTTTTTACTACAACTTAATTAACTATTTCTTGAAACAGCGGGTATGATGCCCCGATTAAATGGATGACTGCTGTAATCATAGAACACTTTTGAAATTGAAAAGAAAGGTTTCCTGTTCCAGGTGCAGGCAGCACCATGGATACCAAGGATGTGTACAGTCCCAAGGACTAATGCACGAGGGCAGTGAAGCTGCAGTGGTTACATTAGTGCTATTATGGCACACAAGTTCTCTCTGACCCAGGGAATGCAATCACTTGTACTTCAGTGAAAGAGAAGGAAGCATGTCTGCACTGTGCCATGGAGGGGCGATGCAGAGACATTCAAGCTGCTGCAGAACTGAAAATATAATTGCACTAGCACGTTGCAAATGAGGTCTGCCAAGAGGACTGGCATCATTATCTAACCTAGTGATTATGGAGCCTGGCCAAGAGTGATGTATTCCTGGTCCCAGTCTCAATGTCCTTGATTATTTCTGGCTTGTATTTGTTTTTTAATCCAGATGCCATCTGACATTGGATATTTGAACATCCCAGGGAGCAGAAGCTGAGTCCCAGGTCTCTTCTTCTCAAATCCAGGTTTGTTCTCCTTTGCAGGCTCTGCATTTTCCCCCAGGAAGTAGAAGCCATATTTTCAGCCCTCCTCAGCAGGGAAAAGCCTGGAATGCAGGTCTACCACTTCCTGAGCAAATACTTTATTCGGGTATTATGTAAAAGGCCATGTCTGTGAATAAAAACTTGGCATACATTAAGATTGCTCAAAGCATACCAAATAAATCAGGCTCTTCAGGAGGGACAGCTACTTTGTAAATCCCAAGCAGTCTTTATTGACAGAGAAGTGCTTAGATTGTCAGCTCAGCTTGGATTTTTCAGAAATCTAGTGCAAAATCCCTTTGTGTCTTCAGTTTTCATTACCCCCTGAGCTGTGAGGAGAAGTATTCGTGTTTGGCATTCAGGATGAGGTGCTTTGCCTGTCCTGTGCACCTACCTATAGCAGCTGCACCCAGAGCCCCTTTCCTGCAAAAGGATTTGTGGCCAAAGAGCAGCAATGCAGTGAGAGCGGGAGCAGTGCTGTTTGAGGGGACAGCACCCAGTAAATCAAAATTCAGAACAGGAGACTGGTGAATGTATGAAGAGGGAAAGCACAAACAGATCCCCAGTCAGCTTACGTGCTCAAAAGCTGCTTAAAAAAAAAAAAAAAGGAGGAAAAAAAGTTATAGATAGAACAAAGAGGTTAATTTAAAAAGAATTGTATAAGCTCAAATTTTAATTCAGTTTTGAAAGGAAACAGCTTTTTACTACACACTTGAGCAGTTAAAGTCTCACCCTTGTTAGTTCCCCAAAAAGTGGTGTTGATTGCTTACAAACTGAGCACTCAGAGCAACTGCCCAGAGGCAGTGGCCCGTACCTAAGCAGCCAGATAGCTCAATAACAAGTGACAGCAAGTTCTTCTGTGCACCTATGCTGCACTTGGCTAACTGCTCAGGATGCCCTGGAAGATGAGGTCTAATGTCAACAACATTTGTGTCTTGGTTCTTCTTCAGACTTGTGAAATTAGAAAGCCTGAAATGTCTGTTCTGGATGCTCAGAAACTTTTTACTACTCTGGCATCTTTTCCCAGACAGTATTAATTCTCCAGCGGAGTTGCACAATGATTTATACATACTAAATGTATTTATGTGTTCATAGTATAAGGATTGCCAGGGCTTATTTGCATTTGTGGTTTATAAAACCTGAACATGATTTCCTGAATTCGTGACAGTGCCCTATATTGTCTCCTGATATGCTCTGAAAACTAACTTTTAGCCTATTCCTAAGGCTGCTTACATTATTGTAAAGTTGAGTTACCTCTAACAGAGCCAGCAGCTCACTACTGATATTTCATTCCCTTGTGAGATGGTAAAGCAACTCTTTTTCTCAGCTGCATTAGTTGTCTCACTGCGGATAACTCGGCCCAGATTTGCATAGGTGTTGGATGTCACAGCTGCATGTCCCAGTGGCAGCCAAAGGTACCCAGGAGTGCTTAGTTCTTGCTGAAAAATGACACTGTTCAGATTTCAAATTTACCACTGCAAATTAGAGGAGTGGAAAGTATGAGGCAATGAAGGATGGGATTTATTGCATTCTCCTGATTCCTGTATGCTGGTGCGACTACTAAATATATTTTGAGATCCCCTGAGTCTTAGTGAGAATGTAATATATTTATTTTGGTCTTAACAAGGAAAGGAAGAAAATGATGGATGAAATTGGATGTCACAAATTTTATTTAAACATGCTGTCAGTGATTTGCATTTTATTTCTTGGTCCAACTGGAGTAGGAAAATCCTGCTTTTTCAGCTCTGCAGGTTCTCCAGGAGTACCCCCTAAAGAGCCGATAAAACAAGTGTGACAACTCAAGATAAAGAATTGCTGCTGGCTAATTGTTTCCAAACTACAGATGCAGTCACATAGTCAAAAATCATCGTGGCCAGTTCGTGGAACAGCTGTTTCATATAGAAATGCTGTGATTCATTTTGTATTCCTGTCCATTATGTGCTCTTGGTGAATTTAGTGCAATTATGTGTAGAAAAAGGTTATTACTTTTTTTGAGGCAGGCACTTGTAAGCTGCCATTTTCCAGAGCTGTGTTTCTGTGCTGTATTATTCCTCTCTATGAGAAGCAGCCAGAAGGTGTGTCAGAAAGACATTATCTTCAAAAACACATGAAAGGTGTCAGTCTGATTTTAACACAGTTTTGTGCAATTTATTTTGTTTTCTGTCACATTAACTGTTAACTGTCCTGTTTGGTAAAGAAGCATGCTGATAGGAAAAAATCCAAATGAGAAATGGCAGGATTTTCTAAAGAAAATGGCTTGTGAGAAATTTTGCTGGGCTGTTCCTTCTATTGCAACAAATAAACAAACTGCCATTCCAACAGAAGGGACTCTGCCCAAATTTGGCTCTCTGCTCATGGGAATGGATGTGGAACTGAAGGCACAGTGATCCTGACTGCTAATTTTCCTGGGTGTTTGCTCTGTTATCTCACTTTCCTTCCTATAAAATGGGATATTAATCCTTCTTTCATTCAGAGAATTAGTTGGGTTTTGTGCAGTCCTTTGGTACTATTAATGAAGGATTTCCTCTGCAATTTAAGTCATCTCTCCCTCTTTGCACAGACAATCCTCACTACACCAGGAACCTTTCTTTGCAGAGTCTGATTTGCTGTTTTTCATTAGGAGCTGATGAATGTAAAGCTGAGATTTTCCCTGAGAATCTGGAAGTGAAGCTGAAATCACTTCAGTGAAAAGTGAGCCAGCATGGTGAGTTTTATATTCCTAAATTAGCACTGAAGAGAAGGGGAAAACTTAAGAAGTAATTTCACAGAAAAGCCTCAGTGTGCTGGTGAGTAGGAAAATAAAGTATTCTTCACCCATGAATCACGCTCACTCCCGGGGAGGAGAGATAGATACTTATTGCTCTTGCCATTTACCCTCTAGCCAGCTCTCTGAAGAAGAGTCATGCACCTATAGCCACACGTTGAAAACATCTTCTCTGCTCTCTCGAGTTGTTATAATGGTTAGAACAGAGAAGAATTGTGAAGGACTTCATTATTCTTCCCATTTAATTTTGCAGGATGCCCTTTGGTGATTCTTTTCTGCGGTACAGCAGAGTCATTCTGATTGATCTATGCATCTGGTGGACACCAAAATAAGGCTACCATTACTAAGAAATACTGACTTTGCAGTCACGATTTACAAAAAGAAGAAAGAAAGGAGTAAGAACATTTTGAAAATATGAAGTAGCAATGCTTACTAATTTAGCAGAGATAGCACAGAAGGAGAACACCAAAAAGCAAATAACGCCCCCTTAAAGTATGGGACTCCAGTGCTGGCAAGCACCAGTTCAGTCTTATCTCCCATGGATACAGTTGGATGCAGCAGCAGGAGTGTTATTTTCTCCCTGCATGATACGAGTCACTTCCACAGGAGACAATATGCAATCCTAAGAGCTAAGCACTAGGTGTTTCATATTTGCTGAATCTCTTGCTTTGAGTCATTGATTTCTTCACATCGAATCTCATCTCTGGCCCAGTTAGTGAGCCATTAAGTGAGGACTCTACTGTGTTGATGAAATAATAATTCTGTTTACAGAGCGCCTTCTCACCAAGGCACTGTAGGTGCAGCACACTGTCTGCTTAATTCACACTCTTTTAATTATTAAAGCTTTTCTACCTAAAGCCTTTGTGAAAAACTGAATTCTTGTGTGAGCTTCAACCAGAAGCAATTGCAGGGCGACTTCCTGGGGAGCAGTTCCTAGAAGGTTGCCCATTTGTTTGGTGCCAGAGCTAACTTTCCTCTAGAATGAGGAAAACATTTCCTTCTTTTGAGGAAGGTGGTCAGGCTTCGTTCTCAAGCACCTCAGCTGGGGAGAATGCAGCTGTTCTCCATTTCTGCCATGCTTTTGTCCCATTAGGGATCACCATACTCTGACTGCATAAGTCGTGTGACAACTCAGTCTTCTTTCATCTTCTAAAAAGTTAAAATATGCTGAAATGATATAAATGTTCTTTAAAGAATAAATTGTCTTTTGTTAGCAGAGAAAAAGACAAACATAGGAAAAGTAAGGGCTAGCATGACTTGCTGCATCCAGCCCAATCCAGAACAGCAGGAGTTTACCCACCCGGCTGAGAAGAAGGAAAACAATCTTGTTCATATATTTTTGGACAATCACCTTCTACAAAACTCCTCTATTTTATTTTTCTTTAATTCTCATGCATAACTTGGGAAAGAAGGAGACAGGAGTGAGGTATGCTGGCTGTTAGATGATGTGCTGTCTCATTCCCTAATGCCTGCACACTGCTGACTTAAAGGTGAGCAGTCCCTCATGTTCCACTTAAGATTCCATGGGGGCACTTGCAAAACCTGTCCAGAGCTTTTCTTTCCTGGGCCACAAAAGCACATCTTTGTATGCTTGGTGAATCTAATCCAGGAGGGAATAAGGCTCAGTTACAAAGGCAAAAATTTAGCTTTAACCTTAAAGGTTTGTGTCTCCTTTTTTTCCCCTTCTGTGGACATGCATGAAGTTTTTGTAAAAAGAGACATTAGGGCTCTGTACGTACCTTGTGTGGGTGTAAAAATGACACACAAAAAGATGGATTGCAGGTCATAATCCTAAAGTGGCATTATTTGTGATTTGCATCTGTGGACCTGCTCTTAGGCTAATACTGAGTGATTAATTAGATGTAGTGGCTGGGTATAGCTCTGAAGTGACCATCTACAGGGGGACAGCTGAGAAACCAGCTGTGAAACATGGTGACTCTCACACCCGACTGATATGACTTCCCTTAACCTGTGGGAAGGGCTCCCAGAAGCTGAAGCTCTTGTAGCAAAATTTGGACTTAGGTCACATTACTGCTTGTTTTTGAAGTATGCTTTGAACAGGAAGAAAACCTAGCAGGGAACAGATGATAGCCCACGTTGGCAGGAATGAATTCATTTGTTTCTTACACTTGTGTGAGCATTGGCTTCAGGAAGCAGTGTCTGTTCCCACTGCCATGGCATGTCCTTGGTGGCCCTGTCAGGGGACCGCTGACACACTCAATAGGTTAAGCTCATCAAGCTGAAACATCTTGAAAGTGCCCAGCTTTTATTTTTTTCTTTTAGTGTTCTTGCATTTCTGTTCTCTCTCCCTATATTTGGAGGGTCTCTGGATGGTGCAGAGAGTAATTTCAATTCCCACTGTGTTGTCCCAAACACTTTCTCTGGAGGCAATAAGCTGCAGTGGTGGATGAATAGTTCTGGTGGCATTATCCCACCTGTGAACTGTTTCCTTTAAGCTACTGGGTGTCCTGGTGTCTGGCTGCTGACAGAGAGATGGAGCTCATGTGGGAAGGGTCACCAGACCCCCAGGAAAGGTGTTGGGTGAAAGCAAATGTCATTGGCCAAACCATGTGGCCCCATTGCTGGTGTGAAGGCAGGGGAGCTGCTAACACTTACAGTCTCCTCAAAAAATGCCTTTGAAAATATTTTCCTAAGATTTTTACTTCGCTTTTGTCATAAAAACCAAGGCTAGAAGATAGTTTGAGAGCTCTTTGAGATAAATCCTTTTGTGCCTTTCCTACAGATGCAGGTAATTGCAGAGAGATTTGGGATCTGTCTAAGTCAGATCCTGCCCATTAAAAAATAGATCTCAGTGCTGGATTTGACATGCAGTGTTGACATCCTTCTTTCTACAGTAAGTCAGATGATATGTTTAGCAGACAGCTACTTTGACAACTTTCCTTCTGAGAAGCTAAAGGAGGAAAATGCTGAAAATTTCCTGATTTCCTGTAGCTTTTGACATTTTATGTGCTTGCTAGGCTAATCTTTGTAAAATCTTGATGTTGGGAGGTCACTTACTGATACCAAAGGCAAATGCAACTCCAGAGACTTCATTTCATTGCAGTTAGGGAGCTGGACCTTCTGTTAACAAAAAATATTGCCTTGCTTACATTAAAAGGAAAACAGACCCCAGCTTCTAAACTTTTATATCAATTCTGCAGGATCTTTCTAAACGTTCCATTTCTTTCCATTACAAAAATCACCTGCACAAATTTTTCAAGAAATTATCAAATGAGTACTATTTCCTCTTCATAGTTTAAATTACATCTTGAATGATTCCCTACACAGTTTTATTTACTTTCTCCTTTCACTTTGCTGCACTAGGAACTACCTTCTCTATCTTGAATAGCTGAATAGCTAAACACCCATATTATGTGATAATGACTAACTCCACATACAGACCCTGAAGCCAAAATGGAGAGTTGTTGAACAAGGCTTGAGCTGCCTATGTGCTCATCGAGAATGAGATGAAAGCAGACAAGAGCCTTGTAGAGGAGTCAGTCTGGATGTCTCATTGTATCACCTCCTGCATTAACAGGAAACACCTAGAGTGTTTCTGGAAGCCTTTTCACTGGTTAGTGTGAATATATTTTTTCAAAATAATTCTTTTCCATGGGGTGTAAAAGATCTAGTTTGTTTTCATTTGTATTGGTTTGAAGAACAACAATCCACATACCATATTTTTATTTGAATATCTGAGGAGAGAGTTTTGCTTGCCTGCAGTTATAAAATTTTTAGGGACATGTGTAATAAAGTGTCTGTGTGTTTTGGGAGAGTTCCAACCATGAATATTTTTAGTGTGTCTGACATCCATGTCTCTGGTAGAAGTTACCATCACAGTATCCTTTCTGAAGGTACAAGCAGGCAAAGAGGCTTCTTGTCACAAAATCAGCCATAATGAACAATGATTATATATTAATGTACAGGGATTTATTTTGTTAAATGCCTTGGTCATGTTTGCCCTCTAGTGGCAGTGATTTTGCAGCTGATGGACCCCTGGAAGTGGCCAAGAGGAGCAGAGAACCTCACTAACGAATTTTATTTAACTCTGTTCTTTGTTTTGTGGTTCTATTTATCAGCTTCTACTGGGAGCATGTAACTGTACAGGGAAGGCTTCCTCTCACCTAGAGGTCAGGGTGAAGTGTGAGTAAACCTATTTCCTGCTGCTCCATTCTCTCAAGGGTAAAACCATTGAGAAGATCACCAAGTCTCTTATCTAGAAGGTAAATGCAGCAGCAGGTGGTAGGAGCAGAGGGAGCTGCAGTTTGGTTTCCTGAGGGTTTGCTGTAGGAATCTGTTCAGCTTGTTGAGACACACTTGGTTATGTAGTGCTTTCCTGACAACCCTGCTTACTGACTAACAAGGGAAAAATAAGCCCTACAAATAGCATAGTGCAGAATTCAGGCAAAGAGAAGAACTTAAAGTAGGAAAGGTCTTTTCATGGGAAGGGAATCTTCTGGGGAGGGAAGAGGGTAATGAAACCCAGTAGCTGTGAAATTGCTGTGTGATCACCAAGCAAGAAAAGTGCTTGGTTTGTCATTCAGAAAAATTATTGCAGTTTTCAGTCTTGAGACATTAGAATAGTAAGGCAAATTCTGCCACACATTTTATTTCTCGTATACTGTTTTAAAAGATCTATCAATATTTTTGCAGCAGAAGGAACTTTTTTTCCTTTCTTCCTTTCGTGCATATTGATGTGGACGAAAATAGCAAGGCTCATGTTTTCAGTGTTAGTGCAACTGTAGAGGAAATGGTTGACATTTAAGGATGATGTAATGAGGAAATTACCAGGTATTTTCCTGAGGGGCTGATTCTGGGTGATCCCACTCCATCTGTATTCCTTATACCTATGACTCAGGGACATTGGTTTTTAAAAAGCACTATTTATTACATCTTGATTGCCTTAGGATGAAGTGCTTGTAGAACAGTGGAAGTGTAATGAGAGCCTTATTGGATGAGAGACTTCCCAAGCTAAAATATGAGTTTTGGCAGCTTGGCTAAACAAATACATTTCCAGCTAGCAGTTGTGAAAATCTCACACTGTCTCCAGCCCAGAGGTTATGCAAATGTAAGCTGTTGTGGCACTGCTTGTCTCTTCTGCTCCATATGGAGCTGCAGTTAAAAGGGGACTTGATGACTGGAACAATGGTGAAGGGATGGACACAATTACAGGAAATATTTCTGTTGCTGTTATGGGGCCATTCAGGCAGAGAGTCCTGATCACTGATTTCAGAACAAATCAGATGCATATATAAATAATTAAAAATCCTCCTTTAAAGTGACACTTTTAAGGAGAAACAAGCTCAGGAAGAGCAAAAACTTACACATTTCAACTACTCTTTGGTGCCATGCTGAAAACATGGTGACCTGGTGGCAGCAGGTGAGTGAAAGTGACATTCAAACGTTTTTAATATAAAGGAGTTACCCCTAGAATTGATAATAGAAGCTGTGTAAGAAATGAGAAATCCTTCTTAATTTTTTTATATTTTTATTGACATGATACCGAACCATACTATACTCTGAGCTATGATTCTGCTTGGCCAGGGCAGGGTTTACTCTGTAGGCGTTCTTTCATGTAAAGCTGCAGATTTGGTAGAACGCAGAGCACAGAGCTTTGCCTGTGCCTATAACCCTAAACCATGACCTTCAATTCAGCCAGTCTGTGCCTACTTATTAGGAGAAAGCTGAAACGGGGTACCAAAGGATGTGCAAAAATTTTCGTGCTTTGAGCCTCAGATCCTTTGAGAAATATAAATGAAATAAATTCATCACAGAACTTCTGAACAGCTCCTTTGTCCCCTGCCTGGGTGAAGCAGGCGAGGCAGAGAGCAGCCCGCAGGTGCTGCAGGAGGAAGCCGCTTCCCAGGGCAGTTTGGGGCTGTCGCGCCGCGCCTCGCTCTGCACGCGAGGGGCACCTCAGCATCCCAGGATTGCTCGTGAGTGGAGCAATCCATTTTGTCGATCTACCAGCTGGCCAAGAGGTGCGGGCAGTGCCAGGTTCCCTGTCTGCCTGGTGCTAACCAGCTGGCCCTGGGCACGCTCAGGAGCCTGCGGAGCCAAGCTGAAGGCAGGAGGCAGCGCAGGGGAGCTGGCTGCTGGCTGGACGCGGAGCTGGCAGCCTTTCCCGGCCCGGGAAGCAGTGTAATCCGTATGGCTGCAGCTGGGGATCTGAGCACTTGGCAAAGGGGACAGCCTGCCTGCCGGATTTATTTTGGTCTGTCAGGCAAGGTCACCAATTAATTCCTCTGGAGCATTTCAGTTTGGTTGCATTAGGATTTTCCAGTGTGAAGCTGTAGTGTTGTAGAGACTGATGCCCAGCTTCACAGAGGAAAGAAAAAGACTTAGATACAATGTAAGTGCTTATACTCAAGACTGAAATCGGTAATACTCCCTTCTATACCTTTAAGCTTTAAGTAGTGAAGTCTTTCACTGACTAATTTTCACAAACTGTAGAGCTTGCCAGCATCCTAAAAACCAGCCTTGCTCAGAAATGGTAGAAAATACACAGGGTTCAGCCCCTTCTCACATGGATGATATGAAAAGTGTCACACAACTTGCTCTTCCCTCTGTACTGTACCTGTGTTTATGCTTATGCCTATTTTCATTCACTGATTTAACAGGTTGAGCAACCATCTGAGATGTGACCCTCCTTCCCTGGCCCACCCTCCCCGGCTGTGTTTCAGAATGGGCAATCCATGTGCCAAAACCTAGAAGGTGATTTCAGGTATGGAAACTGTTCCCAGGGAGCCCAGGCCCTGTGAAATGGGATGTGTATGATGACATCTTCAGCATTTCCTATTGAAGACTTGGTAGGGATTGGGCTGGAGGGAAAGATGCCTTAGATCTGACTCTCCTTAAAAAGAGAAGCGAGTACATTGCTCTGGGATGATGACTGTGCTCTGGCTCCAGACACAGGAAAGTCAGGCCTTGTAATGCAGAGAGCACCAGAGGAAACGGGGGCACCGTGACTCACGGTGTAGATCAAAAGGAAGTGGTGTTATTTCTCAAAGGTGAAGCATTCAGAGATGTATCTGCATTGAGTCTGCAGTACTGTAGGCAGGTTAATGCCTCTGTAAGACAAGCACTTCTCTGCCAGTTCTAGCCCCAGCCTGAGCCTGTGTTAATCTCTTATGCCCATAGTGAATCTAATCTGTATATCATCCCCCAAATCATGATCAGAGCTTGAATAGTACTAGTTTTGTTTTGACCACAGAGGAAGGAGTCTGAGTAGAATTCTAGCATGTCAGCTTATTCAGCCCAAATTTTGGGGCTCTGGGTGTTTTTTTTTTTTTTTTTTTTCTTTTTTTCTTCTGTAATTATCTTTTTATCAGCTGGCAAAAAACAAAGCATCAAAGCAGCTCTAATTAGAGTAAATTCTCAACCACATAAGAGACAGATATGACCACAGTTACACTTAGGCATTTAAATATTGTTTCATGTAATGTCTATAAGGAATGCTGGGTTACTTTTTCTTGTGAATGTTAAGAAGATACATGAAGGTTAGGTGCCTGCATGTGTCCTGACCACACCAGTGGATGCATAAATAGGGTAAGGAAACTGGACAGGCTACAGATAATGAAGGGAAAGCTCTGTGATCAGATCTGTCAATATAGATAATTCCTGCTTATCAAACCCCATCTGAAAGGCAACTTAAGAATATTAGGCCATAGAAGTGTTTGCTGTGAATTACAGCTAAGTGAACTGCATGTGAAAAAAGAGGGATAACCAGATTTTTTCTGTACATTAAGCATTTCCAGGTACCAAAATAACAGCCTTCTCACACTGATTAAGAATGAACTGTGAGTACTATTTTTGAACAGCTTTGGATTTTTTAGTAAACTGTTCTTCCAGTACTGCTTACAGTATAATTATTGCTTATCCAGCAATACCAGAAATAAGAATGTTTTATGCAATGCCTTTTTCCTCTGGGGACAATGTGAAATATTGTATTCAGAATAGTACCAAACTGTAATGTACTCACAGGAAAAAAAATCGCATAGTAATCAAGTGTGGAGATAAGAGGGAAAAACACCCCACCTCAAACCTTAAATGGAATTTATGTAAAACTACCTGGAATAAATCAGACCTATAAAAAAACCTCAAGGAAAAACATTTAAACCATTGTAACTAAATAAAAAAAAAGCCAGTAGATGGCATGAGAGACCTTGAGATTCGACAAAAAACTCAGATGGCCACTAATAGCTACTCCTGCAACCTTCTGAGCTGTCTCTGGTTTTAGCCCTAACTACTGTATTTGCTGGATTCCTGAGGTTTCTTATTCATCAGCTGCACTTAGATCCGCACAGTACATTTATTTTTAGGGACAACTAAAGTTCATTTAATAACTCATTCAAACATGCTGAGTAAAAGCCTGGCTCTGTTGAGTTTAACCATTGGCTTCTGTGGAGTTAGAATTGAAGATGCTTTTTCTTTTTAATGCTCACACTGCGGAACTGGCATTTCATTTCCAGGAAAGGTCTGGTATTAGTGGTTTTGTCCTTTCCTATCACACTGCAGCTTCTTTCTCTGGAGCAGAATGATCCTGCTTTCCTGAGAGTCACTGTGTCATTTAAAATTAGTGAATCAAAAGAGCCAGAGCTGATGGACAAAAGGTTTGTTGTCTTTGTCTAGGCTACAAAAGGCTGTGTCTCCAATAGCCTTTTTGCCTATCTGTCTGTAATAGCACCATCCAATTCTAGGCTTTTAGGAATAATCCACTAAGGTTTAACCAAAGCTGACCATGAACAAATTAAGTACATTGTTTTGATTTTTTCCAAATGTATAGTTATTTTACAGTTGGATGAATCTGAAAATGAAAACCTTCAACTTAGCAGTAAAATATACTCATGTGGTTAGGAGATCTAGTGAAAAAATTTACTTTTCATTTCTAGAATCACTGAAGAACTTGCAAAAGACATATGGGACTATAAATTCATAAGCATTTCTGACTCCATCAAGTAGGTAAGCAGTCATATCTTTCTGATGCAGAAAATGAGACACAGAAGTCCCCAGGCTCATGCAAAACCACATTACAGAGCTGCAAGGGCAGGATTAAGATGCAAGCCTGGCTTGTGCTTAGGTCTGCATCTTTTTTGTGACACTTAAAAAAAAAAAAACAAAACAATACTAGAGTACCATAATTGCAAGATTATATTACTTGGTTACTGCAGTAAAGTCCAGGATTCATTAATACATACAGTTGAGAAGCACTAGGAATGAAAAGTGGAATGCATAAAAGCTCAGTCTGTGTAGTACACATTTTAATACTCAGTTGGGTACATAGCTTTGCCTTGCTTTATAAGACAGGACAGGCATGATTTCCAAATGAGGTTTAAATCTGGACTGCAGATATTCTCCCAGATGGGTTGGAAATGTCTGTGTGGTGCATTAGAAATTCCAGAAGGGCTTTTTCACACTTGTACTGCTAATGTTCTTAGTTCCTTTGGCAAAATGAGCTGGTTCTAAGTCTTTTGCTTTGTTGTGCACACTACCAACCTCAGGTTTTTCTAACGTTCATTGCATTGTGATTTTACAGCTGCAGAGAAGCCTTTCAGGCAGCCAAAGGCATTCAGCTGTCTCAGCAAGAGGGCACTAATAAACAGGAGTTGGCCAGGAAGGAAAGCTGCCCCTTGGAAGTGGAAATGGGAGTTGTGTCCTGCCCATGCCCTGTGCAGAGCAGCAAGGTCTGTGCCCGGGCTTTACCAGCGACTGCTTTCCCCCGGGTGGAGCCTGCACCCCAGCCCAGGCTGCAGTACTGGTGGGGTGGTGGTGAGTGAATTCCCTGCTCCAGGAGCAGAATTTCTTCTCTTACTGATGGCTCTTTGCTGTTACTAACCCCCTGTTTTAGTAGTTGAGCATGAAACTTCATTTTTCTTCTCCTCCTACTACCTTTGTCTTATCTGAAGTGGTTGACTGGCAAAAGTTTCTCTTTTGTAAACAAGGGGATTAAAGAGAGAGGTGTTGGATTAAAGATGACAGTCTGATGCTATGAAAGTCAATGTCAAATCTCCCATAAGCCACAGTGAAAACAATACCAGCAAGAAAGAACTCTCCAGGTGTAAGACTAGTGTGATTTTAAGGGAAAGTGGAACACAATTTTCTTCATCTCCCCTCTTGTTTGAGGCTGTTTTGTAATCTAGCACTTCTGATGAGTTAGGAAAACACAGCTTTTGTAGACTTTGTGAATGCTTTATTACAAATAAAAACACAGGGCAAGAATTCATGTTGCTGATCTTAGTTTGAAGATATATGCATGAAAAAAGCTGTTGAATAGAGCACTGGCTATTTGCATATATTCTCAAATACAATACATAGAAGAGTTAAGGCTGGGGAGGAGAAAGAGGCAGGTAACTGCCTTTTGCCTTTGTAGGTTAGCCCCAGGAGATAGGCTTGGGGCAGAGGCAAATACCCTTGTCCCAGAGTATGCATCAGGCATCTGGTTTGAACAAACTTATAATGGCTTACTTCTGGAAATAATGATGCTATGGCTGTACATGGAGAAAAACTGGGCCTTTTCTGAAAGCTGGTGGCAAGCTGCAACTAGCGAGAGAGTAAAAGGAGTACCTCCTTACATTACTCATGCTTCTGCTCTTGAAAGAAAAGCACTGTGAAGTGTTATGTTGTAATTGTTCAACTATTTAGTCTTCAATCATTCTGATAGATCAGTTTTTAGTTAGAAAGAAAAGTATTTTCTTTAATGGCAGTTTCCTGCCAGGGTTTGGGCTCAGCTGTACCTTGCCCACGCTAAGGCTTCCCTTGGAAAAGTGTGCTGGCTGCTATTGACTGCTATGGAAAACATACCATGGTTCAGTGCACGGCTGATTTGTGACACAGGGTGAAGAGATATTGTGCCATTGCTTGGGGGTTTGAAGGTGCCTCCTATTCCTGGTCCCCTGGGGTGGGAGGGAATTAGCTTTCTGCACAGTGAAAGCTAGCAGATTGACTCTTCACTGGTTAAACACAATCTGACTGTCCTGCTTGTATTTTATTTTAGCTTTATGATGCTATTGATCTTACATATCTTTCTATATATTGCTTTTCGGAGTATTTGGAATGCTACTTGATGTATTATTGTTCCCTGAAGTTTTTGAAGCCATCATTTTCATAAATATACAATAGGAGATGGTAAAGCAAAAAAAAGTTCCTATTCACACTTTTAGTTAGTTCACGAAGCAACAGCACATCCATTGAAATTTAAATGAAAATGGGGACTGTGTCACACACTATAGCTCTCTGGAAAGCTACAGTGGGAGTCTAGCAGTCCAATTCATTCCTTTGTAGAATGTACTAAGGCTAATGGTCTTGCTGGGAGTAAAATATATTTTTTTTGCAGAACGGTTCCAGGAACAGACGTTGCTCTTTACCAGAAAACATAAAAGAAAACAAATGCTTACTGTGTCTTTAGTATGCTAAATATGAAATGCTTTGCACAATGGAATGTTAGCAGTAGCCATAATCATGTTTTCCTTTCATCACCTAGTGAATGTAATTTTAAGAGCGGACTGCTGTAATTATATCACAGATAAAAGGAGCAGAATTTCTGTATAATATTATAGTTGGCCTGATTGTTTTGTTGATAGGGAAAAATAAAGAGAGACCGCATGAATACTTATTTAATGAACATATTTATTAAGCAGTGCAGACTGTACATAATGCATTTGACTTTGCAGTAGACTTACTTTCTTCAAGCACCTTTCTTAATATTTTACTACAGCTATTATGTTCCCTTCTTATCTGTCCAGCTATTCAGTTATTTGTGTAGTATGTCTATAGCACAATGCCAAAACGTTTAGCTTAACTACAGCTGCCAGTGCAGGTACAATCAATGTCAGCATCCACAGACTCCACAACATCTTCAGATGCAGATTTCTTATCGCTGCTTTTCTGCCATTCAACCAGGCTTACAGCAGTTTCTGTCAGAAGAGTGAAGCCATTGTTAACTAACATCAAGCAAATTAACACATTTCAAAGAAATACTGTTTTGATGTCTGTCAACTCCCTAATCAAGTAAAGAATGAAATCCTGCCCTCACGACTGACATCTGACTCATTGACTTGGAACAGGATTTTCATCCATGATATAATTACTGTAATACTTCCCTAAAACCAAAATGAATTACATTTCATGAAGTACGAAGACAAAAGGACGCTGTGAATGTGCTGGAGGTAGCCCCTGTCAGTGTAAGACCACCACGTACCAATCCACATCAGCAATCACTTCTGCTAGTGCTGCATATCACTGGATATTTCTGCTGACTATTTGTCGAAGTTCATTTCTGAAGGGTAAGCCCTTTGGAGAATTTTCAGAGGTTCATAAACTTCTAATTAAAGTTTCCCATATATTGTGAAATCTGGCAGAGCATTGTCAGTTGCAGTATTAACCTTACCACACTGCTTTATCAACAGCAGCTTGAATAAGCCATATTCCTTAATGCTGAAATAATCTAAATGGAATAATGATATTCATACTCCCAATAAATATTCCCAGCTAGCTGGAGGTTTATCATTGCATTAGAAGAATATTAGGATATCCATTTAGATTAAGTTTGTATAATGAGAATGCATAAAGCTTTCATAATTTTACTTCCATTTGTTTTATTCCTCAGTTGGACAGTACATTTATAACATGCCATCCCTCATCACAGGGAAATATGGACACTGCTGTATGATTCAGGTTGCATCAGTCACTTATCTTCTGAAAGGTTAACACTCTCCGTGGCTAAATTACTGTCCAACATTAAGCGCAGGTTTTGCATAATAAACTGGACAAAAAATATTTCCAAGAAAGATGCTGGAGATGCTTTTAAAAATGTATATTATATTATCATGCTGTGAAATGAGAAATGCTATAAAATGTCTGAATTCTGTTTTTTATATACATTGTGTCTCTTACTCTTGGCACACTGTGGGTCTGAGCACATTCATACCCATGTAGGAAATGGTTTCCTGCAAACTGGATAATGGCTGTGTAACTGATCCCCATGTCACTGATACCCTTGTGGCATGTTTGAAATATAAACCAATATGTGGACTTGAACTTGGAGTGATGCCTGTCTCAGCCAAGTTCTTAAGGCTACAGTCTTGCTGATTTGAGGACAACAGGAGAAATTATGCATTCTTGTACTTCATTTTACCCTTGTTCCACTGGTGACAGTGATGGGATCCTTCAATTTTGAAACAGCAAACTATCATGTCTGAATTCTCATATAAAGAGTTGAGAAAAGTACTTTGTCCTGTGCATGCATGTTCGTAGATTGAGAAAGGAAAAGATTTCTACTACTTCTACTGCTTCAAGTCATTAGACAAAGAAAAAAAAGAGTAGTTTTTAAGTTCTGGCCCTGTATTCATATTGATTTTTAGCCTAAGAAAAAGCAATCAATTTAGCAAGCTAAAGAATGATAAATGGAATCTTTTTCTTCCTCCTCCCTCTCCTCCTCTTTTTCTGCTCCCTCTTCAGGACAAATAAATAAATAAACAAACATACAAATTAAATAAATAAGGTCTTGATTAGAAGTATTGCAAGCAGACTTCCCATTCCCTGTTTCAGTAAATGAGCAAGAGAAGCCTGCAGTTGCTCTGAAAACAGCACTGGCTGCAACAACTAACATCTTTTTTTTTTCTGATTTTCTTCTTTTCTCAAACTGTTTTGTGAGAGAATGAGACAGCTTTATTATAGCCTAATATTCTAAGGCAGTGAGTGGTCTGGGGTTATGACACTTCAGAGATACAGACTTGGATACCTAATAGAAATCTGTGAAACATGGATATAACAAGATTTTGGAATGATTTTTTGTAGAGGGTGGGTTTTTCTATTTATGAAAGAATGCATCCATTCTCATCTCAAGGAGCCACCAGAAAACTATTAACACTCTCTCTGTGCTACTTGTTGAATAGGCTGTTGCAGATATTTGACTATTGTTGAGAGATCCTCTCCGCTTTTCTGGGCTGATTCAGCACATTGCAGATATTAATAACACAAGCAAAGTGCAAAGTTCTACACACACATTTAAATTCATACAGAAAATACCCTGTCCTTTCCAGTACTACTCAACACAGAGGTACATTGGCTCCAGTGAAACTACACTGGATTATCTCAGCTAACAATGGATTTGGCCAACAATGGTTAAGAGAGAACAAACCACTTCAATAGATACTTCCTAACATTAGGTTTCCCTGTAAGCCATTAATTAATTAGGTAATTAATTAAAATACTTAGGAAAGAATGCACCAGAAAAATCTGTACGTTCCAGTTGGATTCTCCTTTCATGATTACATAACTTCAGTGTGAAACTGTATTAGACTGTGCCTCATATCCTGGTATAAATAAAGTGAGAAAAAGGCTTGTGGTTTTTTTTTTTTTTTTTTTTTTTTTTTTTAGTCTGGGGCATGAGTATGTGTGTATAAAATACCTTAAAAACCAAACCATTTTCTGGAACAATCTAGAGAAACTTCCAGCAATGTGGTTTTGCTGATGCATTGCACAGTGGCATAGCATGGCAGTCTAATCACAGCACTCATGTCACACTACCTGACTGACTTTCAATTGCCTTGCCTGCCCTGGTCCACACAAAATTGCAGGCTGTAATGTACATAAAAGGACTCAGTGTTACTTATCTCAACTTCATGGAGATCCTGAAGACATGACAAATTTTATTTTGTGATTTTATTGATCACTGCTGCCCCTTTTACCTCCTCAAATGTTTTTCTCAGATGATGCTACCTGCCATCACCTAACCTAGCTTTTAGCTGGCCAGCACTGTCAGCAGTTATAGCAAATACTAATGGGATTAAAAACAGCAGCTCAGAGAGGAGCTGGAGCAATGCAGGTCTGCGCACGGCTGTGCTGTGTTTTGTTCTTTCGAGTGCTCTGACAGCTCCTGCAGTACGTGACACACAGAGGGAGAAAAATACTGTACCTTTTGGGAAGCAGTGGAAGCCAACCTTTACTGAAGCTTTTTCGATTGGAGTACAGTCTTTCATACATTTCAGTACTGGGTCAACAGAGTAGCATGTAGATTCCTCACCATCAATAGTAGGATTTCGATTCAGCCTCACATAACTGCGCTGCAGCTTGCACCCTAAGAGGAAAAGGAAAGGTAGTTAAAATTGTAGAAATAAATTCCAATCGATCCTTGCAATAATAAAGGTCCATATTTTCTCTTCAGCTTTTATTAAAACACAGGTATCTGACAAACCATTTTCACAGTAGCGAGGTTATCAAGATAGAACAATAATAAGTTGAGGAAAGAGTCTGAAAGGGGAGCTATTTTTAAAATCTAATTGCACAATAGAACCCAAATGGAATAATGTATACTCAGTTTTTTAGAACTACATAATACACAGAAAATAACCTCTCATGTCTGAAAGCTATTAAGAATAGATACTGCAAGCACAATGCCTACTTCATTGCATTAGGAAAAATGTCAACCATAGTGAATGGATAAAAAAAGGGCAGTATTTATTTAGTAACAACAAGGATAATTTTTGTATTGGATGATTTTTATAGTGCTGCAATTATCTCACTAGAAAGGTATAATGTAACTTAACAGGATCCCAGTTACTAGTCTGTTTCCTGACAAACAGATAAGTATAATTCTGCTGCCACTGAAGTCAAGGAGAAACCAACCATTAACTTCAATAAAATTATTTCAGGTCCAAGGTAAATGGAGACCTACCAAACAAAACTGTATGGATATTATGGGAGTCTAACACTGTTTTTCCAGCTATGTGTGAGATGAAGCTCTTTACTGTAGGAGTAGTTCTAAATATTTTCCTGAGATTGCACCCTCACATGGTGCAGAACAAAAATGAATTTTTTTGCACTTTGAAAATTTACATGAGTGTAGGATCTGACACTGTATTCATAGTCTGCACCTTGTGTGGTGAAATTAAGTCTGCAGACAACAGCTGAAACTATTTTGATACAATGGTGAAAATCACACTTGTTTTTTCACTGGGAGCAAGATTAGGGCTGATTTTGCCTCTCAAGAAAAAAGCTACTCAGTGTAAGAAATAAAAATCAATTATTTGACATTGAATTTCACATGAGACAAAGACTTTTACTGGAGTATATATTCTCCATATTCACAAGCAGTGTTTTAAACAGTCAGTGGTTAATAAACTCAAAATGGATACATATGGCTATTGAAATTTCTAAGTAAAAAGTATCTTCTGCTTTAAAAAAATATTTTCTAGCTCTTGGCAGAGGAAAAGTGAAATAATAATTTATCCAAGCACAGAGTTTTTCCAGATCCACTCACCACCAGAGCAGGTTTCTTCCAGCAATACCCATGAATGAACAAACGCAGAACAGCTGTGTGCCAGCCTATGGTTTGGCAGGAGGAGCTCATTTTCCTTTTCTCTGTCATTATTACCACAAACTCCACAGGTCTTTCCTCTCATCCATGAAGCAACCGTAACCTGCAATGTAGCACATCTTTGTAGTGAATGCTGAAGTGTTGGTCTGTCACACTGGCAAGGCACCAGGCAGAAAGAAAGCAGTAACCTTGAAAGCAAGTGCAGTACCTTAAGATTTACACCATCAAAAGTCACCTTCTTCAGTCCGAGTGCTGGAACTTCCACAGCAATTGTTTTTCCATTTTTATAAATTTTAACATTGCCTATAAAAGATGGTGAATCATACAGTGATCATCTTAAATTAATGGAGAAACTGTATAACACAAAACCCACCACAATGTGTTTTCCTTCACAATGGTAATTTTGCTGCTGCAGTTAAATATGTATATTTAAGTGGAGAGGAAATACAAAAATAGAAAAAATAATATATTTTCAAAATATTCTACTGCTGTTACCTATAGTTGGAACTGACTTCTGTATCCAGTGTGCTAAATTTAGAAATGATGACAGTGGTGGTGCTCCAGCTAAAATGTCTGAACTAAAGCATCTCTCTGTGACTATAACACGAACTTTTTTTCTGAACAAGCACCAAGCTGGGTATATGATAAGAAAGGTCTTTATTCACCTGTCAGTTATGCTGGAGGAAAGTAAGAGTGTATGTACTGTAGGAAACATGAACATAAGTCACTACAAAACTTAAAAAAGTAGTCTTTAGTTTTCTCTTTGAATTAATTCCACTTGTGTTTTCTTTACACTGAGATTTTTCTGTGAAATTTATAAAATTTTGATATTTAGTTCCCAGGTCAGTCCTGGAAAACTGGGTATCACAGCTTACCCTTTTCATACTCAGAAACTCCACTGTGTGATATAACTCGTTCTTCATTGCATGCCACAAGGAGAGACGAATTTGAGGCAGGACAGATTGTGATGTTCCTTCAGAAAAAGCAAAAATAAAAGAGAATAAATTAGTGGTTAATTTAAAATGTGAGAAGTATAGATATTTGTGACTATCTGAATTTGAATGAATGAACAAGCAGTTTTCTTTCCAAAGTGCAAAATTCATTGGGACTGTGGGCTTTAATATTCAGCCTTTAAAGAAAAGACAGCATGGGGACTTAGTGAGCAAGTTATGAGATATTGGTGGCTGTGGAACTCAAGAGAAGAGCAAGTATACCATAGAGCCTCAGACGAGGATTCCTTCTGGAAATTCTGTGTTTCCCCATATGTCTCATTGAAAACCAGTTTCAGCTAGAAGCTGGATATCTCCCAAACCCAGAGTGATTCCCTGAGAAACTTTGTACCTAATTTCTAAGCCTCAGTATAAACCACACTTACGCTGATGTTGTATTTATGTGAACCTCTCTTGAGAAAGATTGAGGATCGACCTTTCTTGTAGCAATGATGAATTTTGGGTGTTCAGTACAGTCTTGAACCACCACCAGGTTGCAGCTTTTATTGAAAGAATATGAATAGCTCACACCATCAAATGTTTTGAAATCTTTCTCCCTGACTTCACACGTGGCTGCAAAACAAAACCATAAAGAAATGGCAGATGTGACCATGCTATGTGGTGCTGTGAAGTACTGAAAGACATCTCTTTGAGATTGAACTACCCAGCAAACAGGAAGAAAACTTCACCTCCTTGGCAGAAGCCAGAGTCTGTAAGGACATGAGAGCACTACAAAATAACTACCTGCTGTAGATTATACTGGTATTGATTTTGATTACATGCCAAACCCAAAACTCAAGCTAACAGGGACTAAAGCATACAAAATTCTTGAGAAACTGGGTGCCGTGACAAACTGTGATAAAAAGTCCCCATTTCCCACAGGAGTGCTAGACACCAGCCAGGAGAGACTCATGTGGCTCCTTTCTGAATAAAATAAACTGGACAGAAAATATACGGGCTCTCTTGTGCCCATCACCTGATGCCTCTCAATGCAGTGCTGGCACCTTCTCAGGAGGGGCAAAAGATAACCTCTAGTCCTTGAAGACAGGAGTGATTCCCAAACTCTGAATATTTACAGCAGTTTGAAGCCTCTTCATTCACCTGCCAAAAACCTGCTCCTCTGAGAGGGAAAGACCTGCTGGAAGCAGGGCTTGAGGTGCATGCTATGCTTCCCTATAAGACCATTAGAAGGAAAGGCAAGGCCCAGCCATGGCAGAGTATGGATCTACACACATCGCTTATTCATGAGACAAACATATAAGTAACATTTACATTGATCTTCTTGTGCTATTTGTGAAGCTATTTCAGGAAATAAATTCCAGGCAGTGATATCTCGAGTCTCGTAAGCTGGAGATGGGCCTGAGGGCAGAGTGAATGGCAATCGGAGTCCCTGACAATAAAGTGTTACCTGAAAAAGCAGAAATGAAAATACATTAAGATAAATTGAACCATATGCTCAAGATATGACTGCAAAAAAACCCCTCTGTTATCTTGGAAAAAAAACCCCAACCCTTGAAGATGCATTTCTACAATTGCAGTTGTGTTAGTCTTGGCAGAATGTACCCTAACCTTCAGCTTTTGTGAGAAATCATTATCATCTCTTCTAGTCATACTTGACTTTTTGAGAAATTGTTAAGAACATTGAAAAGTAACTGATAGAGATGAGTTTAAGTGATATCTGAGTGACTTCTTAAAAAATAAGGTAACAAGTTGAGTAACTGAGATGATGGATGTGTTTGGAAAAATGAATCTCATTTATTAAGGGCTGAAAATCGGTGTGTTCAGCATTGGGGTAAGATCCTTCACTGTAGCTAAAAATTATATTTGCCAAGAGAATCAAATGAATACCTAATGCACCTACTTCCTCATGATCACAATTAAAGATCCTGCAGAACTGAAGCACTGTGGTGGGTTAAAGACACACAAGTTTCTCTGTATGAATAGCTAGCTGTTATTAATTTGCCAGAGATCCGTAGGGGAATTTTCTCAAAGAGGTGCCTAGGAATTTGGTGGACAAGGACCAATTAATTAGTGGGACTGCAGACCCTGCCTGTGCAGGCTCCTGTGAGAGGGTGACTAACTGCTCCACTTTGGTTAGAGCAGAGTTGCTTTTGTGGCTTGCTCAGACCAGTCACATCAAGCATGGTTGCTGCAGGTGTGGGACTGGAGTGCCAACACACGCAGATGCTGTTTGCGGCTGCAGCAGAGTGCAAAGTGTTCTCAAGGCCCCCTCTACCTGCTCTGAGACCCTCGTTCAAAAACTAGTCACACTGGGTAAAAGTGCATAAAGGAGTGAGTGCAGAGCAGTCATACTTGAGACAATTTGGCCTCACTGATGTTCTCAGAATGCAAATAAAGTGCAAATAAAGTATTGGACTACGGAGTCTGATTTTCAACTTACTACTGCAATGGGCCAAAGCAGCACAAAATCAAGGGAACTGTTGTATGTATTTGAACACCCATCTAATATAGTCAGGTATATAGCAGCTTCTCTAAAAGGGAATGTTTTGCTTTTTGTATCTTTATATTACGTGTCAAAACATTCTAAGCTGAAAATCATTCAATGTAAGGAAAACGAAAATAAAAATTTAACGTACCTCAGGAGCTTTAATTACTGTATCAATTGTTCGTGGAGATGTTGCAGCTGCTCTTACTATAAATTCATGAGATGGATTTCTCTGATGTACTTCTGAGAAGCCCAACACGAGTGCTGCACCAGGAATGTATTGCATGAATCTAGAGATAAACAAGATGTGACAAACTCAGGTGCATGAACAAAAGCACACATAGGATGGTGAGGACTACAGTCAGATCCAAAAACTCAGGAAAAAATGGAAGATCTGAAAAGCAGAGGAAATATTACTTTGGGTCAAATTAAGTGGTTGATTTTATTGAGAAGAAAAAGGTTTTATTTTTTTCTGTTTCAAATGGTTATTTTTTGAGACTGAATAGAAGAACGCTTTAAAACAAAAAGACATTTTGAACAGAAATAGAAAAGAATTTAATATAGAAAATGAAATCAAGCATACATTTTAAATATTTGGAGGCTATCATTTAATATGAAACGTGGAAAAATTACAACACATTCATAAAATACTCGTGTACCACTGAACTTGTGGTTATCACCCAAGCACTGCCCAGACAAGTATGTTTGGGTTGAAAAATTTCATCCAATTCTTTCAGTGTTTTTTCAAAGGTCAAGTAGGGTAAAAAAGTCAAATAAAAATTTAGGAAATAATGAATTACATACGCTGTGCTTGTCTTTTTTATCCAGGATGGAAGCTTTCCCCATTGCACCTTCAGCTGTGCAGCTGGCTTCCTTGCCAGTTGTCCTGTGGTAGCCACTGCTTCTATCTTGTAATCCTGGCACTCCTTGCCCCATCTCAGTCTGGCCTTTGTAAACAGGGAAACAGCCACCCAAAGTTCAGAAAAAAATCTCAGAATGAACCTTGACCATTTCAAAATGCAATAATTTCTTTCACCAGTTTGTGCATTGATCCTTCATATTTCCAATCTTTTACTCTAAACAGGCTCACTGAGAAATTTTGACTTGTTCATGCAAAATCTGAGGCATAGTAGGAAAAAAGTTTTCTGGTCTGTGCAGAACTACCTATACATGTTTCTGTCTCAAAGCAGCCACTGAAACATGTTGAGATTTCCTTAGACGTGGTAACTTCTTAATCAATATGTATTTTCTCCTAGAAAAGGACTGCATTATAACTGCTCTTTGCCTTCCCCAAGACCTCCTGATTTGAACCCACCCCACTTTCTTCAATACTGAATATCATGCTGAATTTGTTAATTTCAGCTGCAAAAAGCAAAGGTTTATAAATGTTGCACAAACAATTGCTCCAAAAAGCTCATGGGAAGCACAGCACAGGGATATGCAAAAAAAGTAAGGACCTGTTCCTTCATTTATGATGCTCTCTTTAGCATCAATCAACACCATGCTCTAACCATCTGAGCTAAACTTGGGGTCATTAAATTACATACAGAAAACCAGGCAGATTCCCAGACAAGAAAACTTATAGTAGAACAGATAATAAATAGTGATGAAGTCAATTTTTCAAAATTTTTTTATGCTTCTACTGGTTATATTTTGATTTATCTTGAAAATCAATATTTTTTGCCAGAGTTTGAAGTGTATGAGTATTTTCTTACTTTGTTATTTTCTATTTTAATGGTGAAATATTTTCTGAAACTTCCCCAACTTTATGAAAAACTTATTTTCTATTTTAATGGTGAAATATTTTCTGAAACTTACTTCCCCAACTTTATGAAAAATTTCAAAATAAGTATGCCTTTCCTGTTTAATACTCTTAATCAGCAGATTCTCTGTGCCTCCTCTGGGCTTTGTAGATGTCCCTCTGTGCAAAGCTGCCTGGGCACTTACCTGTGCTTTCAGAGGCAGTATCACAGCATCAGCACACGCTTTCCAATTGGTTTCTGCCAGCTGAACCACAACTAGTTGCACATCAACTTTGGCAGCATCAGAACGAACATATGCTGTAGCTTGGTAACCTTGATTTCTGTTGTCACTCCTTACTGCCTGGGCCACAATCGTAATGCCAGGTGGAATTACGTCTCCCAGGAAGTTGCGCTGAAAAAGAGCCCCCGACCATCTGTGTTTAAGGATTTCTTTGCATTCACTGGAGAGCCTGCAGTCCAGTTAATGTGCACTGATAGCAGGCAGCAGCCCTCGTCCTCCATCAGTTTAGTTTGCAGTACATATTTCTATATCCACAATAGTTAAGGATGAATTTGGTTGGAAACTTAATTATTCAAAGACGTGATTGTTTTGATGAGGGATCCAAGACGCTTCCAGGCTATCTTTATGCATATAGCAAGATTTTGTTCATTATGGTAATGTTTCAAATAGTTGCCTACAATGTGTACTAGAGACATTCAGAGTAGTATACACATTCACAACTTATTTTACTACACTACAATTTCTTCAAGCCAATCAAATATTTTGAAATCCTGCTTAGTAGCAGAATTCCCCATGACATTGCCTGCATTTGCAGAGCTATTTGTTCTATTATTATGCAGATACCTTTATGCAGTACAATTATAGAATACTATGTGCATAATAAAGGTAAAGGCAATCTGTGCTTAATGGGCCTTCACATTTACCAATCAGTAATGTCCATGGAAAGTCTGATTTTAGTTATACTCTGCATGCACTCATAACCTCCAGTCTACATTTAAAAATAATTAGGCAGACTTATTTATTTCTTCCTCATTTTTACCTAAAACAACTGATTTTGTATTCTGGGCTTTCACAGGAAAAAGAAAATTATTTCCTCTTTGACTCACAGCTACATTCCCTTCAACATGTACGATTTCCAAATCCAGGCTTTCACATACTGCAAATACCTTCAGAAATGAAGGAAAGGAAACAGACAAACCTAACACAAGGGGATTTGAAAAAAGAAAGTTGAGGTTTTTGTGGGGGGAAATATCTCAGTTAACTTTGACTTTCAATTTACAGACTTTTAGTGTCCCTCCTAAGTCTAACCCTTGTTAGTGCCACCACATCTTAGCTCCTGCTCAGCAGCCAGCTAAGCCTGGCTGCTCTGGGTACCACACAGAATTGTACCTCACGTGTCAGGCTGGAGCCATGGCTGTGGTGGTGGATGCTGACTTTTTTGCTCCTCCTGGAGTTGTGGGCAGAACTTTTTCCATGGTGGTGGTGGCTGCTACTGCTGCTGCTGCTGTTTCTGTGGCTGCTTCCCAGCTCAGAGGAAGATGATGATGAGCTGCTTGATCTTTTATGATCTGGATGCTATGAAATAAAAATAGGTTAAAAATCTATGCAATAGCCTCTAGTTTTACATTATAAAAATCAGAGCTATCAGCCTCCCTTTATAGGTAATGGACTTGGACATATTTAGAGTGTTATTTTTATTTCCCTATATAGACATGAATTATGTTGGGTTGGAATGTGCCTTGGATCCATCTCGAGATCTCTGCTGAAAGAAAGACTGCATAGACACTGATTAAAAATAGCAACATCACACTGTTTGGGTCTAATGCTAGGGAAATGAAAAGTGGCATTTCATAAGTGGTCAAATATATCCATATCCAGGAAAAAAAAGATAATACAATTTTATGAATAACACTATAAATCATCTTCCTCTTTCACACGTAGGATATATAATAGCTGTACAGGTAACACCTACAACAGCCACTCACAGCCATTATCACCCTTCTAATACATGCTAAAAATAGCTTTGTGCCACAATGGGTATTGAACCTGGTTTCTGAAAAAATCTGTGTAATGATTTTGCCATGGTTGCCTCAGAACTGTGGACATAACTATTCCCATTGGAAAGTCCCACAGTTTTATCATTCCCCCATGGTCTTTGTTAACCTAGCTTTGGCTGCATTTGTGTGTTCTGACCCAAATTTGAGAATTGCAAGTGCTGCAACACCAAAAGGATATAGTGTATATTAATAATAAATCTGCTTCTTTTTGTTCATCATCAATATTGTTATTGGGTGTAAAGGAATGGTCAAGGGAAATGGCCCAAATAAAGCCCCCCAGTAACAGGTTTGATCACATCAGCTGCAGCTACCATGGCAATGTGCACTTGAATTAGGCACCTACCCAATGGGTGTGAGCAGACCTGAAGCGGAGACTGTATACTTTTGGAAGGTGATATTCCTGCAAAATTCCAAAAGAAGTTATTACCTACAGCTCAGTCAAGATCACCTCCTAGCAGAGGTCAAAGTATTAGACATTTTACCCATTCTGTGGAGATGTGACTACTGCCACTGTGAACTTGGGACTTGAAGTGGTTCGTCTCAGCTCCTTGGTCAGATTTGCTGCGCCAACGGGAAGCACCAGTGCTTTCGCTGCTGCTGCTACTCTGTGTTTTAGGCTTCTGGTCACCGACACTCCTCTCTCCTTCAGCAGCACTGGCAAGTGGAAATGATGTGGTCTTGGACTGCTTCTTAGCCTTATGCTTTATACCAGATGCTTTGCTACTGCTGCTGCTACCTGCGCTGCCTCTGGTACTGCCTTTGCTGCTGCTACCACTGCTTCTGCTGCTCTGGCTGCTGCTGCTGTCCTTGCCGCTGCTACTCTTACTACTACTGCTTTTGCTACTGCTACTATTGCTCTTGCTACTACTACTGCTGCTCGCTGCTACTGCTCTTACTGCTACTACTGCTGTTCTTACTGCTACTGCTGCTGCTGCTCTCACTACTGCTACTACTGCTGCTCTTGTCGCTACCACTGCTGCTCTTGCTGCTGCTACTGCTACTACTACCACTGCTACTGCTATCACTACTACTGCCACTGCTGCTACTACTACTGCTTTTGCTGCTGCTGCCACTACTGCTGCTACTGCCACTGCCCCCAAATGGGTAGAACTTCTTTCCTTTGGCTTTGGACTGCCCTGTTTTCAGATTTATCTGGGCGCCTCCCTGTGATGCTCTGTCATCAGAGTTGCTGCTGGAGGGGCTGCTCGTTGTACTCTCGGCACTTCCACTGGAGCTGCTGGCACTGGATGATGAATTCCTGTGTTTTCTTGTCCCCTAGTCAAGGGTAACATTGGAAAAAAATTATTTTTCTGTGTTTCTGCAGAATGGCATAAGTAAAATCAGATGCAGACAGGTCTGAATCTCTGCTGCCTTAGAAGACAAGGTGTATGCTTGATAACATCTTTGCAACACATCAAAATAATTCAAAGGCAATTTCATAATAATGTGTTAAATCCACACATAAGCAGAACAACACCACAAACACTTTAGTGATAAGGAGCATGTGCAGCAGTTGTTGACCACAGAAAAACATGTAACTGGTATCAGTAATGACAGTGCTGTAGCTATCACTGTCTCAGGGCAGGTTGTGTAGTTGGTGTCAGAGCATTTTGCTGCAGTTGCAGTAGCTGTAAATAACAGACTACTTTTTGGCCACACAACAGCTATTTTATCTCTTACAAGAGATTTTCAGAAAAGCGTGCAAAACCAACCTGCTCCTTCTAATGTCTTTCACTTGCAGAAAGGATGAGTGCAAACAAAAGACCTGCTGAAAGACTTGTGAATCCAAAAGTCTGTCTTTATTTTCCACTTTGGCATAATATCTAAACAAAGGAAGCTACTTAGTAGAAGGAATAAAAATAAGCTTTGTGTAATGTCTCCCACAAATCCAGAAGTGGAATTTTGCAGCAGTACCTGATCATCAGTGGCAGCAAGGATTTTCTTTACTTTTTTAATTGCTTCTTTTCTGGAAGATGCTTGTGCCTCTGGATCTTCAAATGTTACTAGACGTACCATTTTTGTAGGAGCTTGGTCTCCTGCTTGAACGGTGACTTTTATTTTTTCAATAGGTGCCTCAGTGGAAACTGAAATTGTATGACAATTAGTATTACTGTTACTATTAGCAACTGAATGAGAGAATAATCCAATTTTACCATAATTTATTTAGCCATTTTTTTCCTCAAATATAAATGTTCAGTGATTATTATTGGTATTGAGCAACTTTGTTAAAAATTTTCTTTAATAGCTAAAGCACCAAATGGAAACCAAAATTTAAAATATTACCATGATACTGGTTTCTTTTCAAGTCAATAAACTGAATGAACAGCAGATTTAAATCAAGTGAATTGGATTGTTTAAAGTGATAAACTGTGGTTTAGAGAATTAAACATCAGACAGGAAATGAGACTCAACCCTTGAATGCTAAAGAATGGTCCAATGGTTAGGCCATTAGTTTGATACTTAGGAGACCTAGATTCAGTGGCCTGCTGTGCTTTTATTTCTTATGATCATGGATTAAGACATTAAGGACTAGATCCTGGCAGGGTTAATCCATAATTCCCTTTTAGAGTCTGGGTTTTAGAATGTAGCTACAGGACACTGCATCAGATCTGTTGCCCATGTCCAATTGCTTCGTGCTTGCATCCCAAATCCAATGATTCAGGATGCATCAGACACACTCTGCAGGCGCAGATCAGCTCTGCTTGACGCTGGCCACGCTGAGTGACATTGCTGGGAGAGCTGGGAAAGTGTTGCTCAGGCGACTGGGGGAGAAATGGATTCCTGCTGTGAGCATAGTCTGTTGCCAATACTGGCTGGCCTGGTACTTCTAATTGTAGATTTAGTGCTACTTAAGATGCAAAAAATATATATGTACATACATACATCTGTATCTATCTATATGTATGCGTGTGTGCACATACACACCTCCACCCACTATTTTCTCTTTTGTGCCCATTTGTCTTTACCTGGCTTGAAGCTCAATCTCAGGGCATGCTCTCCAACCAGGTAATAAAGAGGCAGGTTTTTGATAAATGCTGCGTGCACACTTTTCTTCTCAATGCACACTTGAACTCCAAACGTACTGGCATTGAAGCACACAGACTGAACAAATGGCTCTTTTTGGGAAGAAGAGCGTCCAGAAGAAAAGGGATTTCCAGATGAAACATCTTCTGCAGACTGTCTACCCTATAGATAGCATGCATGTCAAGTTAACTCAGACAAAAATGAGTGTAATTACCTGCATGTTATGCATCATATTTTGGTAACAGTACCTGTACTCTGCAGAGGGGATTAATCAGTTTATTTGAGATACAAGGCAGTGACATAGAACAACTTGGTTTTAAAGTGGACACAATTATCATCTGAATGGGTTGATTAGACTATAAAAAGAGCTTCAGGTTGTAAGAACAGGAAATTATATCACAAATTAATTATAAATATTTTATTTTGTTTTCCTGGAATATTAGACAGTGTTAACAGGTTCTTGATAAAACTGAGTGTGCTTTAGACTGACTGGCGTTTTTTCCTTTGATTTTTGATGTGTCAGACAACAGAACTTTCAACTACATTCTCAGAAATTCTGACTCAGATGAGGTCTAACATGAATGTGACACTATATCAATTAAATGGTCAAAACATGTTATGTATTAGAAATTTCCACAAAAAACTATGTAATTTACATGTGATAAGCAATACTTAGAGAAGAACAAATTAAAATTAATTAAAATTGGAATCAAATCCATGAAATGAAAACTATGATTTCCTGAAGCAATGAAGCAAATAGCTAAAGACACAACAATCACAGGATTTTGTTTCACATATAATTCATGTTTGCAATTAGTTTTTTTATGCAGTTTATCATGTCTCACAAGATTCCAGGAACACTACCAAAAAACCTGGAATTTCTAGTGATACTGAGAAATGCTCCACTCAGTGCCATTTTTCAGTTGCTGTTCATTTAAGAATAACTGTGGAGTGCTGAGTTTTCAGGAAGGGCAGCACAGGGGCACAAAGCAGAAGAGAGCTTGTTCCAGGATATTGGAAACTGCTCTCATTGATAGCACGTTTGTCTATTGACTTCTCCATAGGAAAGTGCTGTTCTTGTCCTCTGTTCATCTCTTATTTTATCTGAAAACCCTTCAGAGCTGCAGGATAACAATGGAACCAGAACAGGACAGCATATTCCTGCCTCTGTCGGTCTGAATGAATTGTCACAGCGATGCCTTTACAACGCTGCCCATCTTGAAAGAAAGCCTATCCTGGCTTCTACAGAAACCTGGCTCAAAAAGTCATGACACAAACTGCACTCCATCCTCGAATCAGGATGCTTATAAGCATTAAATTTGGCTCTACAAGTTGAGCAGTGGAGCATCTTGTGGAACTTTTGTGACTGCCCCAGGAATGCGATGCTTCCATAATGGTTGCAAAATATTTTAAAGATCATGGGCCTGTAGATGGCAGTGCAAAATTAATTACCAAAGAAATGCTTTTGCTTTAGACAAAGTGTTGCAAGTTTGATGTATTACACTCCAGATTTTAAAATAATGTTACTATAAGGCTGTTTGTGTTATTAGATTGAATCTGACTTATTTGGGTGAAGCAGCATTGGTCAGAGATGAATTGTACCCTTTCCTATAGAGAAAAGAAATGGTTCCCTACTGTTTAAAAGCCCAAAAGAGAATAGTCAGACACTACACCATTTACCCTGATGTTATCAGTCTCGCCTGATGCAGAATCTGAATTGAAAGACGTCTTCATTATGTCAGGCACTGCTTCAGGTAAAAGAACTGGAGTCACCTTACTAGCAGCCAAATCCCCAATATTTCGTGTAACAGCAAATGTCTTAGACCTGCAGAATAAACATTAGAGGAAACCTGTATTGATAAAGCACTGCTGAGGAGCAGACCTGAATAATGCCTTGTAGCCTGCACTCAGCAACAAGTATCATACCTTGCAAATTGCTTTACAGATATTTACAGCATCCTTCCTGTTAGTTGTGTTTTCAAGGACTGCTAAGAGTCAATAAAGACACACACCAATCTCAGGGGCAGACAGCCCAGTTAGAATTTTAGAATCATGTGTACAGGTTAAAAACCTTACAGTTGGTTGGATCTTCATACCCTAATACCATGAAAAACAGCATGCTTAGAAGCCTGGCTGTGGATTACATTCTTAAATTTTTGAGTCTCCTATTTTGAGCTCCTGGACTTTTAAATTTTTAAATTAATCTTCTGTGTATTCACTGCAGTAGCCTTAGTTCCAACTTCTTTTGACATTCTATTTGGAAAAAAATACTGCCATAACTTCAAAAACAGCCTGGGGACTGGTGGCTACTGAATGCTGTTTCCTGTGCAATTTTTATTAGAGAAGAATTGAAGAAAGGAGAGTGAAATCATGAAACAAAGTGTCTCCAGCTTGATTTAAATTCACTAATACTCATGGCTTGGCCATGTCTTGGCAAGAGGTCAAAAGAGCTGAGCAAGAAGGTTAAGAGCCTATTTATGTAAATCTGTTTAGTACATTGTGTCCAGTGTTGTGAATTCTAAATATGTTAGTCAGGATCCAAGATAAGGGATAGAAGGTGCAGCATCAGACTAAGGCTGTCATGGCAAAATATCCTGAACCCCTGGCTTCATACCCCACATTCTTCGTGGAACTTTTCACAGTGCTGTGAACTATGAGTTTTGTTTTGGGTCAGAGAAACATCTCGAAAGCTGAAACGCTTTTGAGAGAAAAAAACCCATTTCCCTCAGCTAATAACACCGTGCTAGCTCTACCTTATTCGCCGTTTACCAGCTAATATCAGTCTCAAAATTCCCCATGTGCTCTTTCTCAAGGATGAAGCTGATCTCTTTGCCCTGGGGCTTTTGTGGTCTGCCAATGGAGCTGGCCGCTGTGACTGTGAATGGAAAGATGGTCTCAAAATGGTCTCTATTTTAATATGGTCCACACTGTACTAGCCTGAGCAATTCCCATCTAACCTATTTGAAAGATGAATTTGTATTCATTTGATAGCCCTCTCTTCCTCTTGAAGGCTCCTACCGTGCTGTGTGCAATGTAAAGCACACAATTGCTCTTCATGTGGAACACCTCAATAAAACGTGTGTCACCTGTGGGCTTTGTTTTCTTTTCCATCTCTCTCTTTTTTTAGATAAGGACATGACAGCAACGCTCCACGCTGGGTGATAGGAGAACCTTGAAGAATGGAATCTGAAATAAAATATTCTCCCTAACAAGCTGAGGGGATAAAAGAAAATACAAATCAACTTGCATTTCAGATAGCTCATCTGGGTAAAGAGACAAAAAGGGAAATGGTTTTATTTTAATCCCATTCAATAATTCAAATGACCACTGAACTGCAGGCTGGATCTCCAAGCAGAAAGCCCTGGGGTTTCTTTTCCATTTTTTTTTAGTATTTTTATGCCAATAGTCTACTCCTGCCACCTAATGAAAGCGAAGGATCGATTCCTCCCTGTTGAGCACAGAGAGCCGACAAATGTAGCTGCATCACAGGTGACACATGTCAATGTCTGCAGAATCACACGGCACAGTAAAAATAGGCTACAAGAGCCAGCTCTGGTGCTTTAACAAGAAAAAACAGTCACAAAGAAGGCCTAAAGCTATGGTATGAAAGAATCTGTTCTCTCTGATCCCACACAAGGGAGAAAAAAATAAAAAGGAGATTTTCCAATATGTATTAGTGCATTTTTTAGGATGAGAGAAGAAGCTGTGCTATAATAGAAGCCAAACTCACTGCATGGGTAAGGGACAAGCAACTCAGCTATGCTGGACACTGATGTTTCAGAGATGTGGCCTTACATACATCCCTAACATGGGGACAGAAGAACACAAATGTCCATTTAAAATAAAAAACAATCAACAAGGAATTATTTTCCCAGGTTTTGAAACACTGTGACATCACATGTAAATAAATGAGAAACAAGATACAATTAGCCAGCCAGATCTTTAGCTCTCTTTCTGATGTGGTGAAACAAAGTCATCTGCCTTTCCTACGCATTTTCCTTCCAACTTTGGTGAAAAGGTGCTATAAAAACAGACTTGGAGCCCCACCTGTTTCCCTTTTCTTCCTCCCCAAACACACCTCGCTGCCTCAACAAGATCACAGCATATGCTGCCTCTTCTGCATTTTCTGCTATACATGGTGCAGTCATGTTGGACAAAGATATTTCTAATTACCTGACTCATCTTACAAATAAGATGCCTCTGTGAAGCAATTTCTGCTTATCCTACAGCTAAAATAAGCAAAAGCCTTATGATACAAGCTCTATTCATGATTATGCATATACTTCAGTAGGCTGTCATTATGAATATGTGGTATATTAGCAAAGTGCATTCTCTGGCAGCTCTCCATATTTATACTTTAATCACAGAGCTCTAATTTCCCCTGAAATTTATTTGATTTTTACTTCTTGTAAATTTTGTTTAAAAGTATGTTGAAGTAGCCATCTGTAGTATACTAAATAATTATGTTAAAAGAGCCTTAAAAATAACCATTATTTTAATTAAATTTTGATAGGATTGAATTGAAACACATGCTATATATTCTCTCTATAGTACGATTAATTACTGTGCTCTGATTTCTGCTATAGAGAGAGTTGAGCCCATAATGTGCTGATTTGTCTTGGGAATGCAACCTCTCTATCACCAAAGTTTTCTTTTTTTTTTCCTTCTTCTTCATCTGAGCCTGTGATTACTAACCTGAATTTCTCTTTGGCTCTTGAAAAATTATATAAATCCCACTGCTGTGACAGGTTATAACCTTCATGGTATAACCTTCATGGTATAAATGAACTTGATGCTATTGAAAACTGTTTGCTTCCTATACCTGAATGTGAGAGATGATGGGGAAAATAATACCACATCCTGTCTAGCTTTAATGCCATGGGACTGTAGAAGGTAACCTGCTGGCCACCTAGACAGTGCCCAGTATGAAAATATTTTGAACAGAGCTTACAAACACATGAAAGATCAATAGCTTTCTAGAACTACTACTTTAAATGGGGAATTTAAAGCTAACAAGGGAAGGTGTCACAATATCTCTAAAACATTGACATCAATTGGATCTTTATTATTTGGTAGATCTATGTAAAAGGAAGAAAAAGACTATGTTGAATTAATTTTTTTACTTCAGTCTATATAGTTATATATAGATATATCTATATATAACTATATATCTATATATTTACCTCCTTTCTCTCTACCATGCCTGCTTGTTTCTCTTCATGCCTCTGAGATTTTACATTGCTTGGTCTTTGACCTCCTCAGTGATGCAGTTCAGTGTTACATTCCCTAGTTATTGCTTTGCCTTCACTTGCACTCATTGCTGTTTCATTGCTCTGTGTGGTTTCCACTGGCCATTTGTTTTGTAACAGTGAATGGGAATGCTTTTTGGAGAGAAATTGATGGTGCTAGAAGTCATCTAGTGAGTATTAGCTTTCTCATATGCTTGGCATTATGGAGCTATTTCCAAGTGACTACTTCACTTTATAAATGGTAATGCTGCAGGGTCTAGAGCAGGGCTTGTGCTGGAACTCATGGGCTTCTCTGCTGTAATACCTTGTTTCTGATACTGACTTGCTTTCTGCTTTATGGCAATGCATTTAACCATTTTTGCATCTCATTTGATCTCCCCTTAAGTGTAAGGACGAGAATATTTTTTACCTATTTGCAGGGAGGATCCTTCTGCTAATATTTTTCTCTGCTTGAGGCTCTAAACTCCCTATCAGTATTCAATATTCTCATTTCAGTTCAGTGTGCTTATTGAGTTCATTAATATCTGCCTCACTCTCTCTAACAGTGGGAATTAGTGAGAGTTGTTGCCTGCTGTCCCTGATGACCTTAGGAGCAGACTGTCCTGGCCTCCATAAGAAACTGAACCAAAACAAAGATGCAGCTAACTTTTCATCTCTGAAATGCTGAGACCCTCTCTACCCCTGCATGGAGAGAACCTTATTACAACCACACTTGATGGAGTGCAGGAATTGTCTTAGGGAGGAGGATGAGATGTCAAATGCGTGTCAAATGGTCTGTGACTATTGAAGGACAAGGGAAAATAATGATTAGCCTAACTGGTGGCTAAATTGAGGAGACCTGCAGAGCATCTCTGGGCCAGCAGCCACGAATGCTAATTGCAGCTGGATCAAGAAACTGATCTCTTTTGTTACGGCAGTATTCCTAGAGCAGAAACTTGTTAACATTTCAGTGGTTTGTATAATCGTTGATTTCTGTTGTCAGTGAAGCCTTTTCCTTTGTGAAGAATTTTCAGCTTCTCTTCCTCAGTTTTTTTTCATGTGTGTGCGTGAGAAGGTTTTCTAAGTTTGGTCTACTGCTTTGATTCCTTGGACATATTCTTTCTGTTTCCTCCTGCTCTTTGCATTTGTATTTCCATCTGTTTTCATTTGTTTGGCATCTGGCTACAACAGTTTTCCGGAGTGTATTGTAATTGCTTGCACTGATAATAAATCAAGAAGACCTAACAGGTAAGAAAACCAAATGGCAGCCACAGGGGAACAAGGTAAAAACATAAGAAACACCAAACCCTCTATGCTTCAAGGCATCTAATGCAAATATAGATAGGTTAACTGTTAGGATTCATCTGGCTTATATCTTACCTAGTGTTTCCAGTTCAAATATTTGTGTCAAGATAGAAATTTTATGTAATTTGTCTTTCAGATAGCTTATGGATCTCAACAACTGAAATATAGTCCTAAGGAGGATTTTCAGGTGAAGACCTCAGAAAGTAACACATATTTTCAAGCAAAGCTTTAGTGCATTTCACTTATTTTAAAATAAACATTAACTATCCAATCACCACCACTTATCCAAGCTGTAAGTCAGAGACAAGATTCCTAAATGTAATTGGGTGACTCTGCTTTGCTACATAGATAGATACTGAGTGCTATGTCTTACCTTATGGTAATTACATTAGTCTCATCTTTACATGGCGGAATTTCAATTTTGATACTTCTTTCCTTCATCTGGATAGCGGCAACAACATTCACAGGTACATGAGCATTCATTTTGGTGCGTGCTTCCAGCCCTGCCTGGACTATGTGTGTGTTGATTCCCATTACAAAGGTCATCTCCCTGGCCATGCTGAAAAGGTAGAAAGAGGGGATAATTATGGTCATGCAATAATCAGCTGTTGAATATTTGTGGTCTCTGTCACTTGAAAATATAATTATTTTATTTTATATTAAATACTTACCTTAGACTTGTTTTGGACCTCAGCTTAATGTTGGCATTTAGTAACTCAGTCAGTCTGAAATCAGACTTTGGAGAAGGTGTAATCTGTGCTTGAACTGTTAAAAAGAAAGCAAAGAAAGGGTTAAAAACGCCCTCCAGTCCTAGCAAGACTGTTGGTATTGCTAAAGCAATGAGATATGTTACCATTTCCTGCCACTTTTGTGATAGAAGTGTAATAGAAGCTGGTCTCTGTCGGGAAGCCAGTGCAGGTGGGCACAATGCGGCGGATCTCAGAGGACAGGAGAGCTTTGGTCCACTGCCTCCCTGCACCACTTTGAAGGCTACTGATTATTCTCCTTAGTGAAGGGATTTTTTCATCAGATCCATACCATGCCTGCAATTACAGAGTTCAACATGTCTAAATAAGCAGAACTTGAATATCATGATCTGTGTCATTAACTATGCCTCAGGGGAAATTCTGCCAGCAATCATTATAAATAATCCTGATCAAAGCTTGACCTTATTTGCCTTGATTAATACTAGAGACAAAAAAACCCAACCATGAATTTATAAAAGGGAGAGAATGTATGAAAATAACAGTATTTTAGAGCTTTTGATGCTTGGGTATTGGTGCTTTAAAAATGATACCTGCAGTGCATTTTGGATGGTGTTTTTATCAAGTCCACCAAAAAACAGCTCTTGGCCAAACATCTTCAAGTAGCCTGATGCAAAAGGTTTGTCACTGGAGAATGCCTTCCAGTCAGAGAGCTGTGTGAGAAGATGAAAAAAGCCTGATTCTTCATAACATCTGAGAAAGCAATTTCAGAGATTTTCTTTTGCCCCAGAATTTACCGTTTTCAGGATTTTCTTGAAGTCATAGTCAGTCTCCCAGTCCCTGTCAGGAGTGTAACCTTTGGCAAACAGCTCCTGCAGTCCTTCAGCTGTTATTCCTACCTGTGGGAAGAAGTAAAGCACAGATGCCAGTGGAGCATGGTTGTAAGAAGGGATTAGAGGGCAAACTGTGGGTAGACCCAATTACCTCCAAGGGATCAGCCACTCTTCCAAGGAAATGTGTCTGTAGCTGGGACATTGCTACAGTTGGAATTAAGCTACCTGCATCATTCAATAGCAAATATTTAGCTGCCAGCCCACTCATAAGGAACTCTGCAGAAAAATAGGCAGTAAGACACAGCACAGTTAATTTTCAGGTCAGAGTGTGCAGATTATATCAATTTACTAATTTAATAATCAATATTATATGAGCAAGGCCAGAAAACTTAGCTATAAAACTGGTGTTCTAAAACAGTTATAGACAGAATATTCTGAATTTTTAAACTAATAATGACAAAGTTACAAGCTCACTGGTCACTGCATGGTGTTTATGCCATTTTTCCAGTTGCTTTTGCTATATCATAAGAATGATAGTATGGTTTGGGTTGAAAGCAACCTCAAGGATCATCCAGTTCCAACCTTCTGCCATGGGCATACGCACCCTCCAGTAGACCAGTTTGCTCAAATCTGCATCCAACCTGCCCTTGAATACTTCCAGAATGGGGGCATCCACAACTTCTCTGGACAAGTTTGCCAGTGCCTCACTACCCTCACAGTAAAGAATTTCTTTGTAATATCTAATATAAACCGATTCCCTTTCAGTTTGAATACATTCCCCCTTATCCTGTCACTCCATGCCTGTGTATAAAGCTGCTCTCCAGGTCTCTTGCACACTCCCTTCAGGTGCTGGCAAGACACAATTAGGTCACCCCACTCTTTTCCAGACTGATTGGGCTTTCCAGTCCCAATTCTCTTAGCCATTCCTCATAAGAGAGGTGTTCAACCCATCTGGTCATCTTTCTGCTCCTCCTTAAGACTTGCTCCAACAGCTCCATGTCTTTCCTGTGCTGAGAGCCTCAGTGCTGGATGCAGCACTGCAGGTGGGGCTCACAAGAACAGAGGAGAGGTGCAGATTTTTCCCCTTGTCCTGCTGGTCTGGCTTCTTTTGCTGCAGCCCAGGACACAACTGGATTTCTGGGCTGCAAGTGCACATGGCTGGCTCGTGTCCAGGCTCTCCTTTTCCAGCACCCTGAGTCCTTCTTGGCAGGGCTTCTTTTGATCTGTTCATTCCCCAGCCTGGATTGATATGGAGGGTTGCCCTGACCCACGTGCAGCATCTGGCACTTGGTCTTGTTAAACCTCCTGAAATTCCTATGGGCCCACCTCATGAACTTCTCCAAGTATGGAAAATATGCCTGTCCATATCATTTACATCCAGTCACACTCTGTAAAATCAGCTTATGAAATGCTTTTACGAGACATCATTTAGGGCACCTTGACTAAGGAGATGAGAAATGAAAACAGATTTGCCATCCTTTGCTAATAGTCAAGGGAAAGTGATACAGATGTCCTGTAAGGACAGATGGTGAGCTATAGATTTGTCTCTCAAATGACTCAAAAACTATTTAATAAATCTAGTCCCAAATGCTGTAACCCTTACATGAAATGCACCAGTTGTTAAATTATTGATAACTAGTGGGTGAACTTTCAGCAAACAATTTGTTTATATTTATTTGTCTACTTAGATATATCAGCCATAATGTTCTTAGGTACAGATAACAGTCAGGAATTTTTCTCACTTCTGGCACAGTTAGATCCTGTCCTGTTTTATGAGTTAAAGTAATCCCTCTGCTTTTCCAGGTTTCAAGAGGGACAAGGCTGACATGATATGTAGGCATCCTTGTTATTCTTCCTTCTAGCCCTCCTCTCCTGTTCCTACATCTTTTGGAGAATAGGGCGATATCTATGAACTGTAGTTTTGCCACATTGCTTTCATTGTTTTGCTGTATGAATCTACTCTGCTATCCAAAGTGCTGGGTGCTATCTACCTACAATGTATGAGACTCAGACACAACTCCTGGAATCAAGTCACAGGTATTCATGCCACCCCACTTTTGACAGAGGAATAAGTGGAGAACATTCAGTAGATAGTAAAGATGATCCTATTAAAAGCAAACAAACAAACAAACAACTAAGTGGTGCCACACCAGGACATTACTAGTGAGTTGACAAGAAACTTTGAAATGTAGTTTTTCTCTGTATGAGCTTAGCCAAACCAATGACAGGTGTTTTGTGGACAGGACACTAAAACTGAGGCACAGTACTTTAAGTGAATTTGTCAAAACAATTTTTTACGTTCTTACCACAAAACCCTTAGTTAAAAAATCCATGGTACTTCCTGATACTTAATAAGAAGTATAGCTTAGAAATGATTAAATGATATATATAGAATTCGTTGACTTGAAGAGAGCAGGAATATTTTCCATACCTCAGGAATTACATAGTGCTAATGCTCCAAGAATATATTTGCCATTTCACCATGAGAGTTTGATGACACTTGCATATATCTGATTAATGTCTTGCCCCAAAGATGGGGGAAAGAAAACTTAGTGAGCAAAGAAAGCAGCCTTTGGTATGTATAAACATCAGTACATATTAATCTGTGCATATTGAGAGTCAGATTCTGACAGTCCTCACACTGAGCAGAACCTGAATCACCCCTTTGATTTCAGTAGCAATGTGTAGAGCATGAAACGCTATTTGTGGTGGCCATGTGTGACAAATTCCAGAGTAGAGATAGATTCAGCTGACACTATTTCCCGTCATTAAAAATTCAGCATCTAGCACCACAAAGATCTGTGATGTTGGGGGCAGATTTTTGTTTTTATCAAGGAAATAGGTAGTGCATTACAGCTGTCACTATGGTAACTCGTCCAGAATGGACTCACAGAAACACATTTTACCTGTGGCTAGTTGAGACAAATCAAATTAGAAACCTGGAGGATGGATCCTCTTCCCATACTAGTGTAGTAGGAGATTGATTTAATTTAGCTGAGTTATGCAAGTCTAAGATTAGCATGTGTGAGAAAAAGATCTTGTTTTTTACTTTTCAGGATGAGTACCTACCAATCCATGGTAGCCAAATTACTGACAATGGTCTTTACCAGGAAGTAATAGCAATTCCCTGATGTACTGCATTTCCAGGCTACAGCCAAAATAAAGTATTCCATTTCACATGGCCTCCTGCCAGCATCCCTCATACATATTGCACCGTTCTTTCTCACTGTGTGAAAATTTAGGTGGCTTAATTTTAAAAGCAAAAATTAGAAGACAAAATGAGTGCCTAAACCAAGAAACACATATCTTCATATTAACAGAAAATGTATCTATCCCTGAATGTGTTTTAAGTAGTACAAAAGTTCACATGGTGTATATTAGTGACTGTGTTTCTTTGGGCACTTGCTGTCTCCATCATTGAGGGAGCAAGCACATGTATATTACTGTGATTCTTACAGTATGTATTATATTAATTTCTATTATAGCATGCATTAAATGGTCACGTAAACCCCACAAAACTGGAGCAAGATAACAATAAAATTTACAAAACTCTTTCAAACCACACCCTTATCTCCAAAGAGGAGGCAGCAGTACTTGTATGCTCAGTACTTGTATGTACTTGTATGTGGATTTCAGATGTTTCAGAGTCTCTTAACATTGATTACTTTGAAAAGAATCTTAACATATACTAGTGAATAACAAAAGTTCTAAAAACATCCAACTCCTGATAGATAAACAGCATGTGCAAGGAGACTGTGTTTGGAGCTATAATCTCCCAAGTTTACCAGCTACATATGTCAAATCACTGAGGCTGTCATGGTAATTTACATAGAGGAGTTGCTTAAAAAAATCTACGGAGAAAAATAACATACATGGAAAACAGCAAAAACTACAATGTGGCCCAGCAAAACCTGTCTTCTAATCTGGTCCTTCCCTGTTTTATCTACATTTTTGTGTGCAACTCTCATGTAACTGGCCAGTCTCCAGATACCACACATGGATCTGCTCATTCTAGGACAGAATCTTGGTAGGAAGACGCAAGAAAAATTTTTAGACAATAAACCTGATGTAGCTGCTCATAGGTGCAGTGAATTGTCACATCTGAAAGTTTTCAGAGTTTTCTGTTTCACTGGCCACAGTTGTTGGGGTGAGGAGTATTTAGCATCACATTTGGATGCAGCAGGAGTTGTAGGTGTTCAACACTGGTAGAAATTAATCCACTTCAGCAGTAATTTAGGTCCCTTCTGTTTGTTTGGTGCTGAACAATGGTATGAAATTGTTAAGCACCACTGAGAATGCAGCATTTGATACAGGAGCATGTGCCTCCCTGACTAATGAAAACGGAGGGTTAGAGCCCCACAAGCCCTCTGGTAATTTCATTCTGGCAGTGTACAATGCAAAACACACAGCGACATAAACACTCTTCAAATGGAGAGTATGAGATTCTCATATTTTTTTCACTGAAGAGAGGAAAATATGGAGGAACAACATGAAGCCTAACAGCTGGAGAATTGGGCTCTCATACCGTATAGTTTTTTCCCCCACATATTCACTAGTGTATATTTTCTACAAAATCTTCTGGACCTCACCTTTAAAGATGCTGAACCGGAAAACCTTGCTGAACTGGTATCCAGACTTGTCAAACTTGGGACTTAGTGCTCTGACAGCCATTCTGCAGGCAGAAGCTCTGAAAAAATTCCGTGAGCACATTAATATTTCAATTGGCTTGCGACAAGGGTTTCTTCTAGGAAGGGATTTTTCCTTACATCACTTGAAGATCTGGAGCTGTGCTTCTACCCAGGGCCCTCAAGTGAGAGTAGATGAAACTTGCCACTTGCATGCTAGGCTCCTTCAGCACAGCATCAGCTAATGTCATCACAATTGGAAGACCTGGCTTGGTTTCAAGTAAAACCGCTGCAGCCAACATTCGGATTCGAGGATGAATTTTTTGGTTCAGGAAAATCTCAAGGGTAATAGCCTGGACCTGAAAATAATAGATATATCCAGTTTTACTGTATGTTTGAGCATTTTGCTAATAACCACCAGTGAATGAGCTGTTTCATCAATAGCACAATAAAAATTTGGATTATTTAATTATTATGGCAACACTGTTTGTGGTTTCATAGTCCAAGGGCTCGAAGGGGCAATATGGTAATGTAGTCTGATTTCCTACACAATCAAAGCCAAGGAACTTCACTAGGTAACTTCTACATCAAGTCTTTTATCCTTTTTGAGCTATCCCACTGTAGGTAAAAGAGATTTCATTAATCCATTACATAACTGAGAAGTGATTTCAATAATCACTTATCCCTATGCATAAAGGTGCAACTTATTTCTAATAATGTGATCTTCTGGCGTACTTTCTGTTAAATAACAGAATAAAAATGAAACAAATAAAACCTAATTTATTACCAGAAATCTCTATGCCATATAGGTAGCTTAAACCAAAATTTAATGCAATAAATGTAATTTCCTTAGTAGTACTTGTGGTTGACATGTTTGCCCTCAGCAATATTCACTACCAAGACAAATTTAGTGCTGGAACCTTTGCAGTTTCCAGGGGGGCACAGAAGCCTTTGGCCCTAACTTTAAAATGGATATGGATGATGGGCCACTGTTCTGGCAAACCTTCTGCACAGCCCTGTCCTGCCTGGGAGAGTGCACATCCATGAGCTGTAATGAAGAATGACTCAGGAAAATTCAGCAAACTTTGGAAAAAGCCCCTGACTGGTTTTATGAATTTGAATATGTTGATTATCAAATGTCAATATAGATGAGGTGACAAAGATGCAGTAGGCTGAAATGAGGCTTTTCAAATTAAATAATAAAAAAGGTCATGAATTAAGTACGCTTAATACAAATATGGGTGTGTACCCAGCTGCAAACCAGGCATTGAACTGTTTTTTGAACAATAAAAAAAGTGTTCACAATCATTAACTTGTTCCAGATCAATTTTCTCCAAAGAAAATGCATAGGAAATGAAACTGAGTGGTCTGGGGCACCTGTGGAAAGCCAGGCCAAAGAGCAATCAGAGATGCACTGTTGGTCTCAAACACCAAATTGGCTTTTTTTCTTCCCCAGAAAATACTTTAACTTCTACCCTTGCAATTCTTTCCCTTCCCTCCCCTGCATTTCCCCATCCAGCTCCTGCACTCTAAGCTAAATTGTTTCTTTATTCTTTTGGTTAAAAGCATACCCTGGCTCACTATTGTCTGTGGATCAATATGTGCACTCAAACTGGGAGGCACATGCAAAAAATTACTATAATGGAAACACTGATACTGATTAGTAGGTGAATAGTTAATGAAAGCTTTTATTTTACTTTTATATTAAGAATTTACTTATATAAAACAAGAAATTTCAACATCAGGAAAAAGATCTTGAAAAGATTGAAAAGATTTCTATTTAAAAGCAAATTGCTTCAAAGTGAAAACCATTGTAAAGTGATGTCTGTGGTACATGAGAGTATGCTGGTATAGGCATTGTATGTGAGATCCAATAATTATCTCAGTCAGGGACAAAAGCCACATTTAGTAAATGTTCTGTTTATGACTTAAGCCCATACAATGTCTGTAAATTTGTAATTAGGATGCAAACCCCTGGTACCTATTTACAATAAAATCTGGTCTTGAATTATGATTAGATGTGACACTCAGCATTAAACGTCAATTCTCTGAAAACCTTGTTTTGTGGTTCTCTCACATACCAAAGGTGAAGTAGTACTAAACATATTTGGGTCAATAATTTAGTTTTCTGTCTAATGTCCTTGGAAATGAAATGTTTGCAATGGAAATACTGATTTGTCTTCAACAACAATGAATGTACCCTTTTAATGGGATTTTTTTGTTGCAGTCTGAACTACTGGAGGTTAACGTCAAAAGAAATAAGACATGCCTACCAAGGAATGGCTAAGTATATATTTTTTTAAATAATGTTATCTTTAAAAAAATTGATCTGTTTTTCCCTCATCACCCATTATCTATTAGCAGCCTTGTCAGTGGAAGTCAGAAGGGCAAAGGAGGCAGTTTTGTTTTCTTACCATTTTGGGGTCTTTTAGGCCTATGTTTTTCAGGGCCATCACAGCAGTCACATGGACCCTGAGTGGCAAATCCGAGGCACCAGCTGCATATCCTGGCAAAAACTTCTTGATGTGCTTGATGCTGGCTGGATGTCCTACATTCCCAAGGGCTTTCAAAGCCAGGGAAATTTCTTCTGTGCTAGACTTGCTCAATGCCTCTCCTGCAAAGCCATGAAGAAGCTGAAAAATGCAAACAAATCTGTTGAGTTCAATTCCAGCTCTTATCTATATTCCATCCACCAGCCTGTTCTGGGGTTTGACTTCCATAATTTCAGTTTGTTCAATTCATTTATTTTAAATATTTTCAAATTCTTATTTTTCCTCATGAATAGAACATTTTATTCATAGAACAAGTGTAGCTGCAATGAACAGCTTCTTCTCACTATACCTTAAAGTTATCAAGTAAGATTTTTAAAGGAAAAAATAACAGTTTGGACCTAGTGCCCACTGCCTTTCAAGGTAAGTTGGGAACTCTGAAATAACGCTACTTCAGCATCTCTCTCATGGTTGAAGAAAGAGGGATATAAATACAGATACAGTTAAACCTTCAGACCCTTAAATAAGATTCCTGAAGATATGGCTAGTGGTCGAGCTCTTAACCAACTATGACAGCCTCTTTTTAGTGTGGATTAATAGATGGAAAATGAGACCACAGCCAACAATTAGGTAATTTTACAGCCTTCATTGTAAGCAACTGGATCACACTTCCATTAGTATGGGAAGATTAGAAGTAATTGTCTGAAGGCTGAATAAAAGCAAAGAACTAAAGCCTAATAGATAACAGTTTTAAATGATAACAAATGGCTCTAAAAAAGCAGCCGAGATGTTAGAGAATAATTTCAATACAGATTCTGTATTTTAAAATAACATATTTAAGACTCCTTGATGGTGTGGAAACAGTCTACTTGATATTACTGATCAAATGAAGGGACACTGGAAACGCACTGAATAAGCCTAAACAATCATTTGCTTTGGGAAAGAATTTTCATTCTCTGACACAGGGCTTCTCAGATTTAATTAGCTCAAGAGCATTGGTGGCAATTGTAACACAGGAGACTAATGTAGGAATGTTGGCCATGACTATGTACTGCAGGAAAAACATCATGTCAGGCACGCAGTGTAATTGGAACACCCTGCTCTCACTGGGGATGGTGGATTGATGGGTGCCAAAGACTAAACACATATTTCTCTTTCCCTCCCTGTTACTGGCTGAGTGGTTGGCTCCATAAAACATGACATCCATTTTTAGAACTGGGAAATGCTATTTAATGACTACTCAAATTGTTTTGAGGCCATACTGATTAAAAGCAGTGTAGAACAGAGAGGGTGTTATTGGTGTTACAATAACCTTATAGCCTATATTGATGACTGGGCTCTGCTTCTGGCTAGGATACGTTAATTCTGACAAAAACCTGGGCTTTTGTATCACTTAGTTAATTTATAAATATACATAACACCTATATTTAAAGTATTTTCGAGCAATGTCACAGGACTTCATTAATAATTGGCAACAAAGCGCTCAGAGACGCTCAGATAGAAATGTTATGAATTGTGTGCTTCTTCCTCTCACTCTCTTTCGTGCACTAATCTAAAGATAAAAATGCTGTATTTAACCAACTGGGGTTCCTTTCCCCAAAGGAAGCACAGTAGTGAAGCGAAATACAGCTTTCTGAATAATGAAGAAAGAACTCAAGGCTTAATTTTTCTTTTAAATGATAAACAACCCCATGGTTACCTGGAGACACTCGGAGCAGGAGTCTGACGAGGAGCACTGCTTGTGGCACAGGGACGCGTAGCTGAGGTGGCAAACCTTCCCAAGCACGGAGCTTGAGCGTGGGCAATGCTTCTTTACTATGAGCTGGGGAGAAGGCAGTTGGTTGTTACTACCATTAATGAAGAGAAATATTATTGAAAAATATGCTCCTGCCCAATGAAACCAGGCTTTTGATTTTTTTTTTTTTTTTTGGTTGATGGATTTTCAGTTAATCTGTGGACAGTACTGTGTTTGACAGTGTAATTATAAAGTAATACCAAGTAAGCTCTGGAAGGCAGATCTGTGTCTTTTACAGTGTTTCACATTTAAATTTGGCATAGCCTATAATCCAAATGGAAGAAATCACCCAGTCATGGAATGGAAAAATGCACATTATTGAAGAAACATTCATCATGTTTCGTGATTGCCTCAGCTATAGGCACAATGAATTTGAGATTTGTTGTGAATGGACCTCACTACTTGGGCAGACAGGAACATCTTTTATAAATGTAGGAGCTGAAGGGAGGCACGACCCCACTGGTTTCTTGTGTGGGAAGAGAGCACCAGCACACAGTAACAGTTGGGCTATCAGGGCTTTCACTGGGGGAAAAACTCAAGTCTGAGGTTCATTGTCTCTACCTAGGGTAGGCAGAGATAAATTCTTGCATCTGAGACTGGGATTAAAGCCTGCGTATACAGAAAAAAATTGCAAAAATAATTAGACTTCCTCCTACATGGCCTTCACATTGATATAATTCCCTTGGTTTTGACAGATCTTCTCAAATTCATACCCATCCTTCTAGGACAATTAGGAAAAATACATGGATATAACAAATATGTATTTCTTGCTCCCTTGTCTTTGTAGACAGTCAGAGATCTAATCTGATGTAACTATAAAGTACATTTGGAAAAAGAGAGACTAGAAGCCACTGTTTGCAGCAATAACCTCTGTCCCCGGGAGGTATTTTGGTCTTTATTTCCTGTTTCATTCCAGACTAATTTTTGCCCTTTTGATTTGCATTCTTCTCCCCTTAAGACACTCAGGAAACAAAGCCCTTTCAACCTCACTAGAGGATATAAATCTTTCATCTTTTCAAAGCCTTTGCTATCTTGTCAAAGGAATAAATACAACAGATGCTAGAATCAGCAGAGTGGTTTGAGAGTGTTTTGAGAATCCTACCGTTGCTTCCTCCATCACATCCCAAGTTGGAGTGCTGGAGTGCAGAGCTACAAGCACAGTTTGAGTCACTTCCCAGTTGGTGAGCTCCTGCTTTTCCATTTTGTGCCGCAGGAACCTGAGTGAACGGTGACTGGCCACTGCAGGAATTATATCCAAAATGTGGCGCCTGCAATGGGAAAGGCAAGCAGCATTTTCCAAGTCTGCCTCTCAACACAGGCATCCCAGAGGGTCTCCAGCAGGAGCAGCACCACCTTTATTGCCTGTACCTGTAGGCTGGCCGACTGGAGTATCGCTTCCACACCGATTCGTAATTCTCCCCGTTTGCTGCACGGAAGAGCTGCAGAAGCTTGAGAGCTTTTGCTGGTGCATCACTGGGAAGCTGGTCAGAGGTGGCCTCTACTAATTCTTGCAGGCTTTCCTCTATCTGCAGAAAGATGAAAATTCAGGAAGCTCACATACATAATTTCCCACATGCAGGGATTTAAATTTCCAACAAAGAATCTGTCCTGTGGCTAGGCTTTACCTGGCTTTCCACATCTTTTATTTTGAATATGTGGACAGGAAGCTGAAGCAATTCACTGCCAAACTGATACTGAAGAGATCCACGATTCTGGTACTCTTTTGGTGGGACCTCTGCCCTCTGCTTCTGCACATCAGTCAAAGCAAGTTTCTGCCTGGAATGGAGAACCCCAGGAAGAAAACATCAGAAGATGCAGGGTACAAACTAAAAAGAACAAAACAACCCAGTAATTCTGCTTCCCCATATTGCAACGCAAATACAAAAGGTTTTGGTATTGAGGGTATTTACAGCCAGATGCATTTGGGCATGCTGCTCAGAACCATACTCTGAGGAGGTGTGCATTTGCACAACAGGGCTCAGAGCAGAGCCATGCTTTGCCTTCCTTTGGGAAAAACTGGGCTTGAGAATTCATGGAAGAAGGGGGAGGTGAGAGGCTGTGGTCTGAAGAATATCATGGGAAGTACTTTCTGTGTCTTAAGGAGTAAACTATGGGCTCTAGAAAAACACAGATGGGAAACTTGCTCAGAAATTATAATTTAATTTAAACATTTTAAGTTCATAAAAGCTGTTATGTGTCTGTGTCTCTCCTGGAAGCTTCAAATGGAATTGAAAGTTTTTAGATACAATAAGAAATGCTACAATCTTTTTACTTGAACACTTACGATTCCCTCCCCATTTTGTTTGGTAAGCTGAATATCCTGGGGAGTACCAAAGAAGGTTCTCATGAAGCTTTAAATTGGATTTTAAAAGAAAAGGGCCACATAAATTCAGGATTAGTCTTTGGAAAAGTGCTCAACCTTTTGAAAATTTTTAAGAAGCAACAAACCATCATTTGTTATTAAGAATAATTCCAATGAGAGACTGTCTCTGTAAATATTTGCTCTCTTTTTACATTTTCAGCTAAAGAGATGCAGCCTATCCTACCAGTTATGTTTAAAATGGGTCATTTAGGACACTATAATAAAGTTAGGTATTTGTACTGAACAACTGAAAACATTCCAAAAGCAATATTGCTGTACTACAGAGTCTCTCAAAATCTCTGTAGAAAATTGGTGTGTTTATTTTGGAATCTCTATGATCTTCTGTATCATTTCTATTCACTCCTTCCATATGGATTGTAGAGAACTGCTGCAGAAAAATAGCATATAACTGCTTTACAGACAAGCCACTGGAATTTGAATAGAAACTGCTAGAGAATCAGTAGAGATTTTTTCTCTCTTGAAATTTTATACAATATTATTGAAAGGGCATTTGGGTCACAAAGTATAACATCAGGTACACTCGGGCAGATTTAACTCCCCCTTTCAAATCATGATGAATCTATTATATCTTCATTTTCATTGTTTTGGGAAGAGATATATCTGCCTAGAATAGATGGGAAAATGTATGTATTCTGAAGAGAAAAGCAAATGAATGCTAAAGATGGGCTTAAAATGGTGAAGCAGTAATGAAACCTCTCTTGGCTTTGACAGGAGCTGCAAGAGTCTTATGCTGAACAGATCTGAAAACTCAGCTCCAAGTGCCTTGATAAATTACCTTTTTTTAACAGAGAATGCATTGTGGAAATAACTTCTGAAGACTTGAGTGAGATAGTCACATCTTCCCAACTATCTTATATTTGTCCCCTTCAGCTGGGTAATGATAAAAATGCAGCAAAATGGGAAAAGTAAAGGTACTACCCTTCTGAGAGCTGAGAAGACCTTACTGAAGACAATCTCTACAGGCTGCACAAGGAGAGTGTAAAGCATCATAAATCCATTGTCTCCAGACTAATGCTGACTCACAAAAACCTATAATTTCATAAAAACACTGCAGTTGTGTCTATCTACACCTTGATTGAGTAGGACAGTAAAGCCACTTTCACTTTTTTTTGTTTAGTTTTTTTTGGTTAGCCAGATTGAACAGGTTCATTATGTATATGAAGTTAATCAGTCAGTTACTGACACAAACTTTCTGATGTTGCTGTTTCCAATAGATCCTTGCAGAAGCTAATGGAGCAATGAAGATTACAGCAGCTGTAGAGTGGGATTGAAGAACACCTTCTGCACTGTGAAATTTATGCAAAAAGCCTCTCCCTTCAGTAGGGTACTCCTATTTACAGAGTCCATAATTAAATAAGTAACTGAATTTTTTTTTAATAAATGAATTTGATAGATGAAAACATTTAAAATACGGAAAGTCTGAGCTACGGGCACAATTTCATAGACAACCATATTCGTGTTTTGCCTCAAATTTCTTTAAGAAATATGCAAAATTTGCTGTGACAAAGCAAATGCATTTAACATGTCTTGTGCCCAATTGTTTTATAATAAAACCCAATTTCCTATCAAGAAACAGTTTTGATGGGAGATTTGCAAGCTGCCCATGGTATTTAGGAATCCAGAGTCCTATCTAGGTTTCTTGTGAACTAGTCTCCAAGGATCTCTTACTGCATTATTATTTTCCAGGGAACTCTTTTTCCTGAGTAACTGTCTTTCAAAGTATTTTACTTCAAATATATTAGTTCACAATTTCTCAGATGGAATTACATTTGTTTTGGCTTTTATGGCATAAATCAAATATCCCTGAGAAATAAAAAGTCAAGTCCTGCCAAGTTTAGCTAACAAAATTTGGATAGTGATGTGCATGTTTCAGATTTACAGCTAACAGTGGAGGTTGTTTTTATGAGCTGTTTGGGATTTTATGTAATTAAATACTGGCAAACAATAGGCTATGGAAGTAAAGGATTTATTTCACTTACAGACCTTCACTCAGATTACTGGGTTGCTCATTTAAAGGAATGTGTATGGTACCTTGCTTCTACAATAGCATTTCCTCCTGTTATCTCGTTGAAGGGTGCAAACTGGTGGATTTCTTCGACATCAGCTTGTGTAATTACAGCTTCACTACGTGTGTATTTAATTTTGTAATTGTAAGTAGCAGTTGCACGAGAATTCTTGTTCCTCTTTATAATATAAAAAAAAATGAAACAAAGAAAATAAAAAGTCATTGAACTTTGAAATTCTGTGACTAGAGGCTATTACATCACCCACTTCAACTCATTTGTTTTCCAGGGCCATTTTGTTCATTGGCCATAAGAGCAATCAATGTGAATTCTGTGCACTCACTTCCATGGGAGAGGTCAGGCATGCTGCCTGCCTCCATTACTTTTACTGCTAAGAATTGTTAGCTGCTTTTTCCTTTTCCCAAATCTAAGTAATTGGTCATTCCCTCGAGAAGCAGACACATTTGTCTGAGGAGAGCAGCTGCATGAACCACACAATTTTTTATTTCAAAGACAGGATTATAATAAAATTCAGCTGTACCTGTCTTGAATAGCAGAAAATGGACATCGTGACTAATTTTTTTTACTAAACAGAGTAGGTGAATTAACTCATGCTGATAATTAATGGTTTCCAAGCCAGCTAGCTTGAGCTAGCTCAAATGTGCTTGCAGTATATTACAGTGGGCAGCTCAGACTTCTGCTTCTCTGTGGGATCATTTTCATACAGAAATAAAATATTGACAACTGGATACAGCAGATCTGATTTTCCCCTCATTTTTAGTATTTCAAATTAAGAGATCGTGTGGATATGAAATGGTGCATAAGAATTTAAAATACTTGCACATAATACCACTCTGATTTACCTGCTGGCAGGTCTTGCATGGATGAGTGTATGCTGAACCTGTGACAATTTGAACTTTCTCTTCACAGCTGTCCAGGTCCTTGGATTTGGTCACATAGACTAGGTTTGCTCTCTTGTTTTCCTGGATTGCATATGTTGTGTTACAAATACCTCCAATCCCAGCCTGGCAAAAATGAGAACAGGATCAGAGAAGGTCAATATTATGCAAAGCTTCACTTCACCACATGAAATTTCTGGTTTAATTCTGCATTTTCAAAATCACTAAAGGAAATGAATGCTCTATTTTTCCTTATAGTCTTCAGAAGCAAAATTGTGATGTTCATTACTTTCTTTTTTTGCAAGTACAGTTTTCAGTAAACCAAATCAGAGTTACACAGAGAGATCTAGATCTCCCCAAAGTTTCACTTGGAGTCTCAGGAAAGGGGAGTAATAATTTTCAGTTAGAGGTGTTGATTATGATATATGTTTTAAGAAAATATTAATAAAAAAGTGTCAAAATAATTTGATCATTCAGAATGAAATCTTAACAGCAAAGTATTTCAAGGTTGGAGATGACATTCTGCCCTCAAAACTTGCTTTTACAGAGACCTTATAAATGCCTATGGAACAGGCCTTGCAATATCAGGTGATCTGTCACAATATGACCAGCAATAATTAAAAAAAAAAAATTCAGGATAACAGCGTTTTGATTGTGGGTCTTCTTGAGTTCACAGTTTTAGCTGAGGTCTTCAATAATATTTTGAGTATATACATTTATAAGAGCTTTTAAGTCCCCACAGTCAGTAAGATTTTTGTAGAGGAAAAATGCTTGATTGCATTTTAGGAGGAAGAGTTATTTTCCTGATTTTTTTATTATTGTTATTTATAGCATAGCTGGTGCAGAGATCAGCTCTGGGCTATGTGAGAGCAGAGAAATGCTCACGTGGTGTTTGGGAAGCAAGATGCACCCACTTCATCTTCAGCTTAACAGAATTCCCTGAGACACTGAGTCTTTAGTAAAGGCTAGAAAGAGGAATTGCCCAAGCTTTCTGGAAGTCTTGCACTCTGCAAATACAGGTGTGGGTCTCTGCACACCGCAGGGTATGGTAGAGACCTCCAGACTGTAAACAGGAACAGCCGGCCCAGAGAGTTCCGTGGGATGGAGCAGACTCCTGCCCAGCTGAACTTCACGGCTGAAGTGCGCAGTTCATGGCTAGCTCAGACACCCTGAACCCACAGGATGGGATGGACACTTTCCCAGGTGAGTCCTTTAAACTTCTCTGCAGCTCAGATTTTGGGACTAATAATGTTTATCTTCCTTTGCAGAGTGACTCAAGGTTGTCAAGCATGGGTGCCAAAGCTCATTAATCAGTTGCTGTCTCAGAAAAGCAAAGAAAACTTGGAAATTATTCCAGAAGGTGAAGTCACGTCTATTGCCTAACGGTGAGAGTAGAACGTATTGCTAACTGAATTAGAAAGAATTAAGATGTGAAACTAGATATGAGAAAATAGTGTTGCAGAATATCCAACACCATCACATGGATTTTTATGTGCAGCAAACAGTGTGCAAAAAATTAAATCATCTAGCTCCTTTCCCAGAAACAACTCTACTTATGTAAAAATAAATGTAAAAAAATTTAGAGTTACTCTGGTCCATAGCTCCAATAAAAATGACATGAAAGTACAATAATTTCAAGGTTTTTGCCGATCTCTGAATTGAATGTAGTCTAATCAATGTAAATATGGTTTCACAAAAACTAAACATATTGCAATTTCTGTGGTGAATAGTAATATCAGATGATTGACCTTGACTAATATATTAAAACTCGAAAAACAGTGGAAATTTCAACTGAACATCAACTGCAACTGTCAAAGTAATGTTATGACATATATACTATTTTCTTCCTAAAAGAGGAGCTAGAAGAAATTAAAGTATATATGATTGGTAGAAAAAGTCAAATTACTTTTATTATGACTTTAATATTAAACTGTATTTTGAAGCATGTTTAAACAGTGTTCCCATTGTATGTAGGCTTCATCTTTCACAGTTTACTTTCTTTGGAATCACAAGCCAGATTTTCTAAGGGTTTAATTCTGCAAATGTATTTTCTGAAATACTTTCTTCAACCAGTTTAAAAATATGCTCTTCTGTTGTCCTGTTTAAGTGCATCTCCACCGAATGTTGTCCCATATGAAACTTAACCATGATTTCCCAAGATTAGGTCTTTCTTATAAGTGAAGTTTATGTCAAGGATGAATTCAGAAAATGCAGTAGAAGACTCTGAAGTGAAAGTTTATTTCTTTACAAAGGCACCACAATGGCCAAACCCAAAACTCACCTCCTGTAGACTGTATGAATTCTGCGTCTTCTTTATACTCAGCTCCAGCACGTTCATAATCCCTCTGTAGATGTTCAGACCATCATCCGAGACAGAATCAGGAGCTATAATGTTCCCAACGTGGCCATTGCTGTACTCAAACTTGATGGGGTTACTGAGCAGCCCAGTGAGGGCCTGGGTCAGTTTCAGTGACCGCGAGAAGGAGCTCGTGGGCCAGGCACCGTTGTACTCTGCAGCTTCGATCGAGTGAATCTAGAACAAAGGGGGAATAAAACTCCTCTTTCTGGTTTTTTTCCCCCCAGTTAACTTTTTTTTCAATACACATAAGCATCTAGAGCTTTAATCACATCAAAAATAAGCTTTTAAATAACGCAAAGCTTCTTCAAAGGGGAAACTTAGAAGGTGTCATTTAGCATAGCTAAATGTGTCGATACACATATTTCTGTGTATAAAAGGAAAGAGAGCACTGCAAATGGCTGATATTTCCATAGCCACTGCACTCTGTTCTGTTTCGCAGACAATCCATATTGCCAAAGGTTGACTTGTGCAAAGAAATGAGCCAGAGAAGAGCCACATGCAGCAGGTTGCTACCCAAAAGTAGTATGGAAGATCTGCAGGAAATTGCAGGAGAAAGTTAATGTTGCATAAAGCATCATTAACTCCTGTTGTGAACTCTGTCATTTCCCTCACTGGGGTCACAGAGCGCAGGCACCAATCTGAAACTAATAAACCCATGGCCTCTAGGCCAGCCAGACATGCAGAATTAGTTTGAGCAGTGGACAGCAGGTTACAGAAATTGTCCTTCCCTACAGGTTTTGCTGTGGAACCAAAGGCTGAGGCACTGCCTCCAACACCCCCCTGCACTTCACACACCAGCCTCAACATGGGGCACATCCAAACAAGAACAAAGCTGTGCTAAACTGTGCATAACTTGAAAAATTCCTACCCCATGGGAACAGGCATGTTTAGCTTAGTTTCTCAGAGAACCCTTCCCTTCTATATATTTTGACAATTTAAAGAGACTTTTCTCTGACACCTCAGGCTGGCGATGTGGTGCAAGACACAGATTAATGTCTCAAAAAGCCACACAAACTAAATCCTCATACAGCAAATCGCTGGAGACTGCACTTTCATATTTATTTTTGTTATTGTTGGTGGAGATCACTGCCAACCCCAGTAAGTGAAGCTTACAGGGAAGGCTGTTAGAGAGTAAATCCCTCATGCTGCCTCTTGGACATGCTTCTGGCATATTGCATACAGGCAGGTTGGGGACTGCTCTGCAGGGTCAGGCCGAGGTAGTTTTCCCCAGCCCTTGGGGCCCAGGCAGGACTTAGGCTGTCTGCTTGGTTTTGAACACAGCTGGCAATTCTTACTTGTTGGTTTGTGATGAAAAAATTGTCAGCTGGAAACGGCCCAGGGAACACAGCTTTTTTGTTTGGGCTGAATGTGAACTAGTAGGCTGCAGATGAAAGTTTAATTCCCTGAACCATCCCTCCAAACTGTCTAATTTAAATATAACAGCAGCAAAATAAACTTTTCCCAGAGAAGAAGGGAATAAATGTACTATTACATTTAGCTTAGAACTTGCACAAAAAGTTAGGGTTTTTTTTCCTTTTCTCCTTTCCTTGCCTGAAATTATTTCTGAAATGGAAACTTTTCACAAATGCAGTAACACCAGTAAAATTATTTAAGAAAGTTTTAGAGAACAGGAGTCAATTTTTGGTGAGGACTCACCCTGGCACACCAAGAGCCATTTAGGCAGGAATGAAGAAGGATCTGGGATGAGGACAAGACTGCTTCTGCCTCTTTTCTGGCAGGGATGCTTTCTACTCACCACTCCAGATGTGTGACTCTTATTTCCTTGGCTTTTTTTTTTTTTTTTTTTTTTCCTGAAATGCATCCCCTTACAAATGTAATGGAAAAGCAATATTTTCCATCTAGATCTATTATAATTTGAACTTACAAAAATACCTCATAACAACAGGCTAATTCAGGGTGGAAGGCTACAACATTTACGAGCATTTATTAGACAGCCACCAGTCTTTTTAACCTAAATTTTTCAATATGCCAGATTAAAGCTTTTAAAAATAACATTTTTCTTCCCTGCATACACAAGACTAAATGGCGTTTGTGTAAAGCAATTGAGGTGTGCATTTCTATACAATCATTATAAGCACATATAGGCTCTTGTTAAAGACAAAAGTGTATTTCACATCATGAAAACCCTCAGTAATAACTCAGCAAGCAGTAAAAACATACAATTGAGGATGACAAAGAATGTCACTCAGGACCCTTCAGAAAAAAGAAGGATGACATTAATTATGCTAAATATTGAATCACATGCAACTACTGTTGCATGTTTTATTGCCTTTTGTCTGCTGGTTATGAAATCAGTTGATTAAATAATCTTAGGTTGTACAGCTTGAAACAATTGAATTGATCTAGTAATAAATAATTGTGCATTTCAAATTACATTCCATTGCCTCCCTGACCACAAAGCAGAAGAAATCCTTCAAGCCCAAGGTTGGCTTGAGCTGAGAATTACCTTGCAAAGTGCAAATAGAATTTAGGGCACTGTATAAAATATAACAGTGTTAGTTACATTATCCCTGAGTAAGCACGACACATGATGAAACCTAATAACTTCACATAAGCTTAAAAAAGAAACTAAGTATGATGAGAATTTTACCTTTCAAATTGAATACATTTTCTTACCCTAATAAGACAAAGTTTTGGCCCAATGCCACTAATTTCCACTTTACTTTTTATTCTTATTCCAGCTCTTGCAAGTCCTTTCTCTGGAAGTCCACTGAGAAGCGTGGTTTCATAATCAAATGTATAAACCTTGTTTTCACTGAAATCGGGTTCTGCAAAGAAATGGTTCCCATGAAGTATTATACACAATGTACAGAACGTATTAAAGTAGCTGCATTAGAATATATGGAACAAAAAAAGACAAATTTGTTCATTTTTGCATTGCACCTGAACTAAATTAGCTGTTGTAAAGCTATATTAAACATTGATGCACTTTTCAGATTCTATTTTTAATTTCACTCATTATAATTATATTAGTTGATAGGAAAATTACTTACGGTAATTAAGATGCTGGCTCCCTGAAAGAGAAGAAAAAATAGAGGAATAAAATGATAAAGAAAAAAAAAACAACACCAAAATGTTAATGTACTGTTGTATGAAAGGCTATATCTCATCTTGCACATAAAGCATAAACCTTTCTAATTAACTTTACTTCTATTTCAGCGCCAGCCAAATGCCTTTTTTTCTTTAAACATCAAAAGAAGTAATGAAACATTTTTTCTACAACATGTTAAAGTTCACATCTGCCAGTGAACTACATATAGGTTCTGAAACCTTTTCCTGAATATACAATTTTAAATTCCTCAAAGCAGATAAGTTACATACTTACCCACCAGGGTTAAAACCAGGGCTAATATCAAGCCCCTCATGATGGGGATAAAGTAAAGGTGAACGTGATGGGTTTGTCTTTTATAAAGGCATGTGATATCACATGTTTCTTTTGGCATGTTAGTTTGACAAATAAGTGTATTCCAGAATGCATATTGATCAATCAAAAAATAAACATTTCTGAGGTCATGAATGCTGACAACTTCAAATCCCCTCATGATTTCAGCTACCTTACTTTCTATATAGTTCCCTGTGTTTGTGAGACCTTTGAAATTCAGCAGGACACTTTGGCAGGTATATACTGGAAAAGAGATTTAATTTTAAAAATGTCCTGCATTCTATTTTCCTCTATTTCTCTACATTTTATTTATACAGTAAAAAAAACCACTAAAATTTAAATTATACAAATATAGTTCCTCCATCATAACTGAAATAATTTAGCTTTCTTCCAGCCATGTCTACAATCTCCTGATATTTTACTCTTCATGAGGGTCACTGCTTAGGAGACAAACCTTGCTCACATTGAAACTATACTATATAATAGAGGAGAATTTGTGGTTGATTTTATATATTTAGGCTTGAGACACCTTACATCTCATAGGCATGCAATAAGAAGCTGCCTTTCTCTGGTACCCACCATATCTTGTTTCCCTCACCTGGAAAGACAAAACTTGTCAGTATGACCATCACATTAGCCTGTGGTTAACAGTGAAAATTTATACTAAGAAAACAGGAGGGAAATGAATTTCTTTGTTCATAAGAAGAATCCAATAAGAAGTGAGTTAAATTTCCAGCAGGACCTCAGTGAGTTGGGACCATTGGGAACTTCCCAGTAGGTTCTCATGGGGCTTTTTCTGCTGTCACTCCTGGGGAAATATATCCACAATTTCCCACTTTTAGCAATAACATTTAGATCAATCCTTAGCAAAACCATGTCAGGAGGGAGTTTGCTCTCTAACTTCAATTATATGTATTTTTTTTTGCAAGTGTTTAACATTTACTTTGAATTTAAACTTGTCTTTTGTTCAAATGATAAATTAAATATCATTTAAAAAACCACCTGCATGCAAAGGTTACTGAGGGGGCAGGAAGGAGAGCTCAGGAATGTATACCTGGTATTTCCATGAGGCTGTGGAAGGTGCAACACAGCAAACACTGCACTAAGGCAGCCAGGCTTTATCCTCCAGGAGGGGAACAAGGATTTCTCTGCTGGTGCTGTCCATCAGGGAGGAGAAGGGAGAAGGGTGAAACCAAAACCCAAGTCCTGAGGTCTTCACCTTCTGGCCTGAAGACACATTTACTGCAGGCCCCATCAAACAGTCCTTTACATTATTTACTTGGAGTGATGCCACCTGACTGAGGAGTAATGAAGTTCATTATTGTGGTACCAGGGCACCTGGGCTGGAGTCAGGCATGCAGTTGCATGGTCCCTTTACTCCATCATTGCTCCACCAGGAGTCAAATGAGGGCTCCTTCACTACCAAGACCTCCTGAAATCTTGAGGGTTTTAGTATCACAGCTTTCCTTCATGAAGGGAGTGATACAGAATTGTATGGGTAGTCAGACCTTCCCGGAAATGAAATCTGTCTAGTACAATATTTAAGTATATAGTAGACATAAGAACCATTAAAAGAGGATTAATAATTATGTTTTTGGTTCAGTGTGAGCTCAAGTGGTGAAAAATTAAGTGCACACAGATTTTCCTTGATGTTTTCTCCTAAGGTGCTAAGTCCTGTGAGCTATGACAAGATACACGATGTTAGTGAGCCCTGTGAAATTCAGCAGCACACCTTGGTGCTGTGAGATTTAGTCAGAAACATCTTTACAAACAGCTACATTTTTTTGCAGCCAGAATGGAAGTAAATGCACAGCAGCAATGTAACACTGTAAGTGACAGCATGCAAAACTCCTGCTTCGCTCACCCTGCTCATCACTGCCACAGCTTGACCTCTGCAGTAATACTGTGCTATCATATTGAGCTCAACTAGCTCCATTCCACAGGGCAGAATGTATAAGATAAAGTACAGAACTGTATGAGAAAGAATATTTATTTAAACATTGTTACTAATAGCTCATTGAAATACTGTGTGAGGGACATATACCTATTAAAAAAGATCTATGGCATTTTTCAAGATTAGAAAAAGGTTTATAATTAAGGTGAAACATGAATAAATTTGTTCCAAATGGGTAGTAAAAATACTGCATTTCTTTTTTCTAATGAAGCACACTGAATCTAAGCTTACCATCACCATGTGGATACCTGATTGCTAAAATAACAACTATAATAATTAAGATGGTGCAGGCTGCCATTTTCTCTTCATTTGCAGCATGTACTCTCTCTTCTTAATAACTCCTCTCTACCCAGGCTTGTTTCCTTGGGGGAGAAAAGAAAGTGATCTCAGAATTGTTGTACCCATTATTGCTTTAAAGGAACTACAGAATAAATGCAGTAAGTAGAGAGGAGACACAGCTAGAGTTTGAGGGTCACAGCACTGAGCTCTAATCCTTTCTTCAAAGTAGACACATCATTCCAGCTAGTTCTGAGGGAATAAACAGGAGATCTATCACTTTAAGGAAATGGATAAAAGGAGAAAAGGTAAGAGGTACACTTTTTAAAGGCAATACAATTTTTCTTAAACTTTCAACAGGTCATGTTAGTGGAAAGAAAACACATGAAAAATAAATAATCCACAATCAAACAGGCCCTCCACAAACAATTTCCAAATGCCTATTTTGGTTGCAGAGGAAGAAAATTTAATGTGGGCAGAAGCTTTATACACAACCTGTATATTTTCCTTTTTTCTTCTTTTAGGCATAAACAATGAAGAAAAGGGTTTTTTAAAAAGCAATGGGAAATATCTTGGGATTTTTTTTTTCTTTTAAAGACGAAAATATATGGTGTTAAGTGTTGCAGAGAAGGTGATGGCTGTATAAGGAGTGCAGTAAGAGGAGGTAGACTGCTTTGATTTTACAGGGCACTTGCACCATAAATGAAACATGAATACAGCCTAATTAACCTGATTAGAGCTATTGCTTCTACACAGCAATTGTCTTTACATAACACATTCTGCTTGAGTAACAGAGTCTTATTATCTGCTGTTGTACTGCCACCGATAGCTCTGCACTCTCTTGTTCTGTATTCACATTGCTGAATTATGGTGCAGTGATGCCATTTCCATCCTGCTAATGTACAGCCTAATGACAAGGCAGAGATTAGCCAAACAGCTCCCAAGCAACCACAGCAGGTTAAAATAGATATAATCAGCTGGCTAGGCAAAGAGATTTCTAGCCTTCAGTTTTCCTCATTTCAAAAGGTTTTTTAAAGGAAGCTTCACACCTATTTCATATTTAACATTCACTCCTTGAATTTTTTGCTCAAAACATTCAGCATTTGTAAGAGTGGCACAGCCTACAAGATAATGTTTGATATTCTCTCCAGAGACATCGTCTAATGAATGAGAATGTGTTAGAGATTAGGCTAAATTGCCATATGCTTATTCTAGTACATTCACAAAGGGATTTTTTTCCATTAGATTGCTTTAAAAGGGGTTTTGGGTTTTTTTTTTTTTTTTGACTGTTATCCCAGTTTGATGCTGGCACACCACCACTAAAGTGAACTGTGGGAATTGGATACAAAGTTTAAAAACTAAACCAGGTAGAAATGCTATTTATTTGTTGTCTAGCTTTTGATGCATGCATGGTTTGAAAGATACTATCGGTCTAGATTATTAGAATAGCTGTAGAATTTCATTTTGATAAATTTGCTTCTTGTTAATATATGCTGCTGAGATAAAGACACATTTTGGTGCATTTTGTAAGTAGTTGTTGGGACTGATCCTAAGGCCAAGTGTGCATTGCCTGTCATTTCCAGATAAAAGAATGAAAGTACAAAGAGGAGTGGGGAATCTAACTCTGACATTCTCAATCTGAAAACAGATTGTTTTGATACGACTTAGTTTTACTAAGAAGCTCAAAGGTTTTTATTTGTATTCAAATATGGAAAACACATTCTGAAGCCTGACAGTCCACCACAGTGACTACCATCATTGGCTCATCAGCCAGCATACTGATTCAGTGGCTTCAGGATTTTCCCTCCCCTTTCAGGATATCCTATTTCCCAAGTCATTCAGCAGGGTTAAATGTTAGACAGCTTGCATCTGAGGTTGGAGTCACGTCATATTTGAGGAGTGCTGTTTGCTATGTAATTCCATTGCACTAGAAGATAACTAATAAGTTTATCTTAACCCTTAGACTTCACGGTCACAGAGTGATTATCTCCTGTGGGGTTGGTGCTGACAGGAAATCAGGTAGCCCTGAAATTCAGCCGTGTCAGGAGTCCAGCTCAGCCACTTTGGGGATGAAATGGTGATGGCACGGACAGGACACAGAGCTCAGTGCCTGCACTACCCTGCTCAGCAGGCCGAGGTGCTGCTTGTGGCTGCGTGTCGGGCTCCACGTGCCATGGCTGGGAACTCACCCGAAGGGAAGGACACTTGTGCAAGGTTTATTGTGACAGCTATGGCTGCAAAAAGTGTGGGCACTGCTGCAGGGAGGTGAGGAGAGCCCACACCACCCTGTGTGCCTCAGGATGAAGGCAGGAAGAGGGGGGACACCTGGTTTAGCCAACTCAGCATCACAACCCTTTTTCAGGGGGCACTGTGAACACACAAAACGGCTGCTGCCACTTCACAAAACAGCCCATGATCCTCTGCTGTACTGTGTGAGGATGCCTTTCCCTAGAGGAATAGTGCCCAAGTCAGTGGTGGAAGAATTTTAAAAAGAAGGAAATTCTCAAGGCTTTTTTTTTTTTCCTTTACAATAGTCCAAGTGTATTACACTCCAAAAATTTGGCTTATTGTTTTTATTTTCAAAGGTGGGGCGGTAAAAATATATAATGATATTTCAAAATTGTTATATTGTGGTCCCACCCAAAATGCGTGAAATCTTTTAACAATGAAGGGGAAAGCACTGTTTTCTTCTTAGAAGTCAATATTCTCAGGTATAATGATGATTTTTTTGTTTGATGGATCCTTATCTTAGTAACATATTCCTTTACAGCACAGTGCCACTGCAAGAACAGGATGGGCCTGGATCAGCCATCTCTTTCTAGTGCTTGAGTAACAGAGAGGTTTATAGTGTCAGGAGGAAGCTCACCATGAATTTACTCTCAGTACAGAATATGTGAGGTGAGTGATACCTTATTTCACAGCACTGGGTCACTGTGACATTAGGTCATGGGTCAGATAAGATAAACTGTGTATTATTCCTAAAGAAGGAGCAGATAATACCCAGCCAGTTCAAACAACAGGCATTGACTTTACCCTCACAAAACAGGTAAAAAAGGCAACATCACCTACCAGTATTTAATGAATGAGTATGACTTCCAAAGTATAAAAGGCCTAATCATATACAAATAAGAACACATTTTGTTTTTAAGTGAGTGTGAAAGTTAGTTCAGTAATAAATTGAGCACCACGACTCATCAGTTTAAAAGAAAGTTGCTACAGGGTTGTTCCCACAACAATATGTATTAATCATAATATTTTCTGAATAAGACAGTTACAGATAAATGGAGCACTGATAGTCATACCTGCTTATCAAGTACTGCAGCTCTGTGGTTCAGCATTGCCCATAAAAATCAGAGGGCAAAATAACTCTTGAACACACCTGTGGCTAAGACCATGAAGATTTAATTTAATCCCCCTAGTATAAAGGATTAAGGCTGAACAAATTTGTATATCCAGGAGAAGCTGGATCTGGATGGATCCAGGCCTGCTGTCTTGCACACTGACACAACTGCATTTTCTCCCACCTTGCAGAAAATCTCTTAACCATTTGACTGGGAGCAGTTCTAACACTTACGATAAAGGCTGTCTTTTCCTGCAAGAAGAACATATATCACTAAAATTCAGTTCTCCAGTGTGATATGTGCAGCCTTGATGTGTAACTACTCAAATTCTATTTTCAAGACTTTTAAATATAAATATAGGAAAAAGTTAAAGGCAGGCCCCTGCTCTCTACTCTCTGTACCCTGCACTGAAGTTAATGGTATCTGTTCATGGAGTTTAACTGCAGCTATATCTAGGTTATGCTGACACTAATTTGCTCTTTGAGAATTCACTGTAACTTCAGTGCAAACACTCAAGGAATAAAACAGTTCCCAGTATGAATAGGGTTTGAAAATCTGCTCTAGCATGGGTACCTCGCAGAACATAAAAAATGCTATATGAGAACTTTATTTCAAAAGCCATCCTTTTTTTTAACTATTCAATTATTTTTTTTTATAATAATACCTAAATGAATTTCCTTTTGCTCAGCTTTGGAAGATTGTTATTTTCTTGGCTTTCAAAGGCAAATAACTGGAAAATAAACTTCTAAATTTAATTTTCAATGAATGCCTGCACTGATCAACAAATAATGTCAATCTTGAAACTTAAATTGGGCAGAATTATCCATTTTTTAATTCTCAGTGAAGGCAATGGAATGAAGACAGAGCGATTCCATGGATATTTGCTGGAGTTTTGTCTTGTTGGCTTTCCTTTCCCCTCTGAAAATTTATTTGTAATTCATTCACTGTCTGAATTTCTTCTGGAATAAACCTGATGTAGCTCCAGTTAAATGGAATTGGGTCACTTTACTCCAGCTGTGTATTTAGTATTTTACAGTTTTTAACATAGGAAGGTGTTGGTTGATGCTAACTTAGTTGCCTGTTAGAAAGTCTCTGGAAAAACAAGTTCCCTTGAACTGATTATTACTGCAAAAACCTCTAACTGAGGACTTATACTGCAAAACACAAAGAACCATAAGTACAATCTAGTAAATAAGTCAAGCATTCCTATTCTTCTTCCCAGAATTTCTGGCCACTGTGACACAAGTGAATGAAAATTTGTCTTCCTCTTGATTTAAAGATGGATTTAAGATCTTTCCTACAGCAAATAAAACTACTTGGATTCACATACCTGTGAGTTTTCTGAAGTGAATGTTAATTTTACCACTCCATTCTGTACTTGTGTACTTCTAAATATTTGCAGCATATACCACAATCAGGTGTAATAAATATGCGCATTTAAGCATATATATTTTTAAACTCCTAATTAATTACACAAACATTTTATTCCACTTGTGCTCTTGGTCCAGCTATCACAGGCATCTACACTCCAGTGCAGGTGCCAGTGGCTGCCACATCACACAGAGTCACAGCAGAAGAGCCTCTTAACACAGCCAAGACTCTTAACACAAGATTTTTGTGTCTATAAAGCTCAACTCTCTTTCTTAGTGTAATTATTATTTATAAGCATTAAAGATTTTTTCACATCTGCCTATGTTTAGCCTATCCAGACAGCTCCTGGGCTTTCTGTGGTAGCAGAGTGCTTCAGCAGATGATGGCAGTGCCACTGTTGAACCTGGAGTTAAATGATGCTATTATATTAGGTAGAAGTGGTGATAATAAATAATTCAGTGCCTTTCTGGAAGGTAGCAGCCCTATAACCTTTCAGCTCTCCTCACCAACTAATCTACAAAGAAGTGTTGCTAGGAAAAACTATGGAGGAGTGTGGGAACAGCTCATCTTCCAGGCATAAAAGTAACTGCGGGTATCAGCAAAGGAAAATTAAAATATGAGACATACAACTGTAAAAGAAAATATGCTCTACATGAAAGCACATCAGCAGCTCCATCTGTAAGTTTCTACTCACTCAACATGTTGGAAAAAGTATAGAAAAAGATAAAAGTGCATGTACAAAGACTTAGGCAATGTCTGAAGGGAGGGTAACAAATGTTCTGTCTTAATGAAGCATGGAAAAGAAACCAATCTCACACTAAGTTGGAAAAGCCAGGCCAGTCACCTGGGAAACAAGAAAAAAAGGCAAACCAAGAAAATAGGCTATCAGCCTAAGCCTCACGAAGCATTCACAAAATATAAGTACCATAGACTTGTAAGTTAGTGGTTAATGGACTCTAAAACTATAGAAGTGCCTGTAGCACACATGGAACCACAGGTGTGTGAGCCAGCCTTGCCACTGAAGATTACTGGAGCAGCAGGTTCAAAGCACATTGAAATGAAGACCATTATAGGAGTTTCTAGATACCTTTCTCTGACTCCAAGGAGCAGTTTAGCAATGAGTTTGAAACAGCCTTTCCATCCTGAAGTTACAGCAAATAAGATTTCATTGCCATTTAATGGATAGAATTCCTCATGCAGGAACAGTTAGACCTGTGAACAGTTCTTTAAAATGGACCTGGACTGAGATGATGAACCTCCATCTGTAAGAAATAAGGTGCAAGGACCAAAACTGAAGGCAAGAGGAGCATTGCGAATCAAGGAATGTGATTCTTCAGAAACAGTGGGAAGAATATCCCTGAATCAGGCTTGAACTGCCTGCCATAAAAGGTGGCACAAGGTGTGAGGAGAAGATTTGTGGCGACTGTATGGAAGTGCAGGTTCAGAGAAGCAGCCAGGTTTTTCATGAGGGTATTCCCTGACCCTAAGAGATAAGGGGAGTCTATTTTGCTAAAATGCACGAGAGGCACAAGATGCTGACAAGAGCTTCAGATTGATCTGGAGAGCGGGAAGGGATGATGGACTTCCCAGGGAAGGAGTTGTTCGATTTCTCATCAGAGCACTTTGCCCTCACTGTCACTCATTTCGCTCTAGAGCCTTATAAGATCTTTAACCCAAAACAGGTGGTTTTGTCCTACTAATGAGAGTTAATTGGAAACCTATTGTTTTTACAGAGAGACTCTTAGGTCTTCTCAATAGGCAGATCGAAATAACATGAGGGAAAAAGGGATTTAAACTGAAAGACACGAGTGACATTTTGTCCATGTTATTACCTCAGTGTTAAGTAGTTTATTTTTGTCTCTCTGTCTTGGGGAAAAATGGTTTGGATTTGCCCTTGAATATGAAAGACAATAGAGAGGTTTTAAACAATTTAGATAAATACATGGCAAAAATTACTCTGGAAACAAATGAGAATAATTTGAAGCTACACAATAAAAAAGATAGAGATATATAGAAAATTCTACTTTTCCATTTTGAAGCCCATTTAATACACTTCAGATTAGAAGGCTGGAAAAAGGTTTCTACTTCAGTCTCTTATCTGAAGCCAGGAGCAAGTGTACAATGCAGAAAAAAAGGAACCAAGGAAAATTTTTTATTTTTCTCTTTGATGCCTTCACAGATCCTTCAGAATAGAAGAGAGCTTCAGATACTTTATTTTTTTTTTTAGTCTTGAAGAACTTCTAGAATAACTCTGAATTTTATATATTCTGTTTTTTCCAGTTAGCTTTTCTTTTTTATCTATAAAATTTATTTTAACATCTCCCACCATCTTTAGCTTGTCTCTTGCCTTGTTGCACTGTAGACACAGTGACTGTCTCAAAGTCAAATGAGGGCAACATTCCTCAGATGGCTTTTTGCTCTCTGAAAAAAGCCCATCCTGCAGTTCTCTAAAACTTTCATTAATATACATTACTTTGTGGTGATTTCAGGAAAGACTGAGTAAAACTAGAGAGAGGTGAGTACTCCTGTTAGATGTCCAGAGAATGGGATCTCCATTTAAGTCATCCTTCAGGTGCTGCTGCCACCTCCTGCTGTGCTCCGACTGTTCCTCTGTGAAGGAGATTTGGACACTGAGCTTCCCCTCCCTCATTTGGGACCTCACACAAGATGTGGGAGGCTCTGTCTTCCCAGGCTGCTCACAAAACTGGTCTTGTGTTCACCACAGGCATTGCTAACAAATGAATAAACAAAAAACACCCCAAACCCAAAAACCCAACCAAAGAACCCCAGAAAGACCAAAGCAGGGATGCCTTCCGTGAGTGTGTGCTGTGTTGATTCCCAGGGATGTTAACAGCTGCCACAGAGATGCCAAAAGGCAAAAAAACCCCGCCTCACCTCAGCATTATGGCACAAGGGATAAATGGAAGGTGAGTAATAACAAATCTATTAGAAGAGAGTGCAAAGACCTGATTCATATGCTGGTGGGAATTAATGTGCTGTGGTGGGAGGAAGGTGCTCTAAGCAGGGGTGGAAGGAGAGAGAATAGAGTGCTGACTTATGAGCTCCACTCCTACAAATACATTACTGTTTGACTGTAAAGTACCAGAGACAGCACTACTTGAGGTGTATCTGCTTGAAGGAGGTTAACAGGAATGCGATCTCTCCTCACATTTCTGTTTCTCATTCTATTTCATCAGGTAAGATCTCTCTAGCGACAATTTATCATAACCTCATTAGCAATCTCCGACAACGGTGTTCTCTCCAGCTTTGTTTTCTCTCAATTCTTATGATCAAGAAATACACAAAGAAATACACATTTTTCTCTTCCCTGATTTTCTTCAGGTTTCTTTTTTTGTTGTTGTTTTTTTTTTGTTTTTTTTTTAATGAAAGCCTGCAGTATGTAATGAACGATTGCTGCCAGGAGCACACTGCACAGTGTCTGTGTGATGATTATGTGAGTGGTTCACAGTCTTTCACGTTCCATAGTATAGAAGTGAGCCTTTGGGGCAACTCAAAAAGTTTTAAAACACTTGATTTCATTCAGGGAAGAATCAAAGAGTTTCACTAGAAGAAATTGTCTTTGCACATATAAAAAATGAAGGTTTCTAAAGGGATCTTTTGGTTAGATGACAGAAAACCTGCATTTTGTAATACTGCAGGGGTTCTTTTAATAAATCACTGAAAAGTTCCATTTGACAAGTCAAACCTTGAATTTTTTTTTCATACTTATTATAGCCAAGGAGGTGCTAACCTAATACAATGGGCAAAGGAGTGCCATCACAATACAATAGACCAGACAGAGTTAGTACAATGCTGGGCAATAAGGGATCTCACTATAATGAGTTGCAGAAGCAGTGTCTGCAGCATAAGAAGCATGCTTCAGAAAGGAGAAAAAAATGTGTTTGGTTTGTTACTGGTCATTTTATAGCTGCAATTGTAACCCAATGCAATGACCTCTAGATGCTTAAGAGTCTTTAAAAAGCAGAATGATCATTTCAAAGGTTCACAGGCCAAAAGAAACCATTATGGTACCTAACTGGGGGCCTCAGTAACACAGGTTTATAGATTTCTGCACAGTGTTGCCTCTATCTGACTTGATAATTCAGAATTACATCAGTGGTGTCAGGCTGAGGCTCAGTTTGACCCTGTTTATTGCTCACATTGGTGCACTGTGAGAACTACAGAAGTATTAGAGGATGAGATGAGAGTGTTTTCTCTTGACTTCCATTTGTTTACGTTTGACAAAAATTTGCATAAATTAATTCAGAAATATCTTATTTTCCTGTACTCTTTTGGTATCAGTTTGCAATATCTGTATTATATTTTTGGCCCTTAAATTACTTTATTCCATTTATACTCACTTCCCAGCTCATGTTCAAATTTCAAGGTGCATTAGCTCTGGCATCAGGAAATCCTATAGCAAGTATGAAGGGTGTTTGGCTAGAAGAACATTCCCACTCACCACATCATTCTAAAGCACAACACAGGCAAACGATGCTCAGAACAAATCCATACAATATGCTATATGTAAATCTCCACAGGTTTTCAGCAAACTACGCTCTGCAAATTTATGTGACCTACTTTTTCAGATTGCTTGGTGCATAATAGCATCCATGCTGTCAATCACAAGGCAACTGTAAGTATAATATATGCCCTTGATGTGGAAAGAAGAGAATGAGGCATAACTTGAATAAAACTTGGGCAAGATGTAGAAGAAAATGACGTAGGTATGGGTTCAAATTTACAGCACAACAATACAAATGCTTGGTGGGAGAAAAAGTGCTGCTCATTCACTGGAGACCAGAATGAAATATATGGGGTAGAATGGAGTAATTGTAGTATACAGAGACACAGTTTGGATCACTTGGATATGCATATGACAGACATCTGAAAGTCTAAGCAGCACCTTTCCTGATTACCCAGAAGCTCTAATGCAAAGCTTCATAAAAAAAGAGTGACATTACAAAATCACAGAATAAGCTGAGTTGGAAGACACCCTCAAGGATAATTGAGTCCAACTTCTGGCCCTGCACAGCAGCAGTCCCAAGAGTAACTCCACGTGCCCGAGAGCATTGTCCAAAAGCTTCTTGAACTCTGTCAGGCTGGTGCTGTGACCATTTACCTGGGGAGCCTGTTCCAGTGCCCAACCACCCTCTGGGTGAAGAACCTTTTCCTGATATCCAGTTCAAACTTTTCTGATGCAGATTTGAAAAGAGAAGGCAAGCAAAATAGGTTGGAGTTACTTGGTGCAGTACAGTTTAAAGAGGAGTGGATTTCTAGACCTAATTTTAAAAACACTTTTAATAGTTTAGTACTAATGAAAAATGGCATTCTTATTTAGTGCGGAAAAGTGTGTAGTGGTATATAAGCTTTAATTCAAACATGGCCAAACACAGCCAAACTGCAAACATCACTAGAACACTTTTGAATTCAGCAAGACCCAATTTACAGCTACTAAGAAAAAGAAGCTATGAAATATTTCTGAGTTCCAATTGCTAAATGGCCTTCAGGAGTCAGAAAACTTGGTTTTGTGGTTCAGGCAGTAGATAAAGCCTGAGGAGAACTGGTTTCAATTTATGGATCCGTGTTGGTCTTGGAGCAAATCACACTTAATACAAAATGTGGATAGTATGTCATGCCTGTTGGACTATAAACGTTTTAAGGCAGGGAAAATCTCTCACTAGGTGAAGACTCAGCATCTACCTCAAAGAAATATCTATCTTGACTGAGAGGATGAGGCATTCCTATATTAGAAATACTGATCAATAACAAAAACAAATATTGCTGTCTTTTCCCGACCTCCCCTGGTTGCTGAAGCTTATCTCAGATGCGAGATTGGGTACACAGATTTTCTTCTGCACTTAGCTTTGTTGGGGGCAGACAGTTCCTGCTTGCTGATAAAGATGAAGAAGGCTGGTAATGAAGAAAATGAACCAGAGTTGTGAGGGAAAACAGAAAGAAGGAGGACGTGATGGAGGAAAATATACTGGTGGAGATATTCTGGTCTGCAGATGGTGAAGGACTTATCCCAAGTGCTTTCCACTTCACCATCTGGCACTCGCTAGAACAGAAAGTTCTCAGAGAATTAGAAAAGGTTGCTTTCACCTCAAAAATAACCCAAATATAGGACTAATGATTAATGAGAAAAAAATGGTTATATAGCCAAGTATCCAGAGTTCAGAAAGCGGGGGGAAAGCATAAGCAAGCGAGGATGAGAGCACTAAACCTGATTTTTTTTCCCAAGCCAACATTCAGGGCAAAAACTAATCCTTGCTCTGAATTCTCTTCACCTTGTTTCTGTGTTTGATGCTTCATACAGTCCTCACCATCCTACTTCTATCATCCTTTCCTTTCAAAAATCCCTGCATCTGCAATATCACTGTTGCTTCTAGACTTGCTTCTAGGACATAACCTGGCATGTGGGATGAGGGCTAATGGTTTCAGTAGATATATATGCTTTTTCTTCTCAAGGGAGATGGCATAGGTTAGAAAATGAACTGCCCCCTTTCCATCAGTGTTATACTCTTGCTTCTCTAAGGGACATTTGGTGTATAATGTGGTGGGAAGACATGCTACAGATGGATAAAACATGGTGAGAAGTTGGTTTTATCTGCCTCAAATTACACATGGAGACAGAAAGGACAGCAGTTTCTGGGCATTAGGAGGAAAGTCTGTTTGGCAGGGTTTTTGAAACTCGGTCACATATTTTTTTGTTTAACAGCTTACAAGATAGTGTATTATAAGACTGAGTGAGTGTTTATGATCTGTGTTGGAAAATGGGATGTAAGTTGCTGGTGAATGGTTTCAGCTCATGTCTGAAAGGCTGGCAAGGATGCAGGAGGCACTGTTTAGGGCCCTGAACCCTGGAGAAATGGATGCTGACCACGCCACATCTGCTCCATGGCTCCTCCTGGGGAGGAACAGCAGTTGCTACCATTCCATGGGGGGATTTCAGCACACAGTGATTACTTCACTCTGGTGTTTTTGGAGGAGGATAGCAACTTCCTTCAGTTTATACCTACACTTGCATTTATTGCTAAAGGAATCTAGCTTCCCATTAAGTGCCTCTGAACTCAAATAGCACCAATTTGAGCCTTTGTTTTTGTGAAAGCATGTAAGGAAAGACCTATACTATCAAAGAGAGCTCTGCTTCTTATTCTTTAAAGGCTTTGCCAAATGTTCTTATTTAATAACAGTTATCTTTATGTAGTAGCTGTATCTTTTCATAAGCTAATAGTTGTAAAGCACTGTCTACTTTGCTTAATGATACTACTTTCCCAATATAAAACAGGTCTAATGGGTGTCAAATGTGAAAGCAATATTCCTGCAATTTATCACTTAAGCCTTCTTTCACTCTTCTGGGGTGAATTGTTGTATTTTAAAAAGGAAATTGATTGCTTTGAGTGAATTCTTTTGTTCTTCTACATTAACAATTCATGAATGAAGCCAATAGCTGCAACACAATCTTCAGTTCCTTGTCCCACCAATAACCTCAGCTGTATCCTGGAGGGTAAACTCACACTGCATCAATCAGCTGTCTCCGTGGTCTGTAGCACAGCCATGTGAACTGCGGCTTACACTATGTTCTCGTTTGCTCCCTTGACTTCTGGCAGTAGGGAACTCCACAAAAATGAATTAACTGCTACAAAGTTTTCTGGCGTGCTGTACTTTACATGATTGGAAAGTTGCATTACTAGGAAGAATATAGACATTTACTCTGAAGTTCAGAACCAAACGCCAATGGTCAAATGATCCTGTGCACCTTTCTTCTCTGCCCTGCTCTTTTCACTATATTTGTTAAGAATTGGGCCAGTCCAGTTAAAAAGATTCTGGGAGATTAAAGAGGTTTCTGTTAGGGAACATTTTTGGACTACTTATTTTTTTTTTTAATAACACAATGACAGAAAAATAACCCCAAACCAGCCCTATAAAAATGAGCTGGGAAAGGCAAAGAGGGTAGCAGTTTAAGAATACATTAAGATTGCACCTGCGAATGAGTTCATTCAGTTCTTTCCATGAGCAAACCCTGTGCTTCTATTCCCAAATGAGAAATAAACACCCAGGGCTGGTCAGGCAGACATCCAAATGCCCAGACTCAGTGTAGCTGTGTGCCCACAAAACTCATATGGATAAAATGGAAGCTGTGAATGTGGACTTCAGCCTAACTTGCAAAGCTGGAGCTCTTGTGCAGGAAAACTCATCAAAGTGTGCTGTCCTGGCTGGCCTTCAGTCACTAATAAAACTTCTCTCGTGCGTCCCTCTCCTCACTGCTGCTGACTCCTCCCCTGAAAGACACCTGCTCTTAAGCACATTTTCCTCCTTTACCTCCTCCTTACTTTGGCTCAGAGTCTCCACATAAGCATGTGAATGCACGTGCCTTTTGCTGTTTTAGTTCCTCTCCAGCCAAATTTGTTGTCTCTGTGCAGCAACCTGTACCCACACACAGCTCTGCACACCCCAGGTCGGACAAGAGCAGGTTTCACCCAGGAGTAACACCTTGGGCTCCCTGGACACACTTATTTCCATCTCAGTTCCATCATGGTACTTGTTGTGGCTAGTTATAACAACTGGGACAACAACAACAAAAACACACTGCTGGTTTACAAAAAACCAACCAACCAACCAACCAACCAACCAACCAACTTATATTGAAAAAAACCCATCTTTTGTGACCAAAACCTAATAAAACCTAGCAAACAGCTACTTTATTTCCTCGGGAAAACAATAAATTAAAATGCAAATAAGTAGATTCCCCTTTGTCATTGAAACTATATTTAAGAGAAGCTCATCTGGCCTAGTTCCTTCAGCATTTGACATTAGTGAGATAGGGGAGACAGAAAAGATTATTTGTTTGCAGATTGCAAGATAACAAGCAGTACATCTGAAAATGCAAACCTGAGATAACTCTTCTTACAGATGGTCCTGGGAGAAGATGAACAAGTACAAGAAAGAAAGAAAAAAAAAAAAAAAAAAAAAAGAAAAAAAAAAAAAAAAAAAAAGGCAGAGAAATGAATGACAGACCTGCTGTAGGTAGTATGAATAAAGATCTAAGAAAAGACCAGTGAAAATAATTCATTTTTCTGATTCAACACTTAAATTTCTTGAAAGTCCCCAAGAAATCTGATGTCCACCTGAACCTAATTTTTTCCCCTATAATTATCCACATCTGAAACACATATTGCCTGGGATTAAAGAAAAATGCTTATTTTAGCTGACATTTTTTAAACTTTGATTTGATGTATTCTCAGAGAATTTAGAAAATAAAATATGTACTTGAAAATAAAGGGATTGACTCATAGAGGTCACTGCTAAAATAGAAGAGAAGAACAATGATGGGACCTTGCACAAAATGGAGCAGAAACAAAATCTGAATCTGAGTTGTGGAAAACAGGCTTAGATTTCACCTCTACCAAAGCTGCACTGCAGATAGGAATCCACCTTTCCTTTCCTATGCTCATGCCATTTTTTCAGACAAACATTCAATAAGAGTTTATTTACATGTTCATTATTCAACATGATATAAAATTATATCTATAGACCCAAGTTGCAATTGGGGTTCCATGCACACCAGGAAGAATTAATGAGATGACCTCACGTGGTGGAGACAGATCTGCATCCTGCTCATAAGCTGTGGCAAGACACACAAAGGCTAAAGTTTTCTTACTTGTCCAAAGCAATCTGTGGAAAATGGGATCAGAAATCCCAAGTCCTGGTATAGTGATTTTTCTGAAAAATGTTCCACAAGACACACTATAAAGAGTCTCTCTGATGTCCCTCCACCCCTTTGCTCCCTGACCTGGTTGTGCTGAGACTCCAGGAAAGCTCTGACCAGATAACCTTGATCGACAAAACATTTTACAAAGACAAGGGCAAGGTAAACTTCCCTGCACTAGTCTGCAGTGTCATAAATGTTTGCAGAATTGACTGTTCCCTCCAGAGGCAGCCCCATGCTTCACTGTCCCTGCTGCATACAAATGGAGTCACTGCACAGCACAACCAAGCGCATATGCTGTGGTGTGACCTTCTGTTTGGTGACATCCATCAGTGAATTGCTCTGTGCTAGTGACTGTCTGAACATCAGCTGGTACATGAATTTCTCCTCTGATTTCACTAAAACCCAATCAATAAGGGCACATAGCTTTAATGTTCTCATATACCCGCTCTGTGAATAAAGTAAATGAAATATTTGCACAGACTTTTGTGATTCTTTTTAAAGGGCCTGACCAGAAACTGGAACATGTCAGGAGCTCTGAGGAGGGGACTACAGACAAGCAGCATTGTATGCACAGGAACTGCAAAGTCCTCTCTTCTAGGTGGAGGAAAAGGAAAATCAACCCAAATATCAATGAACACTTATAAAAAATCCTGAAAAATTAATTTAGCATAAGGTAGTATTGCTAACTCTCTGGTGCTGGACCCTTGTAGCAGGTAATCCTGATGCACCTAAAGAAGCATTATAGATAACTGCTCAAATGCAAGCACATATCCCAGTTATATCTATATTTGCATAGAAATTTGTAAAATAAAGTTCTCTTGACATGAAAATTGTAAGGACATTATGGGGGATTTTTTTTTTTCTGGTAAAAAACCCCCCAAATATTAACCAACCCAATTATTTTGTAATTATGGAAAAATTAGGTAGGAAGTGGAAACAATGGCTCGCTCGGTATTCTAATAAGAAAACTGGGGCAAAACAAACAAAAGTGCAAATTGCAGTTTCAGAACAAAAGGAGATTTCTCTGTACTGAGTGTGTCACTAAGCACAACATGCCCCAGCTATTGAAAAATATCCATGACCAATTGGAAATCTTCTGAAACAAATTGCTACTAAGGCTATCCCACTTGGACCAAAAAAGACTCAATGCCCCTGGTGGCAACACTGAGAAAATAGAAATACTTGTTATTTTCTGGAGTTCATTCTTAGGTATTGTCTTTTGGTTGCAGACAGTACGTGTGGCTCTGTGAGTAAGAATAGCAGAGCCAGCGTGAGACAAGGGGGTTATTATTCCTAAATGTTATGTTATTGTTCTTAAAACATTCTTCTACTGAGAAACAGAGCAGCAAGATAAAAACAATGGTATTATACTCAGGAGAAAAAAAAACCAAAAAACAATGGCTTTGGAAAAAAACAACTCTGGGAAATGGAGAGGAGGTTTTGCAAAGAGCTCTTGTTTTGCTTCTCAAGGCTTTACAAGGGACTGAGCACACATAATGGCTAAGAGCAGAGACCAGAGCATTTAAATGAGCTTTTCAGAAGTTTACTTAATAGATACATGTTTTACATCAGGGACAGATGATAGTAACTTTCCTTGCCCTGAGTTTTAATTCTGATAAAGGTGTGAGAAAAAGATAAACATATCTGCTCATGTTTATTACTGTTCTAGTGAGAGAAAGAAATTTGATTAAAACTGTAATTTACTTTATAGCTACAGGAGTTATATGCTGGTCTTTGGTGCTCAATAAGTGTTTGTTATGTCCTCTCAAGCATTAAAACTGGTAGGTCCCCTGTCTTAAAATCCTTCACCTTTTTGCCAGTCCTCTTAATTTTTGTTCTTATTCCCTAACCCCTTTTCCAGCTGTCCACAATTATAAAAGTAAATGATTTCAATATGATGCAAAAAGAGTAAACAAACCCTTACCCTGCAATTGTTCTAGGCACTGTGAAAGAACAAATAATCATTTTGACAGGTAGACAGGAGACAGGTCAAAGTGATCTGCTGAAAGTCTGCCTTCAAGAAAGGGCAGCAATGCAAAGCTTCTTTCCTTTTCTTCTTTGTTTTCTTTCCTTCCCCTCACTCTCCTAAATTTCAGGGTGACCCAAGAGCATTCATAGATACTGAGCTAAAATAGCGACTTTGTCACAGCAAACCATAAGGCAGACACTGCAGAAATACATGATCTTTTCTGCATTTTTTAAAGTAGTAGTAGGAGATCCCTTTGGTTTTGCATAATGTTATAGAGCCATTTTCTCAATATATTACAATAAAATACACTCTGAATATTAACTACTTAGAGATATGGTAATGAGAAACTTTCTTTCAAGAGGAAATTTTGGACACAGGAATGGGAAAGGTACAGCTCAGCAACTTTTTCTTTCTACTTCTCACTGCTGGAAGAAGACATCCCATCCAGTTAAAACAAGGCGGGTTTGAAATAATAATTTGGAACCCTGAATTATGTACTTTCAAAAAATCACGCAAATTCTGCAAAATATTTTTGGAGACATCTATACATGTTACACATATATCTTTATGTGAAGAATACATTTAAAAATTATTTTTAAGGACCTTCTGTGTCTTTTTCTGAAAATTCATTCATGTTCTCAAGCTTTGGCCATCCCCCAGGCTGTAGGGATTAGATTTTTCTCCCCCTAATGGCAGCTAGCACCAATCACCACTTTCCAGCAGCTGCTCTGGTGGTATGTGGACAGCCTTACCGTGATGTGGGGACAAAGGGCAGTTGGGACACCTGCTCTGGCACTCCTGGCCTGCTGTGACCTGTGGGATGCAGCTGGAGCTGGGGGAGGAGGCAGGGCCTGGCCTCGGTGTCCTGGCAGCAGGGCGGGGGCTGGAGGTCCTGCTGGCCCTGCGAGCAGGGCTGCCGCGGGGGTGTGGAGGTGTCGGGGTGCCGTGGTGGCCCAGTGCTGGTGGCAGGCCTGGACTGCTCCTGCCTGTGCGGGAGCTGGCTCCAGGAGGCACCACCAGCCCGCACCAGAGGCCTTTGTATTCTGGTAGCTCTCAGCTACACATTTGCTTGTGTTATTACTTCTCATGCTGGCAGGCTTAAACCACCAAGGGTAATCCTGGGACAAGCTACAATTACAACTTCTTTCTGTTGTGGAGACATGACCTTTGCCTGTTTGATTGCAGCTGGCTTTGGATCAGGGCCTGCAGCCAAAGCTGTGTCGCTAGCATAACATGCAACACTCTCTGCAGAGCCCCTAAGTATAAGCCATCACCTCTCTGATCTAAAATACACATAACTGCAATGAGCTGTGAGATCCTCCAGCATTTCACAGCATATACAAGAGATTTATTAACAAAGATTTTCTGTTTCCAGATCGAGAATTATACAGAAAGCCAAATTTTTAGCTTTCATGAAAAAATGAAGCCCAGAGTGTGAAGAAGGGGTAAATTCTGGGGGCGTGTGTGTCCCCATGGAAAAGGGGACACACCTTTTCCATGTACCACTTGGTAGTTCTATGAAAACAGATCTTCAAAGGAGCCAGAAAAACCTGACAAAATTGTTGTAGCTTTACAGTCCAGTTTAGGTTAAAACACAGCTACTAAAAAAAATTTGGATCATGCCTTTTACATACACAGTGACGGTAAATTCTTATTAGTAATCCATACACAACAGAATTATACTTCTGAGTTCATGAAAGAACTGTGGTTAAGACTAGTTCGGCAGTCAGACTGCTACAAAGGTTATCCTTTGTAGCATCCCAGCATCCCAGCTTTAGGCACAAGACAGGGCTGTCTGGATCAGGGGGACTCTGCCTGCAGCTCCTCTATGCTGTGCAAGCTGGGACCAGCCTACTCTGACCCTGGCAGCAAAGCAGGCCTGTGAGAGGAGCACTGCAGCTACCAGTGCACTGAATATCACTGAAGCTTCCAGCGTCAAAAAACAACACTAAAAATCTCTCTCAAAAGCAACTGCCCTGTCAACCTCTACATAATCCAGTTTATCTGTCACACATGCTTTGTAAAAGCACCAGCCTATTAAATTCAACAGAGTCGACTTCAAACTTGCTAAAAAGGGAACAGGACACCATGGATATATTTTGGTCAGGCACAGTACAATATTTATGGCCTTTCTTCCCCACTACAGTTATGCTGCAGATGTGTTTTATGTGAGTAGATCTTGTTAGACAAGCAAGCCTTTCCACAGCATCACAAACAATCAAGCTGGCCTTGATTGGGCAGCTTGTTTAAACATCAGGTTAAATCCTTTTAAAGTGAAGTGCCTTATAGAGGTTTTGCAGCAGCGCTCTTAATGACTGCAAAAAAAAAAAAAAAAAAGGAAGAAAAAAAAAGTCAAGAAACAGAATAAGAAACAGAATAAGGTCAGCTCACATTTTCTTTCAGCTAACTACTCCAACACACCTATCCCTAATTGTTTTTTTGTTTTTTCACATACATGAATTCTGCTTGGAATCGGAGGGAATATATGTTTTTTTTCATCCTCCCCAGCCAAGCATCCTGCCGATGCTACCCCACCTCCCTGAACCTTCCCCCCGGTCTCGGTTCCCAGCGGTTCCAGCCGCGGCAGTCCCGGCAGGTGGCACTCGGGCTCCGCGCCTCGGGCCGCGCTGCGCGGAGCGGAGAGGGAGAGGGAGAGGGAGAGGGAGAGGGAGAGGGAGAGGGGCTTTCTGGCCTGAAATCGCCGACAGCAGCGTCTGTCGTGACTGACCCGCGGGTGATACGGCCGTGTCGCGGGGAGCGGAGGCTCAAGGCTGAGCATCACTGCAAACTGCTATGGAAGGAGAATTTAAGGCACAGTTATCCTCAGGAGAAATGCCTGCATCGAGAAGGGAATATATATACATACATACACACACACACATATATATACACATATATATATATACATATATACACACACATATATATATGTGTGTATTCATACTATAACTCCTACTATTGTTAATGGGAATTATGTGAGTAAATCCCCAAACTGCTGCCTACAAAGATGAGAGTGTCCCTGCAAGGGTCTGAATTATGCATTTGAATTAAACCTGACTGTTGGGAAACTCATAACGCTGTAGCTCTTATTATAAATTTATACTTAGTAGGACTAAGTTTCACCTGAAACAACAGAGCCTGAAGTGTTATTTGTTCCAGCGCATTATTTTGTTAGATGTGATAATCAGCTCACAGCAGGACTGTGAGAGGCTACTCAGCTTGTTGACAATTCTGGGTCTCATCCAGCTTCAAGCAGCTTCTGAAGCAGCTCTGAAGCCTACAGAGGGGGATCCCAAACCTGGCTCCTCAGTGAGACATGGCCGGGGCACTGCTGACTGTCCACAGTCTCTTCCCAGGACATCTCTTTCCTGGGTGCAGAGTTACCTGTTCTGTTCTGTGTGCACTCCAAAGCAAAGACTACAGGTGAGACTCAGCTGCTGTTTCCAGCCCCCTGTATTTTGCCAGGTGGATGAGATTTTTTTTTTCTTATGAACTAAGTGCCTAAAAAAGCAGTCTGAGGTGAGGAAGAGCTTCAAATGAGTTCTCCTTGATTTACTGGGCTACTCTGTAGATTATTTCAGGAATTACGTGACCTAAGGGTATGACTTCCATTGGCATTACATTTGAATTAGGAAGGTGCCTTTCACAGGAGCTTTTGTCCCACATTTATCATCTCAGCCTCAGATCTCTTTTAATCCCAAAGTATCCCTTCTCTCAAGGCTGCTGGTTTTCTGTCTGGTCTGAAAAGAAGAAAATCCTGTCCTGACCCTCATGTGTCAGCAGCTGGATTTGGTGAACAGCCATGGTGCTGCAGGAGGGATGCCATGGAGTTGGGGGAGTTCCTAATAGGGAAACATGCCTAAAGAAGCCATGTCCATGGCTTCAGCCTGCCCTATCTTACCTTCATCACCTTATCATATGGCCCAGCACCTCCAGGGAGGAAAACAGAGAAACACACAGGACAGCTGTGGAGAGCCTGAGGCAGCAGGGCAGGTGTGGCAGGGAGGGGTCCCCTTTCCAGGGGTGTGCAGCTTACGTGTCTCAGGGATGCAACAGTGCTGGGTGCCAGCATGAGCTCCAGGACCACAGCATACAGGGATGGCCACAATCATGGTGCAAAAAAACTGCCAAACAGCCCCTCACCCCCTCTCATGTGGTCATATTTTCTCCTCCTTCCTGTCTCTTTTTTGTTCAGTGCTCAGACACTTCATTTCTCTCAGCTGCCCCATGCGAGAGCAGCCATGCGTGCCCTCTAATCCTGTGCAGTCCCAAGCTCAGGCTGAAGCAGACCAGCACTTAATGCCACCCTAGATTTAAATACCAATCACAGAAGCAAGGAATTGCTTTATTGTGAATGAATCCTTAATCTATCATTTGGAGCAGCACAGTTAATTATTTTTAAACCTTCCTCTCCTACCTTAAGCCTGGGGGTGTCTCCAAAAAATTCACTTTTAAATCTTGTAATGGAATAGAAGTATTGCCAGTCCTCATTAGAAACACCACAAAAGCCACAGCAACAGTGCTGTGTTCCTTGTAATGATTTGTTTTACTGATAGATCAAGCAGCCTGTTGACAATGGTTGACTGCAACTGACAGCCTCTTCTAATAAGATAAAGAAGCTGTACATTTTATTGATTATAAAACAAATTGGGTTTTTGTCTCTTTAAATTTTTTATTGGATAAAATGGGAGAACTTAGGCCTTTGAAACTGCAGCTTGCCATAACATTACGATGAATTATAATCCTAACCTATTCATGCTTCCTCAAAGGCCTGACCCATTTGCCGTGCAAGCATGTTGTAAAATGCCCCACATTTACATACATATTTTCAGGAGCTTTTTATTCAAGAACTGCGGCAGACTGGAGAAAGAGAAAGAAGCTGAATGGGCAAGAATTCTCAAGATCTTGGAATTTTAAGACTCTTGCAATATTTTGTCACAAGCTGAGAGCTAGAGGCAGACATTTTCGGATAAGGTTCTTAGTTCTTCATTACACAGGAGTGGAAGTTTTTAATCCTTTCTGGCTCTGAAGATCTATGTTCCTGAACATCCTGGGGATAGAGCCCATATTGCTGAAATAAATCTAACACTTTCTACATCAATTTTTAGGCTCATATCTTAGAGAAACTTAAGGCAAAGCAAGATTTTTAAAGACCAGCTCCCAATATCGGGACCCCCAAATCTGTTCTCAGCACTTTCTTGCAACCCCAGATGTCTCCCTACCTGAATCCACACTGTGCAGGCACCTTCAGCTCTGCCTGTGCATTTGGACAGAGAGGAGCAGGTGGGTGGGGATGTGTTACTGAGTGGCACCCAAGTCTGGCACAGTTTGAAGGAGGAGGCCAGTGAACACCTGTGACCATCAGCACAGAGTGCCTCAAAAACATCATAGTGTCAGCTTTACTCTTCTTGCAGAAAGAGAAAGGGAGGGAGAAGCATTGCTTGTGCCTTCCCTGACACATCTTTGTGGGTAGGAAAGCTGGAGCACCTGACTGTCAGTAAAGCTGCACAGTTGAGACAGCAGCATGAAGCAGCCTTGACTCCTGGTCTCCAGTCTCAGTGCTGTTTTTGTTCTGTCACTCTTCCTGCTCTTTTCCTGCTCACCCACAGCAGTGATAAATGAGGAGGTGGGGGTGGGGTGGGGAAGTTTTGGAAGGAGCTGTCAGAGCACAGGCTTCCACCTACTCTCTCAGGCACTTCCAAAGGGAGAGACATTTGGGCACCTCTTGGGCCATGATTTCTTGCTTCAGCAGCTGAGGTTTGTCAGGAAAGCATACCCCTACTGTGCTGAGCAGCAGCTCATGGGCAGGTTTCTGGCAAACACTCCCAAAAAGTCAGAGATTTAGATTTGAATCCTTACAGGAGCTGGAGCACATGCTACCTGGACCCACTGCTCTGGGTTACAAGGCACTTCAGGATAAGTGGATCAGTGTCACCATTGCAGCTTGCTATGAATCAAGAGTGTAAAAAACAACCCTTGCTCTGTTATTATGCAGCTGGATGTAGGTTACCTCTCCCAGAAATGCTGAATCTAGCACAAAATTATAGCAATTGCCTTCCTAATCACATCTCTCTTAAAAGGACTGACTATTCCTGTACTCCTCTTTTTCTAAACTGGTTCGTATATATGAAAAAAAATACAACATGTCAGATACCCCGAAACACCACCCTGAAAAACATCACTCTGGACTGAACCTTTTGACCACATGACCCTTTCCATGTTCTCAGCCTCAGCCTCTTTCAGGAAGGAGGAAACAGACAGACACACACATATACACACAGAGTCCACAGCAAGCGACAAGGGAAAAGTGAAACTCGGTTTCCAGTTTCTTTATGGTGGGCAACTTGTGAGCTGCTGCCCACAAAGTGATGAGGCACCTTAAATCGCTGCTAGTGGTCTGCAGCCAGCGTGGCACTTTCACCTCTGATGGACCTCTGGCTCTGTGTAAGGAGCAGCTCCTCGAGCTGCACATCTGCTCTGTCAGCCTGGAAATGGGATCTGAAACCCAGCTCTTCCAACTGGCAGTACATCCACAAATGGTGACCACCCACAGTTTGGTGCTTATGTATCTTATTTTTTTTTTTAAATATTATCTGAAGTGGTTTAGTAACTCCATCATAAATTTCAGTGGGTTGTTTGGGTTTAGGAGACTGGTTTGAAAATTTGACCCAAGTATATGGGTTATTTCCAGGTAACATCCATTCACTCACAAAAAAAAGCAGCTTGCAGTGCAGCAATTCATGCTACTTCTGTCTTACAGGGATGAAAAGTACTTTGGTTTCCTGTTTGTTGATCGGGTGCTTTCTCCAGTGCTCAAGTCAGTCAAAGGAAGAAAAAAAAAAAATTAACAGAGCTTTATAGAAATATCACATTCTTTCCTGGAGTGGAGGCAAAACAAACAGAAGTTTAAAGTAAACAATCTCTACCAGCAGATCTTTTCCCCTTTTATTGCATGAATTACAATGCCCTTCAGCCAGCAGAAGGCAGAGAAAGTTCTGCCAGGAAAAAGAGTTATTTGAAAAAGTTTACTTTAAACTTTTGTTTGTTTTGCTGCATACACACACACATAAAAAAAAAAAAAAAAAAAAAAAAAAAAAAAAGAAAAGAGAACCTTTCTTTTTCCACTTTAGTGCTTGGTAGAAATAACATGGATTTCTCTTTATCAACTGGCATGTGATTGGCAGAAGTTGGCAGAAGTAAAGGCAAGTTTCCTCATGGTCATGGCCTCTGTGCTCAACCATGACCTGGAAGAACATTGTGAGAGATAAAGCAGGACTGTCCTGTTCAACAAGGACATACAGAGCAGTGGAAAAAAACAAAATATGAGTATCTCTGATCAATCCACTGATATAAACAAGCACAAAGCTACCAAAGCCAAACAGCCCAATTTTATTCTAATATAACTGCTCAATGAACCTTTTTCTTCTAAATCTCTGTCCCTTTTGTAATGAGGACAAAAATTGCAGTCTGTTTTCATTCTCACTCTTGTAAATCTGGAGTAACTGGGAAAGAGATAAAAAAGCTCTTTGTTGGCTAGGACAAAAATTCTGACTAAAAAGTAAAGTGTTCTCAAAACAAAGCCCATCACCTTTTGTGAAAAATGTTCCCATTTCTGATCGGTTCTAATGTTTTCATTTGAAACAGACTTCTTGATCAGAAGTTAATAAAAGTGTGTTGTGAAATACTCACAGCATTTTATAAAATGTATAACAAAAATAGGTGGTTTCGTGAAGACTTTATAATAGACAGAATAAGAAAAAGAGACAAAGGAAGATAAAAGGAGGTTTCTAGCAATTTATAAGCAGAGGGGGATAAAGCTGAATAGCAGTTGGATTAGTTCAGCATGAGTTTGTTTTTAAAGTACATCCCTTTTCTGCGCTTCCACCCTCTCCTGTTTGCCCCACAACCCTGACCTTGTTCCTCCCCATTTCAAAAGAGCCGTCCCTTCTTATTTCCCTTCTGACCTGCATTCCTCACTGCTGGCTGTAGTGTGGCGATAAAGGCACCAGTAAACCCAGCCAGCTTGCCTAAGATCAGAAGATATGGAGGGTGATGTTAGCAAATTAACTGATTGGTATAAAACAAAGGGGGGAAAAAAAGTTGTCAGGAAGCTGAGAACTTTTGAACCCATTTAAACAAATACGTGGCAGAGGAGCAGGCTTGTCTGTTACAGGAATAGCGTCTGCAAGAGCCAAGCCAGAGCTTGGAAACCACAACCAGATGCAGCCTCAGAGAGCAGCCCCTGGTAGGGGAACAAAGCTGTTTAAGAAAGGGGAGTTCCTGCCTTGCAGAAGGTGGGACACAATGGGATGCTCCTCACTGCTGTTTCTACCCGTGCAGACCTTGCTCCAGCCCCTCCACTCTGCAGCACCTGCAAAGAGACAGCCAAGCCTCTTTGGGCACTCCCCTTGTGTGTGTTCAGGAGCCTGGGCTGGCAAAGAAAGCATGCAGTACTGAAAAGAATTGCAGTTAAGGCTTTGAGACACACAGAGATGCATTTATTTAGTACTACTAAGATTTCCTGCTTCTCCACCAGCACTAATACCTTCCTCCTGGGCTGGCCTCCAGAGATACTGCTCTTTGTGGCTCCAGCTGGCTTTCAGAAATCTCCAAAGGGAGATTGGTGAGGGGAGGGGGCTAAAATAACCATAAAATGGGATGATTTCTGTATGGGCTTGAAGTAGATGGTACATAGTAGACAGAATCTAACTTTTTGGTCATTCAAGTAGTTAAGATAACACTGCCACTTGAAAGGATAGCTCACTTTAAAACATGGTTTTATGTAACTATTGCACACTATGCATGACCAGAAAGCACATTTCTGTTCATCCTTCTCTGCACAGACATACAACATGTGCAGAGAAAATATCTCTGAAATGGATGCAGCCTAAGGTTGCCAGATTCAGAATGATGCTACTCATTTGTAGCTCACAGCACATGTATTCCATGCACACAATATTTTTCTAAAGAAAGCAATAGTTTTAAAGGAGAAAAAACAACTAAACAAGACCATTCAAGCTCAGCAACAGTATAAGCAGATCTCACAGGCTCACATGGTTTCATGAAAGCTGTGCAGAACCACAGGGTCTTTCCCTTCTTCTCTCTTACTGTAAACTTTTTCCTAATCTTCATGCAAGATTATGATGTCTGATTCATTAATGCATAAAATTTTTAGTCCAGAAATAATTCATTAAAAAGATAACACATAGGATGCAATTGGGAGTTGCTTCAAGGATCAGTTGACTTTTTTCACTTTTGTTTAGCTTCGGGGAAGACATCCTTACAAAATTACCATTTGATGCTACTCTAATTTTCCCAATAATCCATAATCACTTTGTGTTGCCCCCACACCTTGAGCCTCCTTTGAGTGCTACCACCTCCTCTTTCCCAGCACTACTCCCCTTTTCTTTTGGCAAATAGAGTTATTCAGGTAGGGAACTATGAGGTTCTCTAGATGACAGCTCTCAACTATCGATTTTGTAGCAGAATTTATTAATTTGTCTTTCTCCCCCCCCCCCCTTTAAAAATCTTACATATTAGGGTTAGGAGGCATTCATGCCTTTGTTTTGCTACTCACCAAGTATCACTGTTTCTACTTTTGTTTTCCTATTGCAGCACTGGTATCCCTTGCTCACTCCAAAGCCAAATGTTGCACTCCAACCTTCTCAGCTGGACTGGGGCTGGAAGAACTGAACTGAACTGAACTGAACTGAACTGAACTGAACTGAACTGAACTGAACTGAACTCAACTCAACTCAACTCAACTCAACTCTCAGCTGTACTGGGAACTGCAGGTCAGCTGTGGGAGCTGGGTGCTCCACAGAGGGAGGGTCTCTGGGGAGGTGTGTCCTCATCAGTACCTGCCAGGGAAGGGTGGACACCTGGTCCTGCCCCATCATTTAGAGAGGGAGTAAATGCAGTGCTGCTTCTGAGAACAAGGAATCAAGCCCCAGAGTCTTTAGGAGTTGTATTATAGGCATTAAGTGTCAATCATAATGAAGACAAAGCAAAGCTGAGCATCAGAAGGGAGATTATCCTTCAGTAGGACATGCACTGTAATTTCAGTGAGGATATACTTTACTTTTTTCTGCTTCAATGCAACCCACTTGCGAGGGAGGAGTACAGGCTGCCTCTCCCTTAGCTGGCATCTAGACTAAATGGGTTACAGCTGCTACTCACTTCATTTAGGGCCTAACCCCTGGACGACAGAAGCCATGACTTGTGCACAGGATTTTGATGAGTCCTAGCTAGGTATTTGCAATTGGTGTTTCTGCAGATCTCTTACACAGCATGGAACATATTTTCAGCTTAAGAAGTGTGACCTGATCTTTCATCTTGAGCATAAATGAGCTCATACTACCATGACTAAGGTGGGCACTTGCGAAGGGAGGGGAAAAACCCCACATATGTTAAGTGACAGGGACAAAATAAAAAATGGCTGAGGACTAGTAATCAAAACAATTTGCGAAGGGAGGGGAAAAACCCCACATATGTTAAGTGACAGGGACAAAATCAAAAATGGCTGAGGACTGGTAATCAAAACAACTTGAAGTTCACAAAAAGAAAAAAAAAAAAAAGAAAAAAAAAAAAGAAAATACTCATAAACATCATGGAATGAAAAACAGCTAAATTAATTCCACTACTGATAATGAGCAGGAAGCCCAGTGCTTGGGATCATGAGTTTATGCAAATCCGTTATTACTGCAAATTGGCATCCTAAGACCCTGATCATACAACACTTGCACATATGCTTAACTTTATGCACATGAGCAGCCTCATTAACGCCAAAGACTTAGTCGTGCATAAAACTGAGCAAATACATGAGTGTTTGTAAGACTGGGATTTAAACACAAGGGAGAGAAAACAAATTTACTGTATCATCAACAATTATTTCTGAAACCCAGCAGAAGCCAAGGTGATGCCAGAAGTCTGCATAGTGCAGAAACATTCAGAGAGAGAGAGGAAGGGGATTTGGAAGTTTGTTGCCTTTAACTCAATCCAATAGACCAAATAGTGGTGGGCCAGACACAGGAAGAAAACATCCCTGCCCAGATTAAAATATAACTTATTTTAACAAAGTAAACTGGATTGTCTCTTAGAAACATTGTTTTCAAACTTATGTATTATAAAGAAGAACAGTTTATAATCAACTTGGATTTGACTAAATTAACACTGTCTCACAAAAGTCTTACAAAATTAATTTAAGTGGTGTTAGGTTTATGTGGATACAGAGCTGACTATATAAATAGTTACAATAATTACAAAGGCTTACATTGCAGGGAGGTGCCTATTGCACTGCAGTGAAAACTGATGGTCAGTCTTGGAGCTAGTCTTATTTAGAATATTCAGCAATGCTTTGGGAAACAGAGGGCCTTCCCCTATGTTTCATGAAAATTCACTTTTTCCTTGGGAATCCAGAGGAGTAAATACAATAAAATATGAGTACTTCCCAGCAAGGCAAGAAAAAAACCAAGGAGCTGCAAAACAACATCTGCAGAAGTAAAGCTTCTGCCAAATTTAAAGCGATAGTTCTGGAAAAGGAATTCTGGAAAAAATGCGACCCTGCATTGAGAAGATGTATAATACGGCCTCCACAAAACATGATTATCATGAATAGAATCAGTAATAATTTATGTTTCGTGATAATTTCAGTGTGCTTTTTAAGCATTTTTTATTTTCCACATGGAAAAAAAAAGAAAAGTACATGCTTGAAAGTCAGTTTTACTGTTACTTTTTGGTGTGTATGGAATTTTTTTCATACTTTCTGTTCTTCTGACCCAGGAGGACTGCTGCTGTCAATACTGCTGTGTAGCAGTAAAGTTGGTGGAATTATTGCGTTTCATATTAGTCACATCTTGCAGCGTGTTTTGAAGCACCAGTTCCAGGGCCTCCAGGTTCCGTGCGTGGCCATGGACCTGACTCCTGGCAAAGTCTGGATGTGTCAAGGGCTCTTGGTTCTCCATAAGGTTTGTTCAGGAGCGTTGTCATGGAGATACAGAGTCTGAAAGCAGCAGTCCTGTCCTTCTGTGCCTGCAGCTCCATGGACAGGCTGCCCACAGCGACGGCCGTGGGGGCTGAGCTGGCAGGGAGCCAGGCAACTTGTGAAAATGCTTTAGCACATTTGCACTTGACAGTTTGGTTGTTTTTAAATGGACTGTCAGTGCATTGATGATCAGCTGTTTTCAAAGCTGCATCCATCTTAATGGCTTAATTTTATATAAAAATGGCACTTTGGTGAAGTGGCACGGCCGCTTCTGTGGTCTCACAGCAAAGCACTCAGCACTGAACGTATGAGAACCAAGGGAAAAGAGTAACACAGGCTGGAGGAAGCTATTGGCTAGTGGCCCTCCTCCTACCACCTCTTTTCCCAAAGGAAAGAAAGTTTTAACTTCATGGGTTTTGACTTTTTTGTCTAATCTATACAGATTTTAAAGAAGGAGGTAGGGCTTTTCCTGGGGTTAATTGGCACATGGCAAGAGTGTGATTATGGACTGGCCTTTAAGGAACTATTATGGTAAAGGTATAAAAAGTGAAATTATTGATGAGAAAAGTGATGCTGGAAGTGTAGCAGCTGGAGGAATCAGCCCTGAAAATATTTGTTCTGCTTCACATAATCATGTGCAGCATTGCTTTATATGTGTGGTTTACAAGGTGCTCAAGTCCTGGCTTTGGAGCATCCCCAGGTTCTGAGCTGAAGGTCTGTGACAACTGGGGAGTGGAGAAAAGTCTGAAATAAATTTGTACTGTATTTATCTTTTAAATGACTGCCTGCTTCATTCCAATAGGTAAAGAACACAGAAGATCTGTTTATTAGCACAGCTCCAGCAGACTGAATCTCCCAATGGCTATGGTGATAATATTGCAGTTTCTTTGAAATACTATTCTAATTCTTTGAGGGAATATTTATTTCAGAATAGAGGAGTCTTTACCTTATTTATTGTATTCTGAAACACACCTTGAAATGCGACACGGAACACAAATTTCTCTTTGGTTTAATGGAAAAAAATTCTTCATTAAACAATTAAAACCTTAACATTTTACTTTTTATATATCTGGTCAATCAATGATTTATTTTTACTTATTTATTTTTTCTGTTGGCCCCACTGGACATGTCACATGCCTCTCAAAAGTGTGTAATCTTAAAAAGTGTTGAACAAAATTGTTAGTTTTCAGACCAGTCAGCTAGTTGATCTGATAAATAGATAACATGAATTTACCTTTGGAAAAACAGTTTGCATAGCACTTGAGTGCAAGTTTGCATAACAAAATTGTAACTAATGCCTGATTATTATTTTTCTGATTTGATACCACAGACTAATAGAACAACCCAGGCTGGAAGGGATCTCAGAGGGCCATCTCACCCACCCTCCTGCTCAGAGCAGGGTCAGGTTGAGATCAGGTTGCTGGGAACTTTATGCAGTCTTAAAAACCTCCAAAGATTTTTAACACAACTGTATGAACTCTCTGGGCAATACTTTCTAACACTTGACTGTCCTCATGGTGAAAAGGATTTTCCTCATATCTTGTTGAAATCTCTCTTTTGTCAATCTATGTCCAATGTCATTCCTTCTCTCTCTGCCGGGCTGGGGTTCATGTAACTGAGGGCTGTGACAAATAAACCTTTTAATTGCTTTTAGTTGCAACATCCTTCAGGGATAGGGAGGCAGGGAATCTAAAAAAATGTATCTGCTCTTTATGTGCTGTAGTAAAAGATGAAAACTCATCCTTGTATGTAAGGAAAACAGAGTTTCAATGAAGATCTGACCCAGACACAGGAGAGCAGTTTTCCTATAAAAGATGCTCTTTCATTGCAAGGACTATTGTAGGCTAAACATTTATGATATATTTTCTTTCCAAGGAACTTTTTCAATCTCCCTGAGCATGCTGAAGTCATTATATAGTTACTAGAGATGCTTTGTCCAGATCAGTTTACTATAGGTTACAGTTCTGCAGGAGATTAAAAATGATGGGCTGGTAGATATCCTTCTAAAAATACTCTTTTAAGTAATGGGTATCTGCATTTCCCAACCTTAGAAGAACATATGCAAAAGCAAAGGAAATACAGCAAATAATTGAGGGCAAATGATATGTAACAACGTGAACTTTTACCACCGTATTTATTTAAATGAATGGAAATGTCAAAATGTGAAAGCAAAGCACTCCAGTTTATTCACATATTTTACATTCAAAGGACCAGGAGATTTCTTTAGTATTTTTTTGAAAAATAGACTACTCTTTTTTCAAAAAACTCAGCACAGGCATGGAACATACTTAATGAAGCCTATCATTGCAGTGCATACAATGAAAACTTTGTGTATAAGGAAAAAAAAGATAAAAACCAAAGTTGACCATTACTAAAAAAAGATTTCCTTTAATATAAATAAAATTCAGACTAGTGCTTTATTTTAACAGACAACACAACAGTGGGATTTATTAACAACTACATATTTACAGTGCCTCACTGGCAAAAATACTGGGCTTCATCTGAGATCCTAGACACTTCCTGAGAAGGCAACGTGGACAGGAAATTGCTCAGAACTTCACATAATTTTGGTGCTAAAAGGGTGAAATTAAAGCATCCTTTTCAAATAAGTCAGATGCCATAGGTGGAATGGTTGATGCCTCGTGTTTGTGCTCTGATCTGCCAAACGTGCACCTCAGTACTCCCTTTGATTTCAGTGGTTCTGTACATACTAAGGTTAAGTGCAGGATTGAGTCAAACTCAGGAGCCTCAGAGGAGACAACTGCTTGACTCAAAGATGCTATGAGAAAACTGCTGTAATTGGAATTTTACATGGTACAGAGCCACATTACCTTGAATTTAAATCTGTCTTCTGCATGGGTGATTTCCACCACTTTAATTTGATCCTGGATTCCAACTATCTATGAAGTGACAGACCTGTGAAAGCATCTTCTTCCCACAGCCTCCAAAATCATAGTGCCAGTTAAGCAGATCTCAGTCTTTTTCACAATTAAATAAAATGAGAACCAGATCTTTTTCAAAGTATTCACAAAATAATATTTCCATTATAAAATGACTGTCCCACAATTCTTGTATCAGATCTGACCTCAGCTCTTTAGATCTAAACAGTTCTTTAGAAGTTATAAAAATAAAGGATTGATTAATATACAAATATATATTTCAGAGTGATAAGAGAATAATATTAAACAAATTCCTTTTTTAATCTACTTTAAATTAAAAGAAATGTTTTCAAAAGTCTAGGCTGAAGCAGATCTTTATCTATTGACTCTTTAATGGAACCCATTCCCTGCAGATGGTCACATACAACTTAATGTATGAAGTTTTTTACTACAAAAGGATGGTGAATATGTTTCCACTAGCAAAGCACTTCATAAAATCTGCTGTGCCAGTTGGTTTTTGGTATCTTGCTTTCAAGAACCGCAGATATTTTTAATATTAGACACAAAACCTCACTCATGAAGTCTTGAGATTCTTTAGAAATTTGTTTCTTTCCCTTTTCTTTATTAATATTTGTTTTGCAATGGTCCAGTTTGTTTCGTATACTGTTAGTATACAGAATAATACAGATGTTCTGCATGAATGCACATGTATGTACAAAACCAGTAATTCAGTTAAGAGATATGCCTGCTCACTGGGTCATTTCATACTTTCACAATGCCATATTTTGCTGTAATATCCATACCAACACCATGTAGGTTGCTTCTTTCTTCTGCTGAGATGCTTTTGGGTGCTTTTCTTCCCTTTATCTCAAGCAGCCAAAACAGCAAGGAACATTTTTGAACAATCTATAATACTCCTCCTGAATCTGAAATAAAAATACTGAATTTCAATATGAAATAGATTTATTAATAGGTCTATATGTCTTTGAACTCATTTTGTACTGCTTCTGTCACTAGATGTTTTAAGGTGGGGCTGATATTTACTTTAGGACAGACCACTGAAGAAAGTGTCATCCCAGGCTAGTGTGGGTGAATCTTGCTGCTAATTGAAAAGACTGGAGGGTTTATTGCCCACATTGTATTATTTCATCAGGTTAACGACACTGTAACCAGTTTTACAGTTAAAAAGCCACATTTTCCCATGTTTCATACTTAGTTTTAAAACTGGAGAAAATATGTGAGAATGTAAAAACTGGACAGAGGTTCTGCCTCCACTGAAGGCAGAAGCTCAGCTTCAGGGCTGGGCACCTGGACGGTGCAGGGACATGAGACTGAGTCACTTCCACAAGGAGCAGGATACTTACCTTCCTAGACAGCACACAAAGAAATATGAAGATGAACATCCCCTGGAATGCATTGAAGATTGTAAAAAGATAGGCAGTAACCACAGATCCCTGGACCACATGGAGGACCCCGAAAATCCAGGTAGCCCCAAGGAGGAACAGGAGAGCAAGAGCACCACGGGCACAGGATCTGGACAGGAAGAAAACATTGTGAACAACACACAGGCACATGCTGCTCGCCTTTTCCTCCACTTTGGGTGCTGGATGCTACCTTGGAAATTTTTTCACAGCTGCAAAGGCCTGAGAAGTGCAAGTGCAGGGGCTGCTCTTCAGGGTGTGCTGTAGCACTGCAGCATGAGCAAAGTCACATAATCACTTCAGAAGAGCAAAGGAGTAAAACTGGAGGGCCTTAAAACACTGGGTTCTTTAATCTTCAGATATGTTTTCTCTGGTGTACTGCAGCACCATATGATTTGATTTAAATCTACTGTTAGTGTAATTCCCCAAGGAAAAACATATGTCTGTTATGAAGCATTCCCCCACTTTTCCTCCTCCCCCCTATCTTCCTCAAAAAAATAACCGAGAAAAATGTTCAGTATGCTCTTAGGTCAGTGCATGTACATGACATCAAAGGATTCCCAGGCTGCCTCTCAGGTTCACTGCAGAGGACGGTGCCAGTTTTAAAACCAGAATCTTTTTAAAATTCTGTCTCTTAAAAAAGAAAAAAAATTTGATTTTTACAACACAAATACTCTCAAATAGTTCCTGGGTCAGCATATTGATGCCTTTAAATTGTAGGAACTGATTTGCTACGATTTTTTTTTCCAAGATGCTGTAGAGCCCTGCTCACAGACTTGCACAAATTACAGCATGTTGTCTTGGAAATGAAGCCACTGATTACTTTCTTATTCATTCTCAGCTCAGTCATTGCAGGACTTCCTTTGAACAGCAGACATTTTTAGCACTGTTCTCCTGAAAATGAATAATTTTCAACTTCATTAGAAACAGGCTACCACATGAAGCTACAAAAGGTGAGGAATAAGAGAAAGTAATCAATCAAACAATTGCTAAATCCTAACTATAAATCTAGTGCAATGCATTGAAACTGCAGGAGTGTTCCTAAGCAACACAAACAGTAAGTTGTTTTCAATGTTCCCTGTAGTACACTTCAGCTTTTCCTGCACAAACGGTTTTCAAGGTCCCTATAAATCAGTTTTAAAGAGAGTGAGTTGATGGAAAAATCATAGCAGCATGCAAAGTAAAGAATCTGCTCCATCCCCCCAGTGCCACAGAACCATAATGCCCTACTGCAGACTTTTCCCAAGTAATGTGAATGGCTCCCATCTCTTATCACTTGTTACTTCAAGGCAAATATTTTGGTCCCATTTCAGACATAGATTTGAATCCTATTTTGCCTTGCATTGAGGCTGTGGAAAATACTTAAGAAAAAAAGACAATTATTTCTTTAACTTTGCCATCAGCTTTTACCCTCTGGTTGATATCAGCCACTTGTTTTCTTTGAGCATCTTTCACACACACCCTATCATACAAGGTATGACTCAGTGGGAATAATGATTGCAAATTTTATGTCCAAATATATATAAAGGTAATAACAGAAAAAAAAATCTTTCTTTTTCTACAAATCTCAGGATATTAAACTGTCACTTTTGAATACTCATTATCATCTCTGTCTGTATTTAAACATACAGAAAAAAGGTAGAATTTGTACTGAATGGCAAACTTACCTTATATTTTCATAACAACTGACTTCTGGCTTTAACATTGCAGTGTGTCGAAATACTTTATAAATAATAACTCCAAAAGCCAACAAATTAACCTGGGGGGAGCGAAGAAAAAACCTTTTAGTTCAAACCAGGATACCTTTGAATGCCAATAACTGTTAAACATTTAAATTAAACAAGTCAGATAAAATTTTTGTGCATCTGAAATCTACAGAATCCCGTGACAGAAAGGGAAAAAGACCACCCTGTTCTGATTCACTTCTATTAAAAAAATATGAGCCCTGAAATAAACATTGATCAAACAGGGATGTCCCCTACCTTATCTCAACAGTATCACTACCAGCAGTCTGCAAATGTTTATTGATTTTATTGGTAAATCTCTTCGATTTCCTGCTGAGATTATTTTTCCTAAGTAGAAATGAAGGAAAGGGAAAGGGAAAGGGAAAGGAAAGGAAAGGAAAGGAAAGGAAAGGAAAGGAAAGGAAAGGAAAGGAAAGGAATGGAATTTAAAAAAAGGAAAGTGAAATTCAGAAACTCCCAAAAAACCCTCTACCCTATGGGTTTTTATTGTACTGTATCATATTGATCTTGGAATATGTGTGTCTTTTGTTGCTAAATAACATTAATAACCTCATATGTTTTGAGGTCTTTGGGGTGTGAAAACTTTCAAGTGACAGAAAAATCTTACAGGCTTACTTAAACAATTATATAAAAAGTCTGGCTTTTACTGAAAGACTTCTTGCTGTATATCTTCTATGTTTTTTTTTTTTCATAGATGAATAGTTTTGGTATTTTTTCCATGATTTTTTACAATGGCTTTGCTTGATTTGAGTTTGAAACAAAGAAAAGTAACTAAAATAAGCAATTTTGCAAATGATGCTCAGTTGTGATTCTGATCCTCTCTTGGCTTGTCTAGGCTTCATTGATCTTTCAGTTAAATTTATATTGCATTCCTTTAAAAATGTGGATGGTTGCCTTCTTACTTTGCAGCATTTAACATCAGAATATATTTAAAATATTAGTAAAGGAACCAAATTTTAGCTCTGTGTCATTCAGGTACTATTTGTAAATCTTTGGTTGCAATCCCTTGGTCAGTTCCTGTGGGCTTCCAGCTGTAGAATGAATAGAATTAATGCCATCCCCAAGTTGTTTCTCCAGAAATACTGTACGGTTTTCCCTCTGCTTCTTTTACTTGAAAAAAGAAAACAAAACAAAAACCCAACCCAAACTAAAAAAAGGTCTCTGAAATAAAAACAAAAAGCTGCTAGAGCACAGCACCACTAGAAAAGGAATCACTTTCATTTGTTAACACTCATAAGGTATGTCCTTTGAACATTTTTCTTGTGTCAAGGGGGGAGGATCTAATATTAAAGCAGTCTCTGCTTTAATTAGCTGCATACTTCTAGTTTAATGCAGCATAATATATTTACAATTTGATAAGACAAGAGATAGAGCTGATGAGCAGTTTAGGGAATTAATCCTTCACTGAATACCTTGTACTAGTGCTGATCATGAGAGCTATTCTGCAGCTCCTTATCTTTAAAATTGTAATCTATGATATCTCCTAAACCAGCAATTTTTCAAAGTTAATTATGAGTCAGTCAGCAGTTGTGGATAATTATATGCAGACTTACTTTTATCTTATATTTGTTGGTGAATAATATATCAAATAACTTCATGCATACACTGTAATCTGCATAACCCACCTAATGTACTTATTAATTTGAAAAAGGTAGCGGGAAATGTGATCAAAGTACCAGAAGTATGAAGAACACACTGCAACTTCTTTAGAAACTGCCAGAAATAGGTTCTGTGAGAAGCTGCATGGGCCAACCCCCCTTTCCCACAAAAACAGCTGCAGAACTGGCAAGGTTTTGGTTTTGCTGAGCAAGGACGGGGCAGGCAGCAGCTCCATTTCTCCTTGTCCCAGTGGGGCTCCTTTGCACAAATACCATTTGCACTGTCCGTTTCACAGCATAATAGGATTTGGCCTTCTGCATTAAAGTAATACCCATTAACTATGATCTTTTCATTCACCAACCCATTCTAATGGGAATAATCTGTATGTATCAGGGGAGCAGGGGAGGTTAACACCAGCTTCTTGGAGTCAGCTGCCAGAACACAATTATTGTACAATATGTCTCAGGTAGCCTCACAGGAGGTAGTGTTACAGGGTAATGAGGGTGAACTTAACTTCTGAAACACCAGCTCGTTTCCAAGATTTATTAAAGTCTTAAGTCAGTCTTTGCCCCATTTCTAAGCACTCCATTAATAAAAAATTTCTATAGCAAAGTGAAAGCGCATAGACTGGCTTTACACAATGCTTCAACCTAAGTTAGAAACCTCTGGAACTGCATCCCCCTTTGAGGGGGGATGAAATGGATGACAACAAAGTTGTAGTAACTACCCTGTGACACAGAAATGAAGCAAAGCACGAGGGAAAACAATAGCATGAGCTCATGGGTAAATCCAGGAGGAAAAAACTAGCTAATGTAAACAATGTGTCAAGTGCAGCCTTTGGAGAAAACTGGTAATCCAAAAGATATCCCAAAAGGTATCCTAAACTTAATGCATCCTGCTTCAGCCTGATACTCTGCTGGTTCTTTGCTGTGAACATACCAATGGCCTCAACTGTTTCTGGGAAATGTAAAATAAAAAGTTCATATTGGATGGCAGGACTGAGTATATGTACTAATAAGCTGAACTTATTAGGACTAAAGGGGAAATAGAACTGATATCCCCAAAGAGCTTTATGTGTTCCAACAAATGGAACGAGAAGTCAAATCACTTAAAACACCTAGCCAAAAGATACAAGCACTTAAGACATTTGAATTTGTATCCAAAACTGAGTTTCAAAGAGGCAGAAATTGAGGTAGTATGCTGTAGAAGTAACCTAAAATATAGATGTACACAAGAAGTCCTGGATCCCCAAATTTTCTGTCTGAGAGAGAGGGGGTTCTGGGCGAGAGACACTGAAACATCTAAAAAGTTTCGATTGCTCCTTACAGCCAAATATTGTTTTATACTTACTTTGGCTGCAATAATGTGTTTTCATTTTTGTAACTAAACCACAGTCTTGAGATCTTGTTGAGTAAACCTTCAATGATACTGTAATTAAGACTGCCTTAAGGTGACAGGCAAGGTGAGTGAGAACGAAGTGGCAAACTCAAGGCGTGCTGTCCCCGGAGAGGGAGCAGGCTGGAGCAGAGCAGGATGTGCAGGCAGCTGTGACACCGAGCTCAGGACAGGCTCTGCACAGGGCCAGCCTGGGGACGAGTTACCTGAATAATGAGCGCAGTTATTCTGCAGCTTGGGGCAAACCCAGAGCGTGAGGCGCTGTGGCCTGGCCGCAGTTTTATCAAGTGAATAACGATGTTACAGTGTGACAAGGGGAGTTCTGGTGCCTTTGTTTTCAGTGCTATTACATGGCTGAGCAGTCAGAGAAACTGCTGCATGTCCTGAGAGGGGCTTCTCGGCAAGTCTAATAGACTAGAGGGGAATTGCATTGATTCCAAGCCCTGAACTGAATAATTTTTTTTTTGTATTTTATTTATTTAACAAACCACACCAGACTGCTATTGGGCAAACAGTGCACTCAGTCCTTATGATTTTACAAAGAACACCTCTGACTTTCTCCCTACCAGGGCAATTCTCTGAAGTGCTGTGCATCCTGTGCCCTGCCTCCTCTGCAGTTCAGTGGGAATCATGTTTCACTCATCATTGCTCAGGTGCACTACAGGACTAATTTCAATAATTAATCTATTCCTTTCTTTTAAGTGGTTAATCAAAGTCAAGGACTGATACAGAAAAAGCCTCCACTCACAGCATCTTCAGGGAATCAAGTCTCCCTAAAGATATTTGTAAAAGTATTTTTAGCCTTCTTGAATTCTAGAAATGTTGTGGGATATTTATGAACAAATGGAAAGCTTAAAATACATTTGTGTGAAATAGACAATGAATAAGAGCAATTATTAGGATGTCCATGAAATCAGGATTCTGTAGATATGGGTAACTACATTTATGTAGCTGTATAACCCTAGATAACCTCTAAGGAGATACAAACCTGCAGGAGCTGGGTTGTATTGTACACCTGAGATGGAGTTTAAAGGAATGATGGTAAGTGTTATATCTCTCTCTGGGACATCACATATGAAAAGGGTCAGAAGGATTTACGGTTTTGGAGTGAATTCTGGCCCCATTAAGCTAATATGCAGAATGCCAGTTAAATAGTAAAACTATTGCCACCAGCATTGTCAAGGCTTTTTCACTACACACCACAGAGAATGGCAGTCCCAAGACATTCACAGGCAACAGTGGACACTGCTGCAGGTTTCAGCACTTAGATGTGTCATGGATGCATACTGTAGTAAAGAGCAGGACAGAGAACTTTTCCTGCAGCTGTTTTGGGGATCTCCATGTTACAGTTCCCATGCTCAGAACTGTGATGTTGGTGGGTTAGGCCCGGCAGGCACACAAGGAAGAGTTCAGAGCAATCTGGAGTGGTACAACTCCTAGGATCAGATCTGACCCACAGCACTGATCTGGATAATGTCCTCTTGTAGGAGAGAAAAAGCAATTTAGAATTCAAAGACATTTCCTTATGCTCTCCTAATCATCTGGTTAACAATAAGGAGACTTTGCCAAAGGAATTAGCCCAGGGAGCTCTGTTCAATCAATCATATGTATTTTAGAACAAGGATGGGAAAAACAGTGTATGGAGTTAACCTACCTCCATCTATACCTAGGATAGCTCTGAAAATCTGCTTGCAGATTAGTATCCCTCCCTCTGTCTTCCTACTACCTGAGCAGGTGCTCCTGCCATGAAGGAAAGCTGGGCATGGACAGAGCAAGGTGCTGCTGCACTGGCTGCCACTCCTATCAGGTCTGGGACTGCCCCAGCAGAGAGCACTGAGGAATAATCTCATTTATTGTCTAAGAAAATGACCAGCTTCTCTGTGGATTGCTAGTATTTTAGAAACTAAACTAATTATTAAGTAATAATATAAGAATGCACATGTAGGTCCTAAAATCCTAAGTGTTCCAAGCTGCTGGAGTTCTGCTAATAACACATTGCCTAGCAACAGCTATATTTAAAATAGGTCCTTAATTCCACTCTGAAATGTACCTATTTTACATACTGGAAGAGTATTGTAGTGTTCTGTCCTCAAGTAAATATGATGTTAGTGCTTCACGCTGCATGAGATTCTCCCTGTGTAGATACAGAACAGTGAATAGGATGAGCTGAACACTGAATAGGATGAGCTACACAAAATTTAATAAAACTTGCAAATAAAAATATTTGCACTCATGTTGAAGAGCTGTAATTTATTTCATAATTAATTACAATTAAATTGTAAGACACGGAGTGAAGTGATCTATCATCATTTTGCTCCATCAAGGTAGCTGAAAGATGTCAAATTTGACAACTAAGACATCTGTTTTCCTTTTTCCTCCCCTTCTTTTTTTAAAGCAAGAGAAAGAGCACTTGAAAGCTCAGAGGGGAATGATCTGTCTTTCATGGTGGTAGCTCAGTTAGCACCTGGACTTCTGGTGGAATTAAATGGATCAGGACAGGGTATTCAAAAAAAAATTCGTCCAATACTTTTTTTCTTGAGAAATGTCAGTTCATTAGCACTAAAAGACATTTACTGTTTTAGACTGTGTTTTCACCAGGAAACGCTTCCTGACTAGGATAGCTGTTCTGAATAAAACCAGAAAGGACACTCCTGAACAATGAAAATCCCTGTGGACAGCACATTTATACAGGATGTTGGAGACATGGGGCACAGTTTTCTGTTTTACTTAATATTCAGACTAGACTGTGACCCTTGGTTTCTCCAGCTCTGTAGAGTTATTCACTTCTACTGCTACTGCTGGATCTATTCCATGCCACATAAATAATTAAATATTCACTGGAGCAGAAAGACCTGGATTTCCCTCACCCCCCGGTTCCTCATCCAAGATTATCTAAAGACAGTTTTGTTTAAAAAACAAAACTGCTGCAATTGTTTAATATGAGGCAGAGGTTTTGAGACTATTTCCAGTACACATTATTTATAGAATGAAAAAGGAATTAGTAATTTCATGTACAATATCTTTGTGTAAAAATATACACCCCAGCCTTTCAAAAGTTATTAAAACATTTCAAATACCAGCCTTTAAAGGCTCTCTAGTGTTACAAAGAAGAGAAGGTATAAGAAAGAGGCAGCTAATTCTAAAGACTCAGACATACTAGTTCTGATTCAGTCTGAGCACTTTACATTCAAACTTCAAAAATGAAACCCCCAAATCATTCCCTTTTCCTTTCTTAGTCTCTGTCTCAATAATTGATGAAACCATCTATATGCTGATGTCAGATCTCACAAAAAAGAATGAGAAAATTTCTCCTGCTGCTCTCTTAGGCATATACTTGAATTTTTTACATATATCATATTGAATTTGGCTCTTTCAAAAAATGTCTGAAGTTCAGAGCAGCTGTATCTGTATCAGTCTGTACAATGACCCTCATTACGAGTGTTTGAATTAATGAGCTTGTGATGGTCTGAGTTCTGCCACGGAGAGCAATACATTTCTGTCTTTCTGGCTGGATGGCTAATGGCTGGGTAAAACGGCAACGTTCAGTGGGTCATCGTTATTTCAGTCAGGGGAGAACGGAATTAAGTTATTAACAATACAACCGTTTAAGCTTCAAAATGAAAATGTATGCTATATTAATTGCATAAAATTGGACACAAGCTGGCAGCCAAACAGTCAGGGTTTGTCTCCTGACTGATTTATCTCATTACCATGTCCCCAGTGAATATATCTTCCCGAAATCTTTGAGTATACAACAGCAGTCTTATCTGGGAGTAGGAAATGGAACAAAAAACATTAATGAACCCCCTTTAGGCTGTATTTTTGGGAAATATTTTCAATTATTCAGGGGTAGAATTTTATGCTTCTAAGATTTTAATGATTTCACTTGTTTTAAAAGTTAAAACATAGCCAAATGAGTTTATTACATAGCCTTTTATGGGGGAAAAAAAAAGTTCACATAGGATTGCTTTTGATTTATGAATACTTCAAAGTTTTCTTTTGCATACTTCAAGCTATAGAATTAGACTCAAATAAGTGTTTCTTTATATTTTTAGAACACTTAAAAAAAGACGTAAATAAATAAATAAATGGGGGTTCCATGCTTTTCATCAGAGTAAACAGCTTTGCAGACTTGTGCATTCAATGTTATTTCTTATTGGATTGCAAAATCAAATGCATTATTTACTGTCAGCTCTGCAGCCAAGGGCAGGAGGGATGAGCCAACAGAGCTGTACCTGACCTCACCCATAAATGTTACCCCAGTTAGATCCAGTGGTAGGACTGGGGTCTATTTTGCTCACAGTGTAAATAATTTCTAGGTTTACTCTTCTTTTCCAAGAAGCTTTTGAGAAGATGTATTGTCTTGTGAATTGGGAGTGACATAAATCAGGCTGTTTAATGAACTGATTCAAGTTACATCAAAAAGTTCAGACTACACATTTCTCCTATCCCTATGGTTTCCTTGCATACATGGAAACCTTTCTTAGGCTGCATCTGGAGCCTCTTGCAGGAGCCCTGCAGGAGTTTTACACAGCAAAGAGGAGTGAAATAGTTGTACATCATCTTTTAGTACAACTAGCTTCAGTGACTGGATGAGCTACCAGGAAGGAGAAAGTATTAGGAGCATGACTGAGATGTGAAGTCTGAGAACAAGCTGTATTTTCAATTTTGGAGGTCTGAATATTTGTTAGAAAGCTATCCATACCTTCCACAATTTGCCAAATCCTCTTGAGGATTTGGTCTTTTGTTTTTTCAGAACTATCTGTGATTCTGCTGTGGATATGGTCACAAAATCCCATGGTGTGATTTGTTCAAAACCACAAAAACTTCTTTTAGTGTCCAGGTGAGATTTCCAAGCACAATATTCCTGTGCAATTACTATAGTGAATTTAAGTTCACCTCTCTAAATGCCTGTCAAGGATGAATCAAAGGGGCAGTAGGATAGTGGAAGAAAATCTGATTCAAGTGAGATGTCATGTGGATGAAGTCATTATGTAATTGTTAAGAAAGTCCAAAAGACATCATCAGTCTGTGCTAACTATCTAAAGCAAACCTATGGTGTCCTTTCAGTGAACAATTTAGCGTGAGCATATATGTTTATAGTAATTGTCCTTAGAACAAGGCATATAACAGAACCAGCAAGAAGATATAAAAAAATTATAAAACCCTAAAATACAAAACAACAAAACCAACCTATTTCAGTCAATTGTGTGGCTTTACTGAAAAAAAAAAAAATCCACAAAAGCTGATTATACATCCATTAAAAGAGTGGGCACAGTATGTCTTTCTAGAGCTGAAGGAGGATGTGTGAGACATTAATCTGTGCTGAGCTCTGGAACATCTCAGGAAATGTGCAGCCAGCTGGCACATGCAGGTGCTCTTCTCCTTTCCCTTGACATCCACCTGTGCTCCCTCCCCTGCTGTGTCTGCTTGGTTCACTCTGGGTGACAGAGGACACGCTTGAGTTTCAACTCTAGTGTCCTTCCAGTGACTGCAAGGGAGAACTTCATGTAGTTTTTTCTTACAGAACTACTAAGTTGATTTTTTAAAAAACAAACTTTTGTTTGGAACATCCTTCAAGGACACTTCAGCCTTCTGTGATGAATTTGTTACTATGCAATAACATAGGATCAAGTAATTTTTCTAATTACTTTAATATAACTAATGGACACACCCTCTTTTTTCTAAGTATTTACAGGGACCATAGAATTGGGGATTTAATGGCAGAGAGCAGGAAGATAAAACCTGGATTCATGTGAAAGCTCTGGTCTTGCTGAAAAATTGCATCCATTGGGTTTGGCAATATGGGAGCTGTGTCTTGGAGATTGAAGCTGATCCTGTCCACTGAACAGGGAAAGTATTTTCTGACTCAGTTATTATTTAGCACAGCAGGTATTGTTGCTGAACAGCACTGTGGTTTAAACAAATCTGTTTCAAGCAAAGTTGCAGACTCGGTCTTTAATGCCACTATATAATTAATTCTCTCCACTTTATCCACAATGGCGTAAGAAATGCCATGGAGACACCTTTAACTGAAGCCACTGAGAGGCTAATGAAAAGGGGACTATTACTCTTTAAAAAAGAATAATAAAGGCATTGCTAGTCCCAGTAGGAATTTATTTCCACTAAAAGGCAGACTGAGAAATAACAGTAGATATAAAAAAATGTTTAAAACTGCTATTTTCTGAAAAACATAAACAGTAGAGTATATCTTTTACATCTATCTAAGAAATATAACTAAGCATTTATCACAAAAAAAGTAGAATTTTTCAGAGCATAAATATTCACTGAAAAATGTGAGGTGGCGCTAGGTTTTGTTGTGGTGGTAGTCAGAGGTCAAGCAACATTTTTGATAATAATTAGAATATCAAGAAATGTCAGGAATACTGACTGTGCAATGTTTCACTGGAAAACAGGGATAATAAGGTGAGGAAGCCCAAAGAGGCAGTGGATTTGACATCACTGTGATGTGACTAACCTCAGAGGGCTGCTTATTTTTTTTCTCTTCATTTTTATTTTTAAATTGTAACAATGGTCTCTCAGACCATGTTCTTTATTGAAGCTTGGGAAAATGTAATATCTTAGATTCTTTGAATATTTATTTTTTTATAAGAAATATGTTCAGTTTGAATAGTCTAGATTAAGTACGTGAAATTTGTGAGTATATGAGAAAACAGCACAGTAATGGATTTGCCAGGAATTCTTCTGCATTGATTGCAGCAGTATTACTAATCCTGAATCAGCCTAAATGTACAGAACTGAATAAGTATTAGAGCTGTCCATTAAGATTTGATAAATGCACTAATCCATTAATTTTACTTTTTTTTGTTGAATAAATTATTTGACAAATAATGGTAAAATTCATCAAATAAATTATCTGATGAATGTATTTTTTAAGTAATCGACTAGCTCTAATGAATATGCAGGCAGTTCCTTAATGAAAAGCATTACTCTACTGTTAGCCTGCTTTCATCACTCATATGTCACTTTTTTGCATTTTGCAACTGCAATCTGTATATTTTATTCATTTACTCATTCATTTATACAATAAAGGTTCAAGCCAGTATGGTTAATCAATCACTGAAGTTCTTGGAATATTTTTGCTTTACAGTCGATTATTCATTACATTTATTAAAAAAAAGCTTGGATTTTCTGGGAACACCACTCCCAAGAATTATTCTTGACTTGTATGTTCTAAGCCAAGTGCACAAGAATGCTCTGAAAATTGCAGGGTTCATGTATAAGGCATTTTTATAGTTGTAAACACTACAATTACCAATTGTTTCAAGAAACTGGAACTTGAAGCCAAGCCAGACACCTTCAAAGTCCCTAAAAACACTCATTAGAGAAGGAAAACAAGGAATAGCGTGCAGGAGCTACCTCCTCACTGCGCAGCACTGGGATGTTTGGATAAAAGCCACAGAGAGGATTATTTGGATGATGTACAATTTTGGAAACGTTCCAACCTCAAAGAGCAAGTCTGTATTTTTTATTACAGAGGTGATCTCAACAAATGATAGTGATAGATTTATACTGTCAAATGGCAAATTGTACCTATTAATGTTACAACACGTCACACTTCTGAGTCCTGGTTCCTCACAGAGGTGTGCCAATTTATTGTGACAGTGACAGTAGGTACAACAGTCAAGTCTGCATGACTCTGTCGATACTGTAAAGGTACAAATCATGTTTTCATGGGTGACTTTGAACTTGCTGCACAAAGCTCAGCTGAACAGGTTTGATGGGAGAACATTGTGGGAGACAGGTATATTAGAAGGGTTGGCTAGAGCTGCACTTGGAATAGCAGTGATTCTTTTCCAAATTTTCCTTTTAATGTCTCATAGACTTTCATAGCTACAGTGTTAATAGCCCTTGGCCAACCCTTCCAGACATCATTTCTACTTCCAAATGGATAACTAATATATAGCTGAACCTCAAAATAGGTACAAGTGGAAGGACTTATGCTGAGTCTATAGAGTTTAAAAGATGAAGTTTCCAAAACCACCAGGGGTGCAGAATAAAACACTTACATAGATCTACTCCCACTCCAAAAGCTATGATGCCAGAGTGGGGAAAGTCATGTTGAAATCCTCCAAAATGGGAAGGAGTTTGTTGATGACAGATATCACATGCTAATCAAAACTGCAGCCACGTCAGCCTGGCGACAAATAGTAATTTCCATTCCATACACACTTATTACAGGGAGGTTATTACTGTAAGAGTGTATTACAATAGAAAGGAAAGTCTTCTAGGGCTTCTTTTTATTATCTGGGTTTTTTCCCTCCCCCATTTTCATACCTTTTATCTCTGGGGTTTATATTTGTCTTTGCCTCAGTCAGTCTCTGGATGCCATGTGTGTGAATGCTTGTCCCTTAAAGCTTGAGATAAACTCATATTTCTATTAAAAAGTTTAAATACTTGTTATAAATAATTTATCCTTACTTGTATGCTTTGATCTAATCTACTGCATAGTTTTAGTTAAAATGGTTGTGGTTCTAAAGATTACAAATATTAGGAGGAAGGAATAAGTTGTAGAAATTATCTTCAGTTTGCAGCTTGTTTTCTAAAGGTTTAAAATGCTCTTTCTTTGCTAAGTCCATCTAAAGAGTTTCTGACCCACTTCTTCTTATGTACAGTCACCAATCTAAGAATAATAATAATTTTTAGATGGGATCAATAGGGCCATTGCTTTTCACTTAAGACTTCTAATAGAACCTTAGTATTAATAAGCAAACACCTTCAGAAGTAGTGTTTCTGCTTAGGCAATCAGAGGAGAACTTAATTTGTACTCTTGATAAACACTTGAGCTCCGTGTGCTTCATTATTACTACAGATTTACAGCCCAAGGACATGTTTGAAACTATGTGCCCTGAGACAGAAAACCCAGTGGCCCAGGAGTGGTTCTGTTCATCATTTACATGCTGTCTCAGAAGCATATTACAATATAATCCAAACCACAAATCTCCTGGGTCCCACTCACAGAATGGAAACCAGCATTTGGGTACATGGGCATTTGTCCTGACAATGATTTTTATGGTTTTGTGCAAGAATTTTGTGGTGAGTAGCCCTCCAGAGAATTGGTATCCATGGTCTCCTAACTATCCTGGAAAACCTGCAAATTCAATGCTATTAGTAGATGAAGTTTAGGATTAAAGGTGAACTTGAAGCTGCCAGACTTTTCAGCTTTGAATATGATGGTTGCAGTGCCCTATCTGGTTATCCCAGAACAAAAGTGATATTTTCTTGTCAGAGTTCTTAATTAATATATATTTTTAAATTCTTTCTCTTTAATTAGCTGTGGGCAGAACGGAAATATTGGGAAAAGATTGGCTCCTATAATTAAAAGGACTGCCTGAGTGGCACTACTTTGGAAAGAGTAATCTTTGTCATGTTGAAGCCCATGCGATGTTCTCAACAGGAAGGCTGGACAATGGAAACAGAATTACTACCAACAATGTGCTTTCCATGGAGAAGACATCTGACACCAACTTCATCTTCTAGTGTCAGTGCCTGTTTTTGTAGGGTTTGCCATATTTTCCTTTACTACTTGGATAGAGCATGAGCAAAATACAGAGGTCCCTACACCCTTAGAAAATATCCCTCTTGAAGTTCAGGCTTCATTTGCTATCACTCCATCAAAACAAGCTGTCAAAACCCTCAAGAAAACCCTGGAGCAGCTGAAGCACCTTGCTGAAAGCAGATTGCCTTTTTCCCCATGGCCTAGGAGACGTTGTTGTGAAGAGACACAAAATGAAAGTATGGGAATACTGTGGAAACAAGTTAGCACAAAATACTTCTATAACACACAAAAAGTGGCTGAACAACCACAGAGCTCTCTGCTGTTCAGCTACAGGTCTTGGGCAAAGGAGTGAGAGAAAAAGAAACTGTCTGGCTGCTCTCCTCATCCATAGGAGGGCTGCACTGGCATACAGGCCTGGATCAACTTCTAACACCTCCCTTTTTGCTTTTAATTTGCAGGGATTGCTGGAAGATCTGGAGTGCTCAAAGAGTGTCTACAGGCCTCAGAGTCCAGCTTGCAGGATTTGCTTCCACAGCCAGCCAGATTTACAGCAAAGCCACTGCAGACCTGCTCTGCCTCTGTGCTCTGTACCTGAGATCCCCAGTGGGCACAGCTCAGCTGGAGCTGAAAACAAGGTTACAGATGCCTGCACCTGGGGCATTTTTATATGTTTTGATAATGTGATTTTCGTGTGCTAACCCTACAGAGATACATCAGTATGCATAAATCTTTACTTGAAGGCAGATGAGGAACATCAATGAGAGAAATAACAACAAAACCCCAGCCCTGCTGCCTGCATGGAAGAAAAGATAAGGTCCAAATAGGAAACAGGAAATTGTAAACTTAAGAACTGTAAGAATTTCCTAGTAAAGGATGATGTCTTGCCATGATTTTATTCCCTCTTAGTAACCTGCTGGACACCAGGGCTATCTTACTCAGAAGAACTGACCCAAGGGAGGTCATGGTGCTTTGCCTCTCAAAATCTGCTGTGCTCACCAGAAGGGTGAGATGGGGAGGCATAACCTTGCAGTTATATCTGGCAGGTTGTTTCCAGTTGTACCCGATATGCAGTGGGAATTTGGCGTGAAATTTGACCAGAATTATTCCTGATACTTTATTCAACTTTGAAATGGATAAATGCCTTGAAATAAAACTGTTTCACTACCAAGTTATATGTGTTAGGATCTTCCACTTCTTTTTTTAACAAATCCTCACAAATAGCTTAAAAAGCAACACAGCTGTAACTGACTTGACCATAGGTGTTGTGAGGCCTCACTATTGCACCTTCTCCTTCTGTTAGCTCAGCTATCACTGTCAACACAGTCACACAGAATAAAGCCCCATTACGGCTAGAATGGTTCCTTAAACTTCATAGCACTTAGAAACGCTCCCGAGACACCAAAAGCATCTCGATTCAGAATTGAACATGTAATACCTGCCAAATTTGCAGGTTTGATACCATTTCCAATAGGAATTAAAAAGGCCCTCTTCAGAGCTGAAATAGGGCTATCAATACTTGACTTGTCTGCCCATGTGAAATAGCAGGTTCTTTTCTCTGACGTCGCAATTTAGTTTAAAATGGCTTTGATGATGACAGGGTACATGCGAATGATAAAACCACAAAGATGACAGTCTAATCTTACAAAGATGACCGATCACTGATAAGAGATTAAGTCACACAACATTTGAAAAACCAGATTATCTGTCTGCTAGGATGGTGTCTGTGTAACACCTCCTGCTGAGCCATGCTGAGATGCCAGTGACATACAAAGATGCTTCTCTGTAAAAACCAGAAACGCTTCACAAAATTTCACAAACCATTGGGATAAAAGAAATAGAGTAGGAAAAAAACTCCTCTGATATTGGACTTTTTTGTCAAACATTCATTTTTCAGACTAGTAAAGTATTTAGATGTACAGCATATAAATAATTTAGAGGTACTATAAAAAGGCCTAAATTAGTCAATTCTGCCCTATAATTAGCACTCACAGCTATGCTGGCAGTGGGTGGGTGATTATTAAACACCTTTTATTATTGGCTTTATGTACTACAATAAAAAATTAAAATTATACTTACAAGAATTATTAGACATGCTGGTCCTATAAAACTCCATATAAAGTTGTTCTTAGTGCTGAGCCAACATCTGAAAATTAAACAGCAGAAAATGCCTTGAAATGTGCTTTTGTGATTATTGTCTCCTTCTGTACGATGATCTGGACACAGGAACAGTGACTTACACTTCTGTGGTGCCATAGTACTTGTATCCCAGTGCAGCAGAGATTCCAACGACCACGGCTGGACTGACATAGCCAAAGACATAGAAATTCTTGTGCAAGAAACCCTTGTTGTAGATGACTCCCACAACTATAAGGTAGAGGTGAATACCTTCAATGCACATCCATGCAAAAGCAGCTAGAAGGAAATAATGGAGTAGTCCAGCAGTAATTGAACAGAAGAGCTAGAAATTCAATCAGAGAAAACAGGAGTCATAATTCTATTAACAGTCTTTTGTCAATATATGTTATAATATAACAGCACATGCACAGCAACTGAGTGACCTTAAAGTGGGGATTCAGCCCAGCTGTAATGCTGGTTAACAAGAACTTGGCCTGCACCCATTTGTACATTTGCTCATTAGTGTTTTCTGCAGCAAATGGTAAAATAAAGAGACTACCTAAAATAAAGAGACTACCTTCAACTTTCAAAATTAGGGTTTGTCTTCCCAAAAAAACTGTATAAATGGTTTGGCTAGGTTGATCTTATTGTTATAGCTGAGTAGTCTATATGCTTGATTTACAGAAAGTTAATTTTTATTATTTTGATAACACTGTAATTAGGCACCACAAGGAATTATTTCTGAAATAACTTTTGTTATACAAAGTGTTTATAAAATGATATTTTTCAATCCATCAGTACTGGAGTGCTACCTCAGGGATAGCAGCTCATATTTTTTCAAGTGATTTTAAATCCTATTCAGCTACTTATAGAAGGGTATTTTGATAATTTATGCATAATTTAATTTCTTAAAACTAATCTGAGATGCAAAAATCAACACCCTAGCTTTCTGACAAGCAAAAGGGACAGGTCAAGACCTCCAATGTGGTCCTCCAGCTAACAGCTCAATATCTCAGATGTCAGCTTGGGATTGCAGCTCTGGCCTGATTTTAGAGAAAACTCAACCTGGGGGCCACTAGAGTGGCTTTCTACAGCATCCTAAGTGAAGTGAAAATGCTAAACACATTGAGATCACAGTCTCAGTAAAGGTGACAAATTTTAAATGAAACCCATGGAGCAAAGTCAATACACACCAGCTCAGATGAAGGCCCTGCTTCTTTAAATGACCATTTTGTATTTCCTGTTACTGTTCTGGCCAGTCAGGGTCACTATTGTAGGTAGGAAGTGTGGGGAGTAGAAGGAAGATAATATCTTATACTGTATATTTATTTTGCAATACAAAATCAAGGCACAAGTGAAAGCTACCCACCTTATTATTGTTCATATTAATTCCAATCAGAAAAATAAGTTCTGCCAGGAAAAGGCTGCAGCAGAGGTTTTTGTGGATTGTCGTTCTAGTGCTTTGAATTTCACTGAAGAACCAGAAGGTGAAAATGCACATGGAGAGGCAAATCAACGAAATAATTATTCCTAGCTGAGTGATTCTTGTAAGAATGCTATAATTTGTAACACCCTGGGGGAAAATTATAATATAGTATTTAAAAGAACAGCTTTGTAATGTCTCAAGAAAGACCTCATTCTATAATACAGTTCTTTTCTTCTTTTCTACAAAATATTAATCAAAACTGTTTGTAGAGTTTCACTGGAAATGTACACTTTGGATAATCTAAAAAGTATTGGGTTTTTGTGAGACAGATACAATTCTAGGGGAAATTAGTAATAAACTGCATATATTCCTGCTCTTGCATTTTCTGATATTTCTTAACAAAACTTTTTATTAACATCAGTATCTCCTAATAAGATTTTCAAAATCAGATCATTTCAGTGAATGACAAATACACTGGCAGTAGGACATCTATTAATATGACACAAATATTTTCTAATATAAAAGGACTTATCACAGCAGTGACTTAGATAAGCAAAACTGAATAACTGTCTTACTGAATTTGCAACATGATCAAAACAAGACTCTGAAATAACAATCACTTCAAGCAAATGCTATTCCAGATATTTAACATGAACTTTCTCCAGAGAAACACAAGATACTTCAATACCGGACGTGAATATTTTCTGTATAAGAATACAATTTCTTTTGCTGTTTGCTATTTGAACAAAGAAACTCTGAAGTACATGGCTGTACATCAGCAAAAGGATAGCATTCAGCTGACCATAAAATGCATCTAAGTATTTTTTTACTAAATAAAGGATGAGAGATTCTTCACTTCCCAGCCTTTCTTTTCAAAATAACTATATGGGTACCTGCAAAGGTTTTAAATTTGAACTGAAGTCTTAGGATGCTATTTAGCAACCAGGAAACAGCCTCTATCAGCATGAAATTCACAGTGTGAGAGAACTGTCTCAATACAGTATATTCATGCTAATATTCTGCTTGCTGTCAGTTCTGATACCTTATAAAGCTGCCTCCTGAGGCAGGACCTGAGCTCCTGCAGATTCCCACTGAGACCCTGGAAATCTATGGGGCTTCTTAATATAAGAAGGACATAAATTGAATGGCCATTCTCCCAGTTTTGTGCTGGTCGTGAGTGTCCATGTTTAATAGTCATAAACTTCAGATTGATTATGCTGCTGCAAACTCTCCAGAGAGAATTTAAAGCAGATTTTTAGATGCCAAGGTTAGACAAATGGGTGGCAAAGTTTTGAGAGACAGAAATTCAGGGCCATATGGTTACTGACCACCAATGAATGGCAGATAAATCCCACAGCAGTATTAAAGTGAGATGTAAAATGAAATGCAATGCTCCAAAAATAAGCACAACAGACTGTGTTTTTGGAACAAGATACTTTGCTGCATCACTGCTCTGTAATACTGCAGAAAGGACATAAGGAAATTCAAACACATATGGGAGGAATTTTGTTTGCTTTGTACACAATAAATTGTGTGTTTGCTGAACAAAACCGAGAGACAACCTAAAGTATGCAGGTTGCACTAAAATAAAAACATAAGGAATGAAAAGAGAAGAAAGTATCAGATAAAACACTAAACTAAAATAGCACTTACAACGGAGCCACCTGAGGACATCAAAACAGCAAAATGAGTCAGATGATTACATTTGCATGAGATATGAGTGGAGTTGGAATGTGTCAGCTCACAGCCTTCTGTAGCCCAGTTGCCATTCATTGTGTCTGAGTAGTTCCAAAATGCACATTTAATGTCTTTATCTGCAGTCTGGAACAGAAACAAGATGTTCTGCTGATGGCAAAAGGCAGGATATTTCCCATCAAGAGACCTTTCTTACGCTAGACCGCACAATTCATTAAAAAGTGCTTGTTATCACTGGAAGGTTGGGAAACAAAAAACACATTCTGCAAGGCCTATTCCAAGCAATTAAAACGTGGCTGGGATGGAAGCAATTTATTCACACAGCTAAAACCCCACCAAACATGTAGTCTAATCAGATTACTGAACCCTGCTGGCACCTGCAAAGATGTTGGAATTTTTACCTATTGAAAACATTGTTATATATATGCTTGCACCTGCTGAACATGGAGTAGACTCCAAGGTTACAGCCACATTGCTTATCCATTCCAAATGAGCAGTTCAAAAACTGAGACTTATTCCATGCATTTTACAAAGCAATCTGGGATAAAGCCAGGGTCATATCACACCTGCTATATCACCTGCTACACAACAGTGATGAGTAAGACCATTAGTATTATTTAGTACAGTTAGTGCTTACTAAATCCAGTCAAAGACTAAGTCTCCCCTGTAATATAGGCTTTATAAATATATGCAAATTTATATAAAGGTGATTTCTAACTCAGAAGGGAAGTAACAAATTTAAAAGCTGTGCAACCAAGGTTAGCACCTTGTTCCACTGCTCACCTCTCTACGGAATTTCTTTCTTGTTATATTTCTGATGATTCTTTATGCCATGTAAGGTGATTTTTCACATATGATTCAATCCAGCAAAAATCTGTATTTGCTGGAAGTAAACCTCTCAGTTTTAAATAAATCAGTTCAGGTTTCAGAAATAACAAAGCTCCAAAACTATAGGTTCTACTATTATCCCCTAATTCCAGGTTACCTTTTTTGCATTAACCTTGAAGCATTACTTCCCTTTTTTTTAAAGTATACATGCTTAACTGTCTGATAAACTTTCAGAAAGAAAACTCACCTAAATACAGAACAATCAAGACCCTGCAATAGTCTCTGGTTCAGACATCTACATTTTATCCATACTACAACCCAGCAAAGATGGCATTATTGCCCTTGCTTTAGTCCCATAGCAATTTTCCTCTGTACCATATTTAGTATATTGCACTTAGGATGTCACATTTGAGACTAATCTTGTTAGAGTAATAAATTGCAACTTCACATCAGCAAACAACAGAATTATGTCTTAGTTCATCATATGCTGCAGGTATGCTTACATCACATAAAATGATTAGCTAATGTTTTGTTTTACTTGAAGCTGATAATACAAAAACCCCCTTACCTTGGCATACTTTAAGGTAAATGTTATTTTCTCGAGCTCATAGAGTGTGGGTGGATTTGAGCTAATTGCAACAGCTATAACTGCTGAGCTTACTGTCTGTCTCTGCTCAGAGTGGTCTTTGGAGGAGAGGTTTTTAGGCAAGGAAAGCAGAGAACCGATGTTGCTGTACCGCAGAAAGACAACTGCTACAGTGCCTATCAATCAAACAGACCATGGTTAGGGGTTTGTGGGTTTTTATGGAAGAACAAAATTGAAGGCATTAAGGAAACAATAAACAATAGACATTATTGCTGCTATTGCATAAAATATGCAAAACAGATGGAGTCTTTGTGGAATACTTATAAAAATGTTTTAGAGACAATGAAATATAGCTTTATTTAAAACAATGTAGCTGGCATTAGAAATAAAAATATGTGTTTGCACTGGCAATACTAATTAGATATAAGCATATGGATTTTTCCTAGAATAATGTATGCTTGCTGCTGTTCTGCAACTGGTTACACATGTGGTGTCAACCCTTATAAACTGAAATGCCTCTGACCTGAAGTAAATACTGGACTTTTCTGAAGTACCTGGCTTGTTTTGACTTCCATTATATTGGACCCAGGATGGGAAAAAGAAAAAGTATTTTTAGGGATGCAATGCTGATCTTAAAAATGTAGAGACTTTCTCCCTGGTACCACAATAAACCACATTTTTAGGTACTGATATGAGTCGAGATACAGATTAGATGGAAGATGAAGATTTAAAAATCTTTACCATGTTTATTACGCTATGTGGTATAAGTCCAGAGCTGTTTAAACACATGTATTTATATTTAGTGATATGTATTTATATAGTGACAACAGTAGTTGTAAGCCCTTTCTGTATCACTCTGAGGTATAAGCCAGATCTGGGTCCTGCTGTTTTGGCACTAAAGATTACATGTTCTTGCCCCAGTGAGGTACTCTCTGAACAGAAAAATACACCTAATTTTGAAGGAGAAGTAGCACAGAGAGTTGAAGGGGCTGGTCCAAAGTCATACAGCAGATCTATGGCTGAGAAAAGGATAAAGCTCAGGTCTGTAGTACCAATGCCCAGTGTGAAAACTCATTGGACACACTGTGCCACTGGATAAGTTAGAAATATCAGTCTTGAGACAATAAAGGAGAAAGGATGCTAAAAGTACCTTGTCTTCTATGTAGTTAGCAGTGGGGAAGTTCAGCCTTGGTAAACTGCACATTTGGCTGTTTTCTAGTGGGTAAAATCTATCTAAGGTGTTTATTAACCCACCTACTCTCCCACCTTTGTTTCTTACCATTTGGATGAGGTTCCATTCTCTTCTTAGGAGAGATCTTTATGTAATCTCCCCCTGTGTACACATGAGGGTGGATATGTTTCATGTGGTGTGAATCAAAAGCAAAAACCTTGAGTGCTGTAAAAGAAGAAAAATACTGTACAAATCACGGCTCCATTATGGCCTGCCATAATTTAGAGTTGGGTTAGTAAGTGTGCTACTGGATTGCATAATTACTGTGAATTTTAAAACTCTATCATTGTGCAAAATATTTCAAGAAAAATGTCATTAATATAACATGTTTGTTTAAGCATCTATGTTTTTTTTTGTTTTCATGCATACATTTTGCTCTCATACTTTTTACTCTTTCCATGAAAAATATAGTCTCTTATTTACCTTGCCTTAAATTAGGTACTGGAAAAAACAATGTAGGTTACTTTAGGAAGAGCTATTGCTTTATTAAAAATGTATTTCTGAAAGGGGCTACAAATCACAATTATAAAAAGGAAAGCATAAAATTCTCCACTGAATAATAACATTTGATAAAAGCCAACTTTTGAAAAGTATATATTTTATAGTTATCTATCCATGCTAGCAAATACACATTGCACCATGAACTAATGATGTGTCTTGTCAAAAAGCAAACAAACAAGCATCACCCCTTAGGACAAAAACTACATTAGAGACTATTGAGCTCTTTGCTTGCTTCATTACAGTGCTGAGTTTCAATCACCCAGGATGTGAAAAAAAAAAGAAGTCAATTGGGCTTTTTTTGAAAAAACAAAAAAAACCAAAGCGAAACAAAATAAAACAAAACAAATCTAAAACTTGACTGACGGAGGAATATCACTAAGCTAGACCATCTGCATTGCTTATAGCACAGCACACAAAAATAATATGAGCTATTCAACAGACCAGCTGTCAGAAAATGTTTGTAAGGGCATAAGAAATTGTTTTCTTTGGCTGGAGTTTTGAAAAGCTCATAGTTCAAGAGCTTGCACCAAAAAAAGCAGTGGAGAGAGAAGGGTGATGTTGTAGGTCTTATCCTAAAATAGTCACGTCTGGCACATATGAGACCTGTGAAAAATTTATTAATGCTGAAAAACAGTAACAAAAAAATTTAGTGTTTGGGTCCATTTTGGAAATGAGCTAATTCAGTTTACCATTTTAGAATAAAACCAAAGAATCTAACCATCAACCTTTCAACACAGGAATTCCTCTCCATTCTATTTATCAGCTTTTTCTGTCACCTTGGTGACCGATACCTACAGTTCCACTGGAGGCTGCACCCGAATTCTCTCTTCCTGACATTCACGGCCTCAGCTCGGTGGCCACAGAGCCTCTGCTTTCAAGCAAGGGAGGTGTGGGGAGGGGGCACGGGGACTTTACAGCCAGCCCCTGGTACTGCTCTGCACCTGCTGCAGACCCAGATGTGCTCTGCAATGAGCCTGATTCCACAGAGTCTATTCGAGGAACAAATCCCTCCCTTCTTTTTCATCACTCTAATTTATTTTTGGAAAGGTGAGGGAAGGACAGGTGGTTTGACCTGCCTTGAGAGCACAGCAGGAATCTTACTCATCAAGTCATCATATAAAACAGCAAGCTGGTGAGAGACACTGAAGAGCTGTATTAAATCTAAAATAAGAAATCAGATCGCATACAGTTTGGGGACATTCAGAAAAATAAAGATGAAAGAGTGGCCATTGACAAAGGAATCAGCCATGCTTTATCAGGATTTCCAAAAGTGGCTGTTGTCAGCCTTACTCTGCTCTCAGTAGAAGGAATGGTAAAACTATTGTTACCACAGCAAAATCAGCAGGTATTGGTGGGAAGACACCAGCACACAGGGAGAAGGTAGGTGAACAACATGGTGTAGTTGGGACTAACCAATTCTCCTCCTGGGGTATTCCTCTTAAAATGAGAAATTCTTCTTGAGATAAAGCCACTCAAGATTAAACTCACTAGGTACAGTCCTTATTACAAGTTCATTTATAAGAACTACACTGAACCAAAAAGAGTAAAAAAAATCTGTAGAAAGCAAGTCCAAATTTTGTTCCACTGGTGTTTTTTATACAGATAAGATGTATAGGATAATTTTGTGCTTATAAAATGAATCTAGACCATGTGAGTATGGCCATAATGAGAGATTTAAAGAGAATATGAAAATGAGTACCTACAGACTCTCAATTTATTTTTTTGCTCTGGACTCAAAGGTTTAGTCTTTGAAAATTATGATACCTCCACTGAAAGTCAGGTGTTAGTTACAAAAATCAAACAAATTAACACCTGTGTCTTTCACATAACACCACTTCTAATCTTCATAATTGTGCTGAAAAACTCCTCAGTTTAATCCACATCTAAAGTATACCTTAGAATAATTTTCTTTATCTTACCTATGTCACTTGCATTAGCATCCAGCTGGGCTGTCTTTTTGAAGCTCTGTGACATGAGAAGTGTCGCCTGCTCTGCAGTGTGCAGCAGCTTAGTCAGGCTCCGCCTTTGGTTATCCACAGGCAGAGCTTCCCAGACTGTAATTTTGTCTTTTTGTAAAAAATTGTTCACAGTGTTGACCAAAACCTGTAAGTAAAAGCATGTGTTTGAGAAGAGTCACACGCTATCTTTGGATTAAGGACAAACCCCACAACTCCAAGGCTTGATCCACTCACGTTAATGGTGGTGTTGTGGAGGGCTTCATTGTCAGAGTCACTCATGGTGTTCCACGATGAATAGGACAGTGCTTCAACATATGAAATCACTTCTACAGGCAACAGTGGTCCCAAAGTATTTTTATTAATTTCTTGCAGCTTCTCCAGAGGTGTTTTTAAATGACTAATCTGAAAAATGCCAGAATTCATATCTTAATGAAACCATTAAAGCCATATTTCTGCATGTGAAAATGAACCCAATAGACTGATTTCTGTTAATTAACATACTGGTTTATAAGGCACTTGTGCATAAACCCTACCCAATCAACAGGTTGACTATAAATTATTGAAATTACACATGTCTAGTATAACCTTCACAAGCAACCATGATTAAAAAAATGGTGTGCTATCATTACACATTTTTTTCCCTACAGCAGCTAAGATGATCTGAAGTGAACTAGTAAATGTTCTGCAAAAATAGTTAAATATCAATGAAATGGTTTTTCTGTATTAATCTATTGACTTTTCTTTTAAAATTTAACTGAAGAGGTGGGAGCATATGAGAAGTATTTGTATTTTTTTTAGTTGTTTTTTGTCAAATGCAAATTATAAAGCATGTAGTTGAGTGAACTGTACTGTCTGTTTCTCCTTCAGTGCTTCAGCTTATAAACTGCTAAATGCACTTATATAAAACAGCTAGTTTAAAATATAGGCAGGAGAGTGTGAGATGAAGATTAACCTTCCACATTTCAGTCTCATGGCTGAATAAGAGAAGAATTCTTACTTCACAATACTGGAATTTAATTAATAAAACACTCAACATCTGATTTGGTATGATCTCTACTCTGCTGTTGAACAGCTTTTATGGGGCTTGATTTTCCTTGAGAACTAGAAAACTGGCTAAAAATCTGACATTTATTTACATGAAATAATTTTCAGTTTGAGTATATATTTTAAAAAATCTCACTCTAAGATTCCGCTGTAACATTTATCATGCCTTTGTACCTAACTGTGATAAGCAGGTATTTTATCTGATATGATACATTGCAGGTAACATAAAAAGTATGCTAACACTACCTATATGTAAAACTAGGTTAATAAAATTCTTTAAATTAATATATTTTTGAATCCAGTAACTGAATCAAATTGCTTAACATCAAATGGAAACATATACAATTGATTTTATTTATGCTTATGCTATATGTATCCTTTTAAATTAAACAATACTGTAGCTGAAGAATAATCGCTAGTGCATTCATTAATATAATTTTAATTGGCTTCTGGAATCTCTGTTTCTGGGCAAAAAAATATTTTCTGGTGAAAAATACTCTGGCCACAAATATTTGTTTCTAGAAATCCTGTATCACTTTACACACTGGCCTTTGAGGAGTAAATAAATCATCATACCAAGATGCTATGGCTCCCTTTTCTATTTAGTCACTTGTTGACATTACTTTAGTAAGCTATCTTGCCTTCCTTCTGAACAAGCAAATAATTGCACATCAGTAAATGCAGCAGTGTGTAACTCCAGAAATTACAGAAACAGCTGAGTTATTACCACACTTCTGAATTTTTCATGCATCCTGATTCACTTTGCTGGAAAGAGAACATGCAGATTCCCAGCAAGTTATTATCATGAGTAGAACATACAATCCAGTTCAAATAACTTGAAATTATTAAAAAGCCTTCTGTCAACATCCTTAAGTTCAATTGTATGCTTCAAGCCTTTGTTAAAAACTGTTTAAGAACTATTATAATTGAAATAGCAGTTTCAAACAGAAACAATTAAAAGATTTGAAAATTAATCTACAAACCAGTGCTACTTACTCTGGCTAAAGTTCTATTAATATGTTCAGCTATACAGTCTTTGAATAACTCACACTTGGCCTTTGGGTTTTCTGTAAAAATAAAAAGGGAAACTAATTATACATTGCAGTTCAATCAATATTCAATACATACTAATTGCAAAAGCTCTTGTCTAGGTCATTCCCCAAACCACCAGCATTATGAATTTATGCTCATAAACCACAGCATTCCATTCTCCAACTGCAATTACAGAGACTTTATCTTCGCCAAAATTATGGCATTGGGTTGGAATGAGCTGCTTTATTCAGGTAGAGGATTTGGTCCCTTTTATGGGACTTTCACAGATGGAGCAGAGAGAGCCCAAATTTACAGAGAGCAGTACAGATCTGACAACTATGAGGAGGCAACCATTATTTTAGATGGATCTCATCACACTGTTTAGCAAAAATACATTTACAAAATTTTTCTATTCTCAGGAATTATAGATGCCACAGCCTTGCCTCTTTTTCATGTCTTGCTGATTAATCTAACTGAAGATAAATAGGCACTGGTGGGTTTCTCAGAAGATGTATCTCTATAATAACACATAAACCTTTATAATATCATGTACCTTGGCAGGAAGTGCCATCATTTGGCTTAAACTGCAATTTTCCTGTGGATGGTTGATAACCTTCCTTACAGGAGCAGTTAAACCCTCCATCCACGTTTTCACATTTTGCATGATCTCCACAGGCAACACTTCCTTCATTGCTGCACTCATCTACATCTGCAAATATTGTGAGAAATTGAATTTTTATTAAGTATTTACAGAATAGCACCTTGCTGCTTTGTTGATAATAGCCCCGCACACTACAAGCAGTTTCACAATAAAATTTCATGTAATAAAAAAAGCAAAAACTAAACCTACAATCTCAATGGCAAAACCCCTGCCAATTATAATACTTAAGGATTAGAAGAATAAATCATAATTGATCGTATTTTTATACCACCACTTTTATTGCTATATAATACTACACTGCTCATGTTTTAAAACTGTATTATTTCTATCATAACAAAATGGTTGGCATGATGCAAATCATCTGAAATCCATTTTTCAGAGATTAGACTAAATAGATTTTCTCAGCTCAGTAAGAAAAAGAAAAAAACCCTGCAGACTTCTCTTTTAAGATGCAGCTTTAAAAAGACACTGCAAAAGCTCACTCTGACCATCTTGCTAATCTAAGAATTAAAGCTGTGCCCTTTAAAGTGCTTGGCATATACTTTCTTTTTTTTTTTTTTTTTTTTTTTAATCCACATTTAAATTACATTTGCCTAAAATGTCTTTTGTGCTTCTAAATAAATGGTCATCAGGTAGACAAGTTCAGTAACCGGGTGGGGCATAGTCCAAGAGTAAAACCAATGAATTCCAGTAAGGGAATCCATGAATTGATTAGTTTAGGAAAGCTGGGTACTAAATCCCTGGCTGGAGTACTGATTATTTTGCATTATTTGTCTGGCTAAGGATAAAGATCAAATAACTCAATGGAGAAAGCAAATTGGGAGCTATACCAAATAATTCTGGAGAATGAAGTAATGGACTGTGAAGTGCTGTGCTGGAAAGGAGAGAAACATGAAGAGCTTTGGGACAGGTATATGTGAAAAATGAAGTGGTACATGAGTGGGTCTAAAGCAACAGCCTGAGAACTGAACTGAAGGAAAGGAAAGACAGTGCAGGGAATGGAGGAGAGAGGAGGGCAGCTGCACTCAAGAACTGGTATGATGCTTAGTTTTGGAAAGAAATTGGTGAAAAATGGAGAAGTGGTTAATTGTTAAGTAGAAGAGAAGAGCTATCTGAATTGATAGGCAGCCTCTGCTCAGCCAGAATAAGAATAGACAAGCTGAAAGCAGAGATGGGGTGGCTGGATAAATACACTATTAGCATATAGGAACTAGTTTCACACTCTGCTTTTGGTACAAGAATCTTGGTGGTTTTCAAAAAGGAGCACAAAAAGGAGCAACAATACATGTGAAATAAGGTTATTAATGAAAAATGAAAATATATACTGCATGCATATGGATATAGAGAGGGAAAACAAAAAAAAAATACATGAAGGATACTTGAGGGCCATCTGTCTATTTGGACAGAGGTCTTCCTAGGATTTAAGGCTGAAGTCCTACCTCACTTTCATATATCTCTTTTTCTCAATGAGCCAATGCTCTGATTTGAACCTGATATGCTGTGTTTTAAGCCAGAAGCTGCCATGGAAAAGCCATTCAGAGTCCTGCACAGACAGGAAGGAGATGTGGGGCTGGAGGTGCATTTGCCCTCCCCAGCACAGCCACCACCGCTCTGGAGGGAGAGCCACCAAGAAAGCTATGTGTTTAAATGGCTTGGTGCCAGCATGGAAGTTTAAAGCAGGAGGTTAAATTATCATTTTCTGCATTAGAGCAATAGTTTATTTCTATATTTAATGTCCCAAACTGCTAATGTTTCTCTTTAAGAAGCTGAGTTTTGCATTAACCGCATTTGTATGGTTTCTGTGACCTCAGTATTCATAGTTATGGAGCTAACCACATTATACATGAACCAGTCTGGCAAAAGGGAAGGAAAATAGCATGATATAGTGCTACACACAGGATACCTCATAATTAAATGCTGTCATTTAAAGACATAAGGCTAAAGTTCTTACTCTTGGCATTTAAATAACCTCTCACATCAGTAAATTATAAAGCTCTGCTTGAAACAAGTGAGTGTCTGTCAGTGCCTTGTTGTGTGACTCCATAAGACAGAGAGACTTTGAATGAAGTGGCAGGGGTGAAAATCATGACAAAGCCAGTTTGTCTAACTAGAAAGCACCATCACCCTCAAACCAAAGATTTCTTTGGCCTTGTCAGCTACATGGAGGGCATGTACATCTAAACAAGCCAATCATCATGTAATGCAGTGCTAAAACACCAGCAATTGACAACAATCTTTGCCAAAACTTACAATAAAAAAAGTAATATTTGAATGCTTTTGAGAATACTAAGGATCAGGTTTCCATATGATTTATTGATACAAATGTTTCAAAACTGTCATGACGTTTCTTTTTATAAACTTTTAGATCAGTAAATAATTGATTTGTTATTGGGCAATCATGCAAATTCTTTTTGTAATTATATAAGATATAAAGTGTAATGGTGATTTTAATGAGAAGAGAGGATTATTGAAAACAAAATCAGAAATTCAGGTATTTGGCACATCTCTGGCAACAGGACTGCCATTTAAAGTCTGATAGAGACGCCCCATTGAGTATATGCAAATAGACTTTCTGCAGTTGAGTTGTCCATATGGAATGGGTCTGTATCATGCTTATGTAATTTACTGTTTTCAGAAGAAAAAACAACTCCTGGATGACAAAATTAAAAGGCAATATGCCTGAACTTGTAAGGTACTAATCAGCTTTGTATCCCTTTTAAATCAATGAGATTGTCAGGAGCAGCCAACAGTTTGTGACAGTTGCAAGAATGCAGCTTTTAAGTTCCTTTGCAGCTAGTGTGCACAGCTTTGAAATGCTGTGCACAGTAGCTGCAGGCTTTTGTTTCTTTATATTTTGTAGCTATTCCTTTTTAACCAAATATGCAATTTTTGGACCACACATGAACAACAGCTTGTCAGTGCTTTCAGCAATCCAATTTTAGTGGAGCTTTGGGGTGAGAATCCCAAACTCTCCTCCTTCATGTACTGTGGGAGCAGGAGCGGGCTGCCAAGGCTGTGCGAGCAGTCTTCACAGACAGCATTCCTGAGCAAAGGTTGAAGAACAGCAGCTTTTTAAACAGAAGAGCATTTGCCACAGGTCTGTGAAAAGCCCTGGTCTTTCAGTAAATATTCAAAACAAATCCTGGAGCTGAACTTTGAAGCTTTTATAATAGCTGCAATCAGAAAAATAATATCACCAACGCCACTTAGGCTAGTGTGAAAATGGATTTATAACCTTTTATTTTACTTCTTTGCTTTGTCACTCCTCATCTATTGCAGCAGGCAAGGAAATTCCAATTAAATTAAAAGTACGGAGAACAGTTATTATGTTCAGTCTTGCCAATTACAGGATTGTACCTACATCGCTTTGATTCTTCACCAGCCAGTCAAGACAGCTTGATGTCTACATTATACCTTCTGCTTATTAGTAGCTTGCAAGTGATTGAAAAGTCCAATTGCAAAGGGCTAGATGTTCCCTCCCCGTGTCTCCACGCTGTGGAAGGCAGCAGCACACACAAAGTAGAAATGTAAAAGGCTATGAATGGCAAAGGTAAAAGAAAAGTTAGCAACGTGGCCCAATGCCAGATTCCATCCCCTGTACAGCTCCCTTGTCACAGCAAAGGATGAGATGGAGAATGGGTGCCTTCCCAGTGCTCTCAGAAATACCTGAAGGGGGCTAATAGCATGTCCTCAGAAAAAGCAGAATGGCGTGGATGTCACTTTCATTCCACAGATGGCCATTTTCATGTTTTACTCTGTTGACTGGGGTGAAAAAAGTAGGTTTCTATTGCACTTTTTTATCTGCAGCTGAACATTCAATAAATTGTGAAGTCTAAGGAAAAGTATGGCTTTTGCACAAATCAAAAAATAGATTTTAATAGCTCACTTTCAGGACAGAAGAAAAACATCTTCAGAAATGAAAAACATTTCATTTGAATGAAATGAAAAACATCTTCAGAACATCTCTGCATTCTTATTTTTCTGTTCTTAATTTCCTTTATCGTTTTCTTCTCCTCTCTCTCCCTTCTTACTCTTCAGTTCCTCCTCTATCTGCATCTTTGTCATCTCTTCAGCAATTCTGCCTGATAACACGGGTGAAATACTTTTGACCCTCAACTCAAAACTCAGCATTCAGATTAAGGGTGAACCAACATTTCCCAAAGCCATTTTCCCAAGATTTCTTTTGATCTACTACCTTGGGGAACATTATAATTTTTTACTTGGGAGCTTATTGTGGTTTCCAAAGAGGGAACACACAGGTATGTGCATGGACTTTGAAAGTGACTGCACACACATGGTTCTGTGCCACAATTGCACTACTGGTTTGAGGGCATAAACAAATAGGGTTCGTAATGGCATACACTCCAAAATTCCAACACTAGTTTTAAAGTACTGCCATGTACATATATACATATATTCATATATTAAAAAGAAGATTTAAGACTTTGCAGAATCTAAAAATATATTGTGGGGCCCCATAAACTTGTGTAGGATGGATACCTGGTAGCTCTGTTTTGTGATTTGTACTAAATAGCTTGTACTCTATTTAAAATGAAATGTTGATATTTGCTTCAGCTGTCACCCTGAATACACAAATATCAGCTACTTGTGTGCAAGTCATGTCTGCTACCTGTAGCAGCAGAACCACTGGGTACAGAATATCCTATTATGGTTTCCCTGATGGATAAGGAAAAAAATTAATTGTGGATCAAAAGGTTGTGTTTAGGACTCACATGTTGGCAAAGTAATTGGCACACTTGTTTAATGAAAAAAGGTGCCCACAGGTAATTTTTTATTTCAGTGTGTGTTTTGAAAGCTCTTGGCTCCTCCATGTGGATATTCAAAAAGAAGGAGTACTCTAGTAGAGGATAAAAAAAAAGATCAGTCTGCCCAGTAAAGAGGGGAAAAAAGCAGAAATTACCAAGCTAAGGGTAAGAAGTTAAAGCGACACAAAATCAGTCAGAGAAATAACTTTGAAGACAAACTTCCGAAGCTGAAGAAATATCATAATGTAAAAATCAAAACCTGGAGCAGAAATGGTGAGAATATTTACAGCTCAATGTGCTAACTGTCTCCATCCCAGCTAATTTAAGAATGATTCATAGCAGCTGGATAAAGCAGAGCACTTTTAGATGGATGTGAGCAATGGGCAAGAAATGTTGATTAGATCGCTTTCTGGCTTAATATGCAACCACTCTGCTGATATTAAGAGCAGTGAGAGGAGAGGTTGTCAGCACTCACAAGCTCACAGGAGACATACCTAGAATGAGACACAGTCAGCATAAAGGTGTAAAGGGCAATAGATTTATTTCTTATTTTCCCATTCCCTGAGGACTTTTGCAACATACAGAGAAAATTACCAGGAGTTTGAAAAAGAGAAATAGTTGCAGTTCTTTCATTCAGAGGAAATCCTAAAGGATTGCAGGGTTGTTCAGAAATAACATTTTTCCAGAGAACTTTTCCTCCCCTGTAATCTTGAACATGTTCCATTCAACTGCTAGAGAACCAGAGGCTAATGAATGGTACAGGATGTAAGATAACCACTGATCTTGCTTGTTGTTTTTGATTAGACTTGAAAAATTACCAAAAGTATCCTAACCAAGTTCCCAAACAAAAGATATTTGAAGTATACTAGTTCAAACTCATAGAGAATTTTATTGATCCAGAACTGATTGCAGAATATTTTGGCACCTTTTCTCCTGAGAATGTGACCACCTTGTTCAGAGATCAGTGAAACAGTGGCATAAATGGGTAATTTGGTGATTTCTTTGTTGCCTAAACTATATTGTGTAAATCTGTGACATGTGGATTTAAATAAGCAAGCAGAGCCAAGATGCACATGTCATTGAAAGCAATGGCAAATGCTCTGTTGTCAGGGAGAAGTGTGGGCCTGACCTGGAATATTAAGCAAGCCTGTTCCAGTCCAAAATGTGGGAATTTTATACCCAAACTCAAACTTCACAAATATGAAAGCATTTTGCTAGATTTCTATAATTAAGAGAAGCAATAAGAGAAGAATGACAGTGTAAAGCTCTCTGGCACACAGTAATAACTTACCCACACAGGAGGTTCCATCATTAGGAACAAAAATTTGTTGACCATTGCTGGGTTTGAAACCAGACATACACGTGCAGTAATAACTTCCCTCTGTGTTTGTGCAATTGGCATGCTCTCCACAAGGCTGAGTAGCATTTTCACACTCATTATCATCTGCAAGACAAATTATGGAAAAATATATTTACATTTGATGATTGAAGAAAGCAGTATTGTATAAGCTTAAATTGGCTCTGGCATTTCACTTGCATAAGTCTTGAATGCTGAGCTGGCAGTCTTGGTATTTGTCTATACAGTTTTCCCATTACTAAGGATGTAATCAGGTGTTCAGCAGCACTCATCTGCCCTCATCCTGTGTGAATCAACAAGTGAGAGATCAGTGGGATGCTGAAATAAATGGTTTAATTGGATATACACTTGGAATAAGGGATTGAGACAAGTGCTTGTTCTGCCGTGGTTGGAATTGATAACATTGTTTTCCTATCCAAAAATCTACAGGTAGAAGCTCACTCTGAGGATGTGCCTGGGAATTCTGAATTATAAAAAACATAGGTCAAAAGGATATGAAGAAATCACCCCCTTCATTCTCTGACATCAAAGCTAAACCACTATAGCTAAATGCACATTTTAATGGCCTGTTTTAAAAGACCTTTTATGGTATTTCTCAGCATTACTGGAAAACAGACTTAAAAATTCATCTACTGCCTGGCCTGAGTCTTCAAGTATATTGTTTTTTCTTAGTTATCCCAAAGGTCTTAACAAAGAGATGAGCAAGATTCATGTCTTGAGCCTTACCTCTTATCAATTGCTCTGCAAGTCACAATTTTTGTACCTGAAAATTCACATGAACAATTTTACAGGGCTAATCCCAGGCCTCCAATGACACAATGAAAAGGAGTGATAGACACAAGTTTGAGACTGTCATCTGCAGAGCCTCAGCACGCGCTGTCATTATGAGCATGGGGATCCAGCAATCTTAATCAAAGGTCAAACAAAACCATAAATTCATCCTTTGAACTGCATAGGTGATTTCCTGCAACGATTCAATAAAACCATTTCCTCTCCAAAATCTTCCAAGGTTTCTGTTGTCTATTAAATAATTTTCAGACCAAACTTAAAAAAAAAATTCAAAAGCTTTCATATCCAGGCACACTTTTTATCAAACTGAGAGAAACACTCACAATACTGATAAATCAATCTTTCCAATAGTCCATTTTTTTGAAGTACCCCAAAACTATGCAACAAAAATCAATAAAAGTCTCCCAAAGAAGGTGGCACTCCTGAGTGGAATTTTCTATTTTCTACATCATGAGAAAGGAAAAGAGTTAAAGACATCCTGAAATGTACTGGGATTTTGTTCCTGCTCTCAAGCAGAAGGTACTCATAACATGATGAATGACAGGAAAGAATTCTAACAGGGAGAGAAATAACAATTTATTGCAGAAGAGAAATGATTTAGGAGGATGACAGGGAGAAGAAATATGATTTCAGAAAAGACATCCAAGGATGAGCTTTAGAAAGGTGCTCCTGCTTCCTGATGGTCAGTGTTCTCATAAGCTGCTTACAGAGATAGGATGCAGATAAGGAAAGTGGCATGCAAGCTGGGGCAGTGACAAGATTAAAGTATAACAAGAGCCACAAAGCCTTGCAGGAATACATTTCTGGAATAAAACTTAGTCACAACCCCCAGCATATCTCAAACAGGGCATTTTTTGATATTTGAAGTCTGACAAGATTTTGAATGTGACTCAGTTGACTCAGACATGCAAATATCAATTCAGAGCTGCAGTTTTCCTCAGGGGAATTTGGGTCAACAGTATCAAATGGATTATGCTCATTAAAACTAAAATGCAATGTAATTTAATGAGGAATCCAAGTATAAAAGCACTGTGCCAACACACATCAACAATATTTATGCCACAGCCTTGGTATTCATGAGAATACAGCAGAGGATGTGTATCATTTGGATCTTAAAGAATGCCAAAATAAAACCTAATTAGCATAAGTGGAATTACAATAGGGAGGAAAAAGTGTGATGTTGATCCCAACTCAAAAAAACCCCATGAGAATGTGAAAAAATCTGGTTTGTCACGTAGCATTGCAGAGATCAGGTCCCAGAAAACTTTGCAAACCTTAATTACAGGGTCCACATCTAATGTATTTTGTGTGTGTCTGACTCCTTTGCAACCCAAATTTGCCTAGCATTTAGTGACAACAAAAAAGAGTGGACTACCCTATTATAGTTAGTTGTAAAATTAATTTGTTCTTGGGAAAATATTACAGATTCTAGAAAAGAATATGTGTTGACTTTGGAAAGCTCATGGGATTGTAGTCTTGGAAAATGAGAAGTAGAAGGTCACTGATGGTGGCAGAACTTGATTTGTAGTAGAGGAATAACAGAGCTGAGGAGTCTAAAGGGTACATGCAAGAACATTTATTTTGGATGTTTTTTCTAGGACTTCAACTGTAGGCCTTGATATCCAGCAATATTGCCTTTTTTAGGTGGTCCAAAGGATTTATAACCAATATTAAAATGACTCATAGAATGACTCTCTAGAACTATACCTAAATAACTTCACTGGATTATTGGGGTTTTTCCTCAATATTTATGATGTCTGCAAGGGGTTTAATGATGACTGCATGGCCTTGGTAAGCTTTCTTATTGAGAGATCTTTCAGATCATTACAGGACCATTTTGAACATTGAAGAACAGCAGTAACTTATATTACAAACACAAGAATGAATATTTTAAAGAGTTAAATTCACATGGAGCTTTCATTTCACTATTCCCATGGCCTAAAGTAATAGTGAGCAGACTGTGCAGGGGGATAATTTACTGGACCACATCCTGCTTGCATTGAAATTAATGACGTAAAAGTTACTGATGTAAGTAGGCTATGGAAAACTACCAGGTTAATGAGGAAGGCAAGAGAAGAAGTTTGAAGAAAACAGAAAGGATTTTCATATACAGTCTATCTCAACATTTCTTTTTACACAAAATATTCTACAAGATAAAAAATGATGGCAAAAATATTATTAAGTTCTCTGTGTAAACAACCTGAATTTTTTATTCAGACAGCACTCCAATGAGGAGCCCAAGGGCTTAAAGTAATATTCCAAATTTTACATGATTTATAATGTCGTTGGATTTGTGATATAAAGGATGACAGGAGAAAAACAATGGGATTTATAGGTGAAAAAATGTTTTTCTAACAAAATTTTCTGCCTACACAGAAAGGATACTTTAAGTGACAGAACTCATATAGTCCACCTGCTTTGTTGCTGCCTAATTTAATTACAGCATGTGCATTTAATGCTGCACAGCTACTCATTGAACACTGCAGGCAGTACTTCGGGAATACACATTGCTTTAAAGATTTTTTTGTCTCCAGTAAATTGTGAAAAATTTGGAGACTTTAGAGGCACAACAACCTAAATTACAAGGTTAATTATCATGGCCAAATGGTAATGTTACATTCAAGTCTGTTTGATGTACAAGGCATTTCCTGAATAGCTGCACTGTCTTGAGAAATGGCAGTGGGGGCATGGAGTTGGTTTTTGGGATTCTAGGCTTGGCTGGTTTTTCTGGGTTGCTTTCCATTTTTGGCCAGTTATTTTTTTACATGGCAGTTCTATGATTTGGATTGCTCTAAAATCTCCTCATTCCTAACTGAAATGTAAGGAAGGTTATAAATAATTTGCAAGAGAATTTGTGTTGAGTAACTCAAAGATATGTGGGAGATATAAGAATGTGTACCTGAATACTGGTAGGATGTTTACATGGTAGACTTGTATAATAAAATCCATTTTCAATTTTTACCTTAAAATTACAGCTAGCATGTATTTCACTGTACATAAATGTCATAGTTTGACAGAATCAACTACTGTTATAGTAATCAATGCAATGTAATCATACGTCTACTAGTCTCTTGAGAATGTATTATATATCTTTAAAAACAAAAAAAAAGGGAAAAAAATGAAAAACTGATATATCCACTCTAGACCTCCATTTTGATTTGAGCTAGTAATTCTGTAACCAAACACTTCTGCTCATTAATATGAGTATATTTTTGTACAGAGAGCATGAAATTCTTTTAGAAACTTTAAAATATACCAGAAAAAAAAAGAAGAATGATTTGTAGATTTTAGGGTTGTGATGCACTTGGAAGCCAGAGAAATCTGGTTTTAGGAGGAGAAAAGATTTTAGGAGGAGAAAAATGAACCTGGAATATTTCCTTTGCTGTATTCTATGTCCCTTTTAAAGTGCAGGATTTACCATGTCATGCATGGTAAATATATGGTATTTTAATAATGTGTTGATTATGACATTATGCATATGGTTATGAAATTATAACCTACAATTGGAAAACAGCTACAAAAGTACATAATTTGCTTTTTTTTTTTTTTTTTTTTTTTTTTTGTGAAAAGCATTGGTAAATTCTTTGAGTTATCAGTTTTGGATAGAAGATTTTTGTAATATCACTTGCATATTTACATGACAAGTATGAGGACAAATTTTGGTAGTAGATTTATTAGAAAGATTTTCATTGCACTGGGCATATCTCTGTCATAGACTTTTTGATGCTATGATGACATATAATATGAAGAGTTAGTTTTGGGGTGAAACTTGTCATATTGATTCACAATCACACAGAAATTTTTCTTGTTTTACTTTTTATAAATTTTTAAATAAATTGTTCCTCCCTTCAAGTAACAAACAAGCTGGAAATCCAAAATTAAAAAGAATGATTTGTGCATTTTCTCATTTCCATGCAAAATGAGATTTTTGCAGAAATGAAGAGAATATTAAAGACTCCTGATCAGAGCTTGAATTTGTTAACCTGAGGTTTCCCAAAGCCTCACTGGAACAAGCATCAATGCTGTGATTTTCAGAAGTTCAGTGAAGCCTGAAGTTACTAAGGACCACAAGCAGCTCTTACACTACAATATATGTACCTTGTATTTAGTGCGTGACATAAAGTTAATGCAATTAAAACATCAACAATTAATTTTTCTAATTCATGCAAACCTCTCTGTGGAAACCTGGAAGGCTGGAGGCCTCTGGAGCACACCCATCTATCAGATGGACACAGTATCCCGGACACAGCACTGAGCAGCGGACAGCAGTGGGTGGGAAGGAAATGCAGCCGGGCTGGCTGGGGAATGCACTGATTCATTGCATCCGCTGCTTTCTGACAGTCCTCTGCTGCCAGAGCTCCTATGGAGCCCCTGGGGGAAAGGAAAACTACCCTTCCCTAGTGTAACCCTCATGGGAGAACAGGGCTTGAAGTGCCTCACTTAACCCCTCAAAAGCAAGGAAATGAAAGGCTTCCTGTAAAACAAATTCCAGTGCTACTCCCCCCGCTGTGCTCAGCTCGTCTGGAGGTCTCAGAGCAGTGGGTGATTTTACATACATTACTTCTGTGCTGCAGGACTGCATCTACTGCCATCAAAGCCCGAGTTAAGAACAGCAATACCATTAACAACCTCGCCTCTCCTTTCTTGTGATTTGTTTCCATTAATGGCAATTTAACACAATTTGTTTATGATTCTCCAAAGATTCAGCATTCGAGCTTGGTCTAAATCAGCATGAAAGAGCAGATGCTTAGAATAACCACTTGAGACTGTAGAAACTGGGCTGGAAATCTCATTTAAATATGAATTGCTTTCATAATGGGCCTGATTCATCTTTGTCCTACACCTGGGCAGGGAACCATGCAGTTGCGGCATAAAAAATCTTACTGCTGCAAGCTCTGCCTTGTTAAGATTTCACATTTCCCTACCACCTTCAAGAGCTTTTCACAATGCCTTCTTGGGTTGTTTTTGTAGCTTGGCAGGAGATTTTAACCAGTTTTAACTGGGTGGCTCTAAAACTAGCTGGTCTCCTATAGGGTCTTAGTGCAGCAAACAAATATTTTCTCTCACATCTTCACAGCCTATGTGTATACAAAGGGATGATTTCAGATCAACAGTTCTTTCATGTCTGAAGGAACTAAAGGGCCACACAATAGAAAATTCCCTTAGTCCCAGTTTAAGGAACAGGACAGAACAGTCCAAAAATAAGGAGGAAAGGAAAGTTACCTACATATTAAAGTCACACTCAGATTGAGTTTCAGAGAATAGACAAGGTTTAGAGGGGTTAATATATTACCCAACTGTTTCCCTCATCTCTTGCTGATATTTCCAGACATTATAAATTAAACATGAACATTATCAGGTAAGTGCCAGTGATGAAACTGTAATTTTGTTTAGCCACACAGAATGTCCTGCCTTTTCAACGCTTGTGAAATACCAGAAAAAGGAAATCTATAATTTGTGATCACTCATATGTAAAGAATGGGGATGTGGTGGGATATATTTCATTAAAGGTACTAGTCCTTGACTAGAAACAAACCATTTACCCAGAGAGGCATCTGCAAGAATTTGAGAACAAAAAGGAACAAGGTGCTTAATTCAGTGAAACAGAAGTAAAATGGGGGATTAAATAATGGAAGGAGGGAATAAATATTGAGTGGTCCTGTCACATTTTCCCCCATCACTTCCTCCCCTGCACCTCTGGAGAGCAGAGGCCCACATGGAGTGTATCAACACCCTCCCATCACTCTCCCAGAAGAGACCTCATTGCTTTACTGACCCACAGAGATCCAGCAAGAACAATTCAGAGCTGCAAGTGCAGAGCACCAGTTTGGGTGTCCAAACCACAAATTAGTTATTCATTGTCTGACTGACCCCTTCCCTGACTGGGTCGTGAGGGTAAGACCTGGGAGTGCTGTGAAGATTTTCTACTGCAGGCAAAACTTCCCCTGCTTGTGGAGAGCAGGGTCCCAGGTGCCTGTCAGGGGTGTGGGTGCTGAGCACAGACCAAGAGGCAGCTCAGGCACAAGGGACAAGGAGCTGCCACTCACTCTCAGGGTAGCAGACTGTGATCTCCTTGTATCTGGAGTACTCCAGGATCCCTTTCTGTTTTTCTGCCAAGAACATGCATTAATTTACCAGCTGAGAAGTTGGTGTGATGAGCTGTTAAAATGCAATGCTAAAGAAGGAGAGAGACTGTAGTAGAGTAATGTCAGAGACAGTACAGTGTGAAAAAGCCCCTGAAGAGGCTGAAGATGGTCTCCTGGAGTTCCAAGGCTGGTTTTCGAGGTGAGAAGTTGTGACTAGGTGAATTATTTTAAAAACTGGTAAATAGATGCTGAATAGGAGTGGATAAAAAATAAACCTAATTTCAGTTCCAGTTACATGCAGCTCCTTGTTGGTTATATTGTGAACTCAAACAGCACAATGCTCCCATCTGACAGGATGTGAATAAGTGAGATGTCACTCAAATCTAAACATTTTGGTCCCACGCAGGAGATTAGACAAAAGGAAAGCGGCTTAGGAAACAGTCTGATTAAGGGGGAATAAAAACTTCCAGGCAACACTGTCCCAAATTTCAATACAAAAGAGTATATTTATTCAGAAAACACAGCCAGGAAATGCATCAGCACTTTACAGCTTATATATGAAATCCAGAGGGGGGCCATCATGGTGTGGGTGAGCAAGATGTGGAGAAGGTGTAACTGAGAGAAAACACAGCTTGACTGAGGCAGTGGAACATTGAGCCGTATCTGATGAGCTTTATCAAACTTGCTACAAACATGCAGCAAAGTCTATGAGAAGAAATGATGCTGTTCTATGTCAGGATATGGGCTTATCATCCTTCAGTCACCCAGGACTACATCCTGGGGTCTGGAATGTCACATGGCAACAGCAGCACTGTGTTCCCACTGTGCCAGGCAGCTGGGGCTGGAAGCCCACAAAAGCACCTGTGCTGTTCTGGGAGCCTCTGCAAAGCACAAAGGGCAGTATCAAATATTTAACATCAGTGACACTGTGATGTGTGTGAGCTGGTTGCACAGGAGGCACACAGTGATGGACACAAATGAGCAAATACATGGGGCTCTGAAATGATTCATAAAATAACTGCTCAGGCACAGAGCTAGCTGGTAAAGGTACTCCTAATTGGAGTTGATGGGATCAATTTGTTTGGGGTGGTTCATATTATACATTTGGGAGACAGAAATTAAGACTAGGCTGCTGAGTTCCTCCCTGGAGTGGGCAGACGGGTGTGTTTGAGCTAAAGGACAAGCTCAGGTTCATATCTAATTCTGAAGCAGGCTTTCCCCTAGCTGACTTGCTCCATTGCTCCTTGTGGCAGGCTCAGAAATACCAGGACTGTTTCTGCATTTCTTTCCAAGTGAATGTGCTCACGTTTGGTTTAAGTGTGTGAAAAGTCTTTTTCCATAAAAGAGCCTGACCTCAAACTCACAAATGCCCAAGGAGTGACTCCCATTAACCTACACCATTGCTATTACAGGAGCAAAGGGGCAAAACCTGCCTAGAGCAGAAGTCAAGAAGCAAGATCACATTGCTCTTCTTTCATCACCGACACTGATTTAATTACAAAACCCAGCCTCAGCATCCTGGCAGACACTGTGTCAAGCTTGCTATTTCAGGATTAGACAGAATGCAATTGAGACACATCATTAGTTTCTTGGTTTGCCTCCTTCAAAAACAAGGAATTAACACAAAGTGAAGTGCAGCTGAATGGGGATATGCTGGATTTGAACTGCTGGCAGTGTGCAGGTATCAGTGTTTTTCTGAATGCTACCAGCAGAAGCGTTTTAGAAACTTCACTGTTATTAAATTACATATTTTCCCGTATAGCTTTCATTTTTGTTGTTAACTTGTTTGTTTTCACTGAAAAACAACCTTTAACTGAGGACATGCACAATCAGAATATTTTTGCTTAAAGGAAAGTAAGCAGCACAGCAGTCCCCTGCTGAAAGGGATTTGCCAGTAGGTAACCATGCCCCCTCCTGCAGAACTGAATGGGAGCCCAAGTAAAGTTCTGTTTCAGCACTGCAAATACAACTGGTAAAAAAAATGCATTAAAAAAACCCAAAAAACAAAGGAAACCAGAAATCCAACCAAACCCAAATCAAACTGCAGCCAGACAATATTAGCATTCTACTTTCTTGCAGATTTCCCAGTGCATTTTCCGTAATTCTGGCATAGAATCAGCACCATCCATGAAAGTAGATTTATCAGAATGTGAGAGTGAAGTCTTGATTATATGAACTCTTTCTTCAGAGTATTTATTATTCTGTATTTATTATGTGTACACATATCTGTCCAAGACTCCAATAGCCACTGTATAATAGTATTAAGGAAAACAAGACTCAAAGTTGTTCAATTACCAATGCACCTGGTTCTTGTTATTTCTAGCACAAACTTCTCAAAACTCTGCTTGCAGAACTTTCTGAAACACATCAACTCAGTATGACAGAATTTTTTGCACGTTCCATCAGAACCATAAACACTCTTGGAGAAGACATGATTCTCCAGTAGCTGCAAAGATGTACATTACCATGCACCAAATCTTGTGATTTATTTAATCTGCATGCAACAGATGTTAAATGCATCTAAAGAAAGACAGTATAACCAAATCAGGGTTACTCTTTTAACATCTAAATCCCAAAAGCTACTAGATGGATGTCTCCTACAGTTCCAGAGGGTATCACTCAGAGGCAGTGATCTCTTTGGCTTCCTTAAAATTGACACATCAAACAGCAAAAACCACAAAACTAGAGGTCATGGTGAGCCTGAATTCCTACATCTCACATTTCCAGACTACCTTCCTGGTCCATGAGGGATAAACTCTGTTTGTTTACATTTCCCATTTTACCAGCATTTTTGGAAGAGAAAAGAGGAACTGAATTTTACTTCGAAGGATTTTGCTAGATCCTAAATTTAGAACCGTAGCATTAAGACTTTCTTTGGGCAACAACCAAAGGACAGCTAGACATGTAGGAAGGACAACTGGGCTCCTCAGTGTTCAGCTTTTGAATCTGCTGCTTAAAAACAGGTAGTACCTTGTGAAGTCCAGGTATCATTGTGTTACATTTTTTTGCAAAGGACAAATTTATTGCAAGTAATTTCCTGTAACATATTTGAAACAGTATTAAGAACATTTCTTGCTTTTGAGATGTGTACTATGTTCCACTTTGGATTTAAAAAGCAGAATACAATAAAAGATGTGGTAAAATTTCATTGAGAGAAGTAGTAACTCAAATAACATGGAAGGCCATAAAACAGTGACTACTGAAGCTATTTTTTTTCCATTGTGGAACAGTGCTCATTGATTTCTGAAACCACAGGCTAATTATGCTCTGAATGGATGGAGTACCTTAAGGAGTCTGGTCTGAGCATCAGAGACACAGAGATCACTATTTACTTTTGTCAAACCTAACTTACAGTACTAAAGACAAGAGTATCTTGACAAAATTTGATTGCCACTCTTCAGGAGGTTAGATGACGTGACCTAATCCTGCTCTGTGAAACACTTGGACCTATATTGCTCTAAGCTAGTATTAGGGTTAGGTCATTATAAGAAGATATTACAATAGTGAATAATGGTTTTATTTATTTCATTTTTAAAGTAAAAAAATTACACGTGAAATATTCATCCTCCGTCTTCTGCAGTGGCCCACATAGCTTTCATGTGGCTTGATGACTGAGCTTTTTATATTAGTCCTATTTGTGAGTTATCCCATTTAAATGTTCTGGAATTCAATAGCTTCACTTCTGGATAATAGACTAAATCACAAAAGGAAATAATTTCAATCTATAACTGAGAAAGGCCATTAATTGCTGGAATACATCCAGTCTCCAAACCTGAAGATATCAAATATGGTCTGGCAAGGAGGAGACAATTAGGCTAAGGAATTCTACCCAGAGGGAAAACATGCCAGCATTATTTCAGCTGGACTAATGACTACAACAATAACCACTGAAGTATTTCCAGCTACTGTCAATGCTGCAAGTATTTAACTCCATGGGCAAAACATCTTAACTACTGACAGTGATACTCTCAGATACTGACCCCGGTGGATGATTTCAGAAAAAAATCACTATAAAATCATACAGATTTTGGTGCTGTGTACTCCCCACAGCCTCTCCTTTTTTTTTTTTTTTTTTTTTTTTTTTTTTTTTTTTTTTTCTTCTGATGTGAATTAAAGCTAAATGTAATAAATGTAATGATAGAAGTGGAATGGGAGGTTGTAAAACTTAGGAGGAGTTAGGTCTGTGATACTGCTTGGCTCAGTTAAAAGGTTGCAGGTATTTGGATGATTATAATAGTTTTCCCATATAATAGCCAAATATCATCTGAGAGGAATTTGCTACTTTGAAAAGCATCGAGCTCTCCTCCTTTCTGTAGCAACCTCTTCCAAAAACCAGACTGGTCTTAAGGTCAAATTTCCTCTTTCATCTCTCCCTCCTGAAACATACAGCTTTGAAGTGATGGAACTCATGGTCTCCTCATGCCAAATAGTCTGGTAGCTCTTTCTGGACCTTTTCTCTAAGGCATAAAATCTGGAAAATTTTAGTTTAATGTCAAACAGCAGAATGAGTTAACTTACTCAGATCTCTTAATGAATTTTGTGTGTGAGGGGAGTACATGGCATCCTAAATGAATCTAAAGTGACTTTTCCCTTGCTGATACACTAACAACTCTACTCTTCATTAGTTAATACAACCTAGGTTGAAATATTCTGTTTATTCATAATCACTATTGTCTACATGAATTTGTAATTTTCCAGTGAAGGTTTTTATTCTCAGAAACAGGGGCTAAGGACTTTATTATCCCAACGATACAAAACACTTAGTAGGCAAAAACCAAAATTCCGTTAAAAACATATCAGATTTTGGACAGAAGTAATACTTACACCATGGAATAAAATTGAAATGTGGCATGAGTCAGAGATGAAAACAGTTTTAAGTTTGTTTACCGTAATAGAACCTGCCACACAGAGTGTTACTATGTGCATGTTATGCCTGGGAGTACCGAGAGGCGTGGATATGTTGTAAAAATGCTGTGTGTCTTCTAATGGGAGCCAGGCTGTGTGCCACACTGGGGGGCTGGTGAGCCCAGAGGTGTGTCCCATCACAGGCAGTGGTGCTGCCCTCTGGCCAGGTTATTTTTCCCTTTAAAGCCAGTCTCTATCAGCCTGGCCACGGCAGCACAGCCCCAGCTCTGCTCGCTGCCGCCTGACCTGCTCACCCAGCACTGCCCTCCCTCAGCTCAGGGACACCTGGAGGAATAGTCCCAGTTACACAGCACAGAGAAAACACTGCTGCCCCTGGTTAAAGTCAGGGGCATAATTTGCATACTGGGATGAGAGAAAAGGAGGATTGTCATAAGGTACTGAATAAGTGCCCGTAAAACACAACAGATTTCCACAGACTGCCATGCTGAGGTGCCAGCTGAGAGGGAAGCACTGCAGAAACTTTCACCAGTATTGTTCTCTGAGCATTACTCAGCTTCAAAGTTCTCAGTTGGAAAGGCTAAAAACTTGCTTCCTGAGAAAATCACTCAAAAATATAAAAAGAACCTTCCCTTCACATATTGAAATAAACCCCTCAAAGTAAGTGCCTAAACCTAAGTTCAAGCAAAAATAATCAAGATAAATATTACGATTACTGAATCAACTGAACTCATAGAAGCATTAGGTAGATTTCTGAAGGATGTTAAGTCTCCCTGAAATTGGGCCGTTTAATTGGAAATGTGGTGAAGTGCTGCAAGCTGCAGTAAAGATGGTTACTTTGTTTTCAATCTAGGAAAACTATTATATCATGTATCAAATGTTTTATTCATCAAAAGAAGTGATTGCCTTTTGTCCTCTGCACCTGCCTGTGAATGCATCAGCACAGGCAGTTCAATAGGGTAGCCTCAATTTTGGTCCAAAAGTCCTAACACAATCAACATACTAAAAATCCCAGTTTCAGTTTGTTGGGAAATGTTCTCTGTGGTTGAAATTGTTGCAAATTTTATATTATCTAAACATTAAACATTTCACTTAGAGTAGGTTTACGCCTCAAATCTAAATTCAGACTATGGACACAAAAAGTAGCATTTAAAAAGACATTATTTTCAAATGGTCAAGCTGTTATGTAAGAAAATAATATATTTGAGCTCAAATTCTTACACCAGCTGCCTTGGCTCCAGATCAGGCACTGTAAAGTTAACCTCCAGGACCTCCTCCAGAGGCTCACTGAAAGATCTGGGATACAGAACAGCTGGAGCCAGGGAAAAGGGCATGTTGGGGATGGGACAGCATGCCATACTTTGGGAAGGTTGATATTTTGCAGAGGGCTGACTATTGTTCAGAGAAGTGTTTTACCAGTCCGAAAATCTACACAGGGATTAGAGTAAAGAAAGGGCATGCCTTTCTCTTAGCTGGTGACATCCATGTTACAGCTGCTAGAGACAACTGGCAGAGTCACCCTGTGACTTAAGGCTCAGACAAGAAGGAAAAATTGTTTTCTGAGCAGGCTCCAGTTTTAGGCCATTAAACTGCAAGATAATGATGGGTTTTTTGAGGAGCAACAAATTCTTTAGGACTTCATTTGGTGCCTGTTCTAGCCAAAGACTGCTGTGTTGTGATATTTTATGTTTAAACGTACCCTACTCTGACAAGCCACCGAAGTCTTTAAAGTCTTCTCATCTTTATTGCAGACAGTACTTTGATCTCAATGCCAGAAAAGGTCAAGACAAGAACTTCAGAATGAGACTTGTTTACATCCAACATAAAATACAAATAAATGAATGTGGCAAGGACATCTCAGGCAGATTAAATAAGGCCACATTTTCTTAGTTCCACTCAAAATGTTTTTGTTTTTGCCAACCATTGTGCAAGCAATATCATCATCAAATCCCATGAAATTCACTTATTGAGGCACTTTCCCCCTCAAAATGTTTCATCAATCATAGCCCAGAAGGGCTCTGTCACAGGATAATTGCAACTTGGCGTACCAACAAAGAGCATCCCAGCATCCTCAGCTTCCTTATCTATACAATAGGCAGGGATGACAGCCATTTTATTAGCTGAGATATTGTTACCCCATCAGATAAAATAGCATGTTTTGTTGCTTTGATATTTTCTGTCAGCAGAGCAGAGTTGACATTTCCAACTGCATGTTTAGAGAATGGCTGTGGTAGCAGCTTATGTTCCCTCACAACACCCCTGCCCACAAACATCTCACAGAGTGAGTCAAGGGATGTACTAATTGCACTTTATCAGGAAGGAATGGGAAGACCAAACAGAGCTTCTGTAATTTCTAGCCAAGACATAATTGTGGAGTAATTTTTTGTCTAAATACTTTTCTTTGAGGGAGAAAAAAAATAAAATCACCAGAGTGAATTCCCTCTGAAAGCAACCAGCTGAGAAGCCACATAGAAATTATTTCAGCCATTCCTGTTCCACTGTCTTCACATACAGTGGAGATTATTAATCCACAGAATATTTAGTGAATTAAAATAACATTTGGGGTAACTACTTACCTTTAACAATTTTCCAAAATAACAAAAATTATAGCACTCAGAAATATGTATCTTGCTTCCACATGCTTGGTTAGATCACGCAGACTTTGAAGGCTAACAAAAAATCTGTCATGCAGAGCAATATGCAAACCCATTTAATTTTCTATTTAAATTCTTCCTGAGAGAGTGGACTTTTCTTGAATTTCAAAACAGCAAGCCTGTTAACCAAACTCTGAAGGTGGAAAAGTCTGCTTGTCGACACCAGGCTTATCTTGCTGCACCATCACTTGGGCAATAATTATATGAAGTGCTGTAGACATAATTTAATAATTCAACATTTGCCTACTGCTGCCAAAGACTTCCCATCTATACTAAGCACAGGGAAGTGTTCTGGACTGTCCAGTGGACAGCATGACAAATACTGTCCACATCTTTTATGACAGCAGGGCTATAGCACACTGCTTTGTGATGAAGGGTGTTGTTGGAATGACAACAGGAACAGCACAATTAAAAGTCATTAACCCAGCAGGAAATCTCATCTTTGGTGGCTACTCAGCAAGGGGTTGCCCGATAACAAAGAGCAAAGTAAGCAAGTGTAAACTGTTCTGACAAATACCAGCATCTCTGTTGACCTTCACAGTTGCACACATGCCACGTGCCTCCAGAGAGTCAGGCATTTCCAGTGATGCTCTGTCCAACAGCCCTGACATAATGACACCTCTCTCTGCCACATCTCTACCTCCCCAGCTCCTAAGTAATTCCCAAATGCAAAATGTGTGTTCTTCCTTTACACAGCAGTCTCCTTTCCTGATTTTTCACCTCCATACATGCTCCTGAAGCCACTTCCACAACCAAAGGCTGTGAGCTGGTTGCACCCTTGATTATATGACCTTGAGAGACTCAGAGATTTCATTTTCTTTTATTGACTGTCCTATAGACTGTGGGTGGAAGCCTGTGGAATTGCTTAGCCTGCCTTTGTCTCAGTTCCCCATCTACCAAATCCTTTCATTTACCTTGTCTGTTTTGATTTAAACAAAATGAGCTCAAACCCTTAAAGGTCACATTTGCTTTGATAGCAATATGAACTCATTTGGTACCTTGATCTTGTTTGGGTAAGCTTAAACCACATAATGAATCTTAAGAAATGAAACAAACTGAAACTTCCTTTCAAACACTGCTCTCCAGAATGTTTTTGCTTCAAGCGAAGAATGGTGCAAGATTCAGTTGCACGGTTAGAAAGGTACCTTATTATCCCATTAAAAAGTGGAGCTAAAAAGGAAATTCTGTCATGGATTTGAGTGGTTGGGAGGTTTAACCCTGAATACCCTTTTGGTATTACAGAGAAGTTACACGTTCCTCATGCTTGTCTTTAAGCCCTGTGCTGTTGTTTCCCTTGTTGGGCACTGGAGATGATCTGGAGACGCAGAAGTGAGGTCCTCTAGCCCAGTGAGAAGATGCCCTCCTTGCAGCAACCTTCTCAGGCAGATGCTGCTCTAAAGGAAAGTTCCTTCTCCTAGGAAAAATGTTCTAACACAGAATCTAAGGTCAAAATTACAGGCAAAAAGAGGGTTGTGATAGTCTATTTTGAGCAGAATTGCATGTTATTGCTTGTTATTTTTATGCATCAATGGGCACCTAAAGTGCTAAGTCTTTAGAAATGCCTCCAGTATATGAGTACTTTTACAAGACTCAGTATTTTTTTTTCTGCTTAAAGCTTTAGCTCCTGAAATCCCATTAACAACTGCAAACTTAAACAAAAACCTCCCAAACCCAAGTATCTGCAGGTCCTAGCAACAGAAATTTTAATCTATTTTAAATGAAAGAAAGTCAAATATTCTCATGGTTCCACTTTCCTGGTTTGCAGGATAATGCATACATGAGGTCTGATTCACAGATACATAACTTGGCAAAAAGGTTCTACAAATTCAGTGATCCTACTCTTTATCTTATGAAATTCTTTGGTTTTTCAACTTTTTAGACACACCCTGGGCACAATGCCTATCAAATATCTTGAAAATTTATAAAACATTGAGTTAAATAATTGTGCCTCCTTGTTTTGTTTATGCATTTCTGAAAACCTCTTCACAAGAATGACAGATGATAAACTAACAATAAAGAAGACAGAGACAAGCAAACTATCAAGGCAAAGTCAGTGGCAGGGAATCACTCATTTCATTACCTGTACATATTTCTTCAAACAGCAGCTCCTGACACACTTCAGTCTTGCAGCTCTGACTAACACCTGCTGACAGACTTAGCTCATATCTGTCTACCTGCTTCACAGAGAAAATAACTGTGTAAGGATCCCACCTTGCTTTCTGCATTTAAAAACATGGAAGCACTTACCCTTCCTTCTTTTTTTCTTCCTTCTGCTGCTGCTGCTCTCTGCCATATCTGCCTATACCCTGAACAGACTGTCAGTGGAAATCTCAGTGCTGCTTCCACTTCCTTCCCTTTTAATAGCTAGTTCAGGAGAGAGGTAGTAGATTGGCATCTGGAGTATTGGGGCCCAGGAAACTACTCCACTGCAATTGAAACCTTGTGTGTGTCAGGTGTGATGAGTGCTGAGAAAAAAAGTCAGAAACTTCCACAAATGAACTGCAACTGCTGGAATCACAGCATGGAGATAAAAGGGGCTCTTCAATGAACAGAGTGCTACTTGGCCATTTATCAAGGATTATTCAATTATCTAATAATGAAACCTTTAGATAATGAAATATTTTTTAAAAGGTGGAGGGAGAAAAAAACAACAACAAGGACTTTGCTGAAGCAGGTGTAAAACTGACACATCTGCCTCCCTCGACACCACCAAATTGGCTCTTTCAATATGTTTCATTTGTTCTCCTGTCAATTGCTGATCTCTCGTCAATTTACTTTCAGACTTGGAAGAAAATTAAATGGTTTGATGACATATTGGTATTTTATCTTTGAAATGTAAAATCTGTATTTCAATGATCTTAGAAATGTTTCACTTCTTTGAAATGTTTGCAATTGTATGATGTTGGACTTGATCTCCATCTGGAATAAAAGAGTACAACTCCATCTAACTAAATGAATCTAGGCAGTTTATCACAGCTGGTGATCTTGTCCATAGTTTTCTCATTGATTAAAAAAGAATATATCATATACTTATTTAGAAATATGCAGTGTGAAAGGTGATGATACCCTATATGTTTTAGGCATGCTTGAAAATACCTGTACTAGATGATTACCCAAAAATGCTTCCTAATAGCCTTAAATAGTCAAAATGAAATGACAGAACTGTCACCACAACAAATTACATAGGGAAAGAAAAATGATGCCAGCATTAACTGCATCAGCCACCTGCTCTATATAGGTTATTAAAATGATGGAAACGGTATGTTGGCTGTTCCATATATGCAGGCTAAAACCCCCCGCAGGTCCAATGTTTCATAATACTAGTTGTAATTTACATGCCTGTAATTTATACGGCATTTCTCAAAATGCTGGCTGGAAAAGACTGGCTACTGACTGGGGTACTCTAATTCCTTTCTCTGTGACTACTTCCTTCTTTAATCACAACTTGAAAAAAGAATTTTGGCACCGAAAGCACTTTGACAAATGCTATGCTGTGATTCTTGATATGGTCAGGACTGTATTGATCCTGTCAACAATAAATGGGGCAGTCTTTATTTTTTAATGATGCCTCAATTCCACTGAAAACTCTTTTCCAAAGGGTTGGGGTCCTATAAACACCTCTGTGAGCTTGTGCTATGATCAGCATAGTTGCAGTCACTTTTATTCAAACACAGGAAGAAGAAAAGGAGAAAGACATGGAGGTGATGGCAATGTCCTCTTCATTAGCAGTGTTTTAGCAGGAAGGAGTTTAGAGGCAGTCCTAAACAAACCTGCCCTCCCCTCATCCCGAAAAACACACTAATCACCCAGCTGCAGGCAGAGCTTGAGTAGAACTTCACCCCTTCCCTCCTACCGAGGCTACTTCAGGTGGCAAGAGCAGCTCAATCACCCCGAGCCCAGGAGTGCATCTCTCCAGCTGGGCAGGTAATGTCTCATGTGCCAGTCTTGATTTCAGGTTCCTGCCCTAGGGATACCTAATATATTTTACCCAAGAATTGTTTAAAGTAAAATAATCTGTCATATAAATGAATGGAAAGAGGCTCATTTTAGGAGCCATTGCCACTGTGACTGACCAATATAGATGAAAGTGCTCACATTTAGGCTTTCTTAACTCAAAGCAGTGGCTTTCCTCTCTTTATGCTAAGTTTACCCATCTGTAAAGCAGACACATTACAGTTTACCTAACTCAGAGAAATGAGATAATACAACTTTGGCAAAAGAAAGGCTCTATCACATTGCTTTACTAGACATAAAATGGTAATATGAATATATGATTTTAAATCAACATTAAGATAGTGTAGACTCTGGGACATTTCTGATATTGCTTTGGCTGGATAATGTAATTTATTTTCAAACAGGTTTCTAGAAGTGCTTGATATTCCACAAAGTCAGCCTGTGTTACAAGATGTACATAGCTAATCTGCTCAGAAAAGAAATCATAAACAACACTTTATCCCATATAGTTTTATTCATGAGAGCATTTTTCCAATTGGTGCAATCTTGAAGTATGGATTGGATCTTGGGATCACATAGCCATGACAACACACCCCCTAAGTTAGTCTGCTTTAAACATTCTTAATTTCCAGAGGAGGAAGGTGGCACAAAATATTTAAGGCTGGCATATCTGGTTTAAAACATCCTTGTATTTTCTTTCTTCTTTTGTTTTTCCATATTTTCATAAGGGGAAAAAAAATCTCATTACAATATTACCCATACTTTCCTATGTGAGTATTCTGAGCAGGGTATTAACTATACTAGCAGTTAGTTTCCAGGGTGGAAATGACAGCATTTGCCTCTGATTGCCCCAGCACAGGAAGTATGACTCTTGGGAGCTCTCAGAACCCACCACTGCCAGAAGCAGAGCAAGATTATATTGCTTCTTGCAAGAGGAAGAGCTTCTTGCTCTCGAGTGGGATTATATTGCTTCTTTTTTTTCCCCAGGAGCTGGACTGAAATTTTTGTAATATGCATTAAGTGCTGCACATAACTTATAAATCAGCCATCACAGATCTTCAGTAGTTTTGTTTTCACAGGGTAATCCTTGGTGATGTACAAAATGAAATCTGTTATCTCTTTGATGAATGCATTTTAAAGTCCAAGGAAGAACATGGGTAAGTGACACAAAGAAGAGAGTGAAGATTTGCAAGCAAAGATGAGAGTTGACAGGAAGGAAAACTACTATTTTTATAAGCAGCTTCCCAGAAGTCATCTCCCCCAAAAATGTAACTCTTCTTATCCACACTTGTGCAGTATATATATATTAATACAAAAGCTTCATTAGATACTATCCCTATAAATTATTTTAGAGAGGTAGATCCCAAGGTCTTGAAGACATTGGCCAGAAGATCCTGCTAGATTGGATGCTGAGTGCTGTCTCCCATGACAGTCCTGGATACTAAGCCACTGTTAAATGTCTGTCTTGACAGAGATTTATTTTGTATGTGCTTGAAACTGAACCATGTCACATATTTGGCAGGAAATATAATCCCTTCAGAAAGAGGATTTGATCCTCAGTGTGATCTTGCCATTCTCAGGCAGGAATAACTCTTGGTAGAGCCAGTGCAAGGTCTGTCCATGTATTTCTGTTTTGAGTAAGGGACAAGTCCCAAACATGGGGCTATGAGAGCAAAAGCTCCTGTCCCCACCCATCCACATGGCCCTGATGGCAAGAGAAGAGATGTCCTACAGATACAAACTGCTCAGTGCGCACACAAAATACCTCCATCTGAATTCATCCAGAGAGTTGCTGGATATTTTTGAAATTGTTTCCCAAACCCCCAAGTAGCATGAGATGCAAACAGCAGCAGAAGAATTACTGTGAAGGAAACTAAAGCATGGCTCCTGGTTTGAAGAGAAACAAACAAAATCACTGAATGAATGACAGCTTAGAGATCCTCCCTTAGAGCTGACAGCTCCAGTATTTCCCCATCAAGCTGATTCCCAGTTTTGAGACTCTTTGGCTTGCCCTTCTCCTTTCTTCTCTTCAGACCATGACGACAGCCCTCTCCCTGCTGTCAGCTGTACTGTGCCTTTCTGTCCTTTCCTTCTGACTGTGCCTCCTAAGTGCAGCTAGTCCCACCTCTCTGCCATTCCTTGTTTTCTGGTGGCACTTCTCATATGAGATTCCCATTGCTGAAGTATATGAGTTAGGATTTCCTACTCCCTTTTCCTGAAAACCTTAGGTATGAGTCTCAGCAATGGCTGAAAGTATAGCATATCTGGGATGTAGCATAGCATTTGATACAGTGGCTCACAAAATCTTATTAGAAAAATGTCTTATAATGTCTTGGGTAACAGTGCTGTCAGGGGGATTGCAAACTGGCTGCAGGAATGTAAACAAAGGATTGGGTCATGGAAACAAGGAATGGGTCATGACAAACAGTGCTGCACTGAGCTGTGAAGGGGTACCCAGAGCATTTCCCCAGGAGCTGGTAAGCCCAGTTTCATTTAACATATTTCTTAATGCTCTGGAAAAAGTGATTAATATTCTGAGAATTAAATTTGTGGATGATACTAAATTACTAGGTGCTTTTAATATCAATAAGGACAGAGTTATTCTATAGAGGGAAAGCAAAGAGGATGGGAATGGGAAGAGTCTGTGACCAGACTCAGCTATACAAATATGTGAGGAAGGGTTTTATGTCCCAGCTGATAATAATGGGAGGCCACTGAAAGTCCAGCCAAAAGCAGCTTATAACTGGTCTGCCAAAGGCAGGAGCAGAGAAATAACAACAAAATCAGCTAGGAGGCAATTATTAGTCATAACATTTCTCCCAAAGATGCCAGATATTAATTCTCATTTTCTAGTCTCAATAAATTTCAATGTTTGCAGTTTTCTAGGATTTTGTGTGGTTTCATGCTACAGAGTAGCAATGCCATGTGTCTTCATATAACATCTAACATATGTATAACATATAACATCTCTTTTCTGAGGAGAAACCAGTGATAAAAATCTTACTATTTTCTTTGTATGACTTTGCATATACTATCAGCATGATGAGAACAGAAGTAGTAAAAATTGACACAGAGGCCTTTTTAGGAATTTCACTCTCCGCAAGCAAAACAATGCACCCAAATGGAAACTGCCAAGAGGTGCAAAAGCAAAAATTAATTCTGCATGTGTCCAATAGGTCCTATGTTATGGAATCATTCAATCATCAGAGACTGGTTTGCGTTTGAAGGGACCATAAAGACCTAGTTCTAACCCTCAGCAATGGACAGGCTTTCACTAGACCAGGCTCTCATGAAAAATAAGAATTATTCCAAGCACTGTGCTGTGTGTGCTATGGAAACACCCATGAAAATATGCCACTGTCCTTATCTATCTTAGTGACAATATGTGCAGAGTGCTTAACTATATGACAGTATTCTGTAACAGATTGTGTCATGCTCAGCACATACAGCTGGAAGAGGAAGGTGGAAGGGGGGGCATTCAGAGGGATGGCTGTTGTTTTTCTAAGTTACAGATGAAGGAGCCCTGCTGTCCTGGAATGACTGAACACCTGCCTGTTCATGAGAGTGGTGAATGAAAGCCCTCTTTTGCTTTTTTGTGTGCATGACTCTTGCTGTACTTGTAAAACTTTTCTTCAACCCACAAGTTTTCTTACTTTTACTTTTCTGATTCTCTCCCCTGCCCCACTGGGGAAAGCAAAGCAGCTGCTCTGTGGGGCTGAGTCGCTGGCTGGAGTTAAACCATGACACAAAAACCTTAACCTGTCAGTTAAAACAAAGGTATCCATCAAAGATTATACCATTCCCTACTTTCCTTCCTGACTGGCAAACACTGATATGGAGAACTAGAGCAAAATCAGGCTAAGTGTATGTAACACACACAAAAGTCTTTTCAGGCTGCTTTAAGTCATGACAGAGGACAACTTCAGCAAAGGAACAAAAACCATGCCTAGCTCCAAGCGCAAATCCCAAATGTTTGAGGAGCCGATAAGAGATGATTTTAATCCACCTTTTGAAATACCTATCACTGCTAGTGGCTTCTATTTTTTTTCATATAAGTATTGCTGAAGAGACTACTTAGAGAGCAAGATTAAAAATTTCCAGGTGTTTAGTTGCAGTACTATCCAAGTAAATACAAATTTTACTTTTATGCAATGCAATTACTTGCATGACATAAAACACTAATGTGTGGATGCTTTATTTTTTAAGTGAAGGTTACACCTAAAAATTCTTAGGACTGGCAAGGGGAAAAATACCTGGGCCTGAATCTCATTTGATTAAAATTTGTATCGTGACTTTAAATTTAGAGAATGCCTTTCAAATATGATAAAAAGTGTTTTTAATGAGTTATCTTATAATTTTTTCTCTTTTCTCAAGAATTTAACACATCTTTTCAGTAGAATATTTGTAGAGACTCTTTCTTTCTCCAAAGTTTCTACAGAAGTTAAACACAAATTTGCCTAGAAAAGTCATGTTGAGCTAGTTTCTGGCAGCAATCTGGCAGCATCTTTATGTCTGCACAGCACTGTGATTATCTCACAAATTCACAATACTTTAATTCTGAACCCTACTATTTTCCATAGAGGCAATATCTTCAGTGCTAGTCTGAATGCTCTGAATGTTAAGTGTCTGGCTCTGGCTGGATTCCCTACATTTTTTGTCTGTGAACACGTAGCACATGGCTCTTGATTACTACTTTTAAATTGATCTGTGTCTGCTATGAAAATATATTGCTTCATAAAAGTCTTTCAGGGTATCAGCTTCCAAATTAATGATTTTTCTCTCAAGCTCTGACTTTGAGAGCTTACAGTACAGAATCATGCAGTCCAGCTACTTGAATCAAATTGAAATCCATCCATCTGCAATTCAGATCCAAATTCTTTCAGTGCTCTTGGCTCATCTCTAGGTAAAGAGCAGCTGTTGTCCTGTTAAAGTGACTGTAAATAATTCTAACTTCAAGCTTCAGCAGTGAAATGCACTGGGGACTGCTTAATCCCCAGGATGTTCCTGGGTTTGGTCTTCAGCTGGTGCAAGCTGCACACTGGGGCTGCAGTGGTGCTGCTTTGCAGGGTCTGACCCTGGCAGAGCCAGTGCCCAGCAGTGCCAGGCCAGTGTCCCCTCCTGAGCCAGAAACCCTGCCTTGGGCTAATTTCACAGGGTGCTTGCACCCCTGGACACAGGTGAGGAGGGGAAAAAAGCTAGAGTTTCTTTCTCTCACTGTTTTCTCCTTTTTCGTGCCAAATAAGCCTGTCACTGTGCTTTTTAGGGGCTACATGTCTTCTGCAACACAAACAGTACAGCACCAGAGAAAGGCTTGTTTACAGCAGAGATTCAGTAAAGTGTTTAAAGGAAGAATTTTCCAGTAAAAAGAGATAGGCCCTAACCAAGAAGGAAGGTACTTGTTAAAGCAACTCTATCAGAATAGCAGATGAATCACAATGTGATATAGCACTATTTGAAAGGATGTTTTGAATGGAGCTGTCAGCAAGTATTTTAATAGCAAGTCTTCAATTTCTGCTTTATGGGGTTTTTAACCACCAAGAAGAAAACATAAGTAACAAGGAGGGATTTAGGAATTGTTTAGTGTTTGGCTGTTCAAAGACAGAAAAGAGCCCTCCACATGCATTGCAGCTAATGAAAATGGCCATTATGGGGTTTTTTATTCCATTTATGAGTGTTAAACACTGTAATAATACAAAGTCCTTATGATTTTCTAAATCTCCTCAATAAGGAGGATATTATCTACTTATTTAATGACCCAATCTCTAATGGCAAGGAGCTGCTACCACCAGCAGCTCCAGCTCATTCACATAGTTCCTCTCCCTAATTAAAAGGTCTTTACAGTTAAAAATAAAGAAATAAATCAATCAAAAACCCAAACTGCCATCAGATGGTAGGAAAATAAAAGGCACTTCAGGGAGAGATTTTCAATTGCTTGGCATCCACAACTGGGAGTATTCTTTTGAAACAACTCAGTCTTCCTTTAGGAACCTCAGATAGAGCCGACAGTTCAAAAATCCTCAACATATATTTCTTTGGAAAATCCATTTCTAACTGTGGCTTTGTGTCCTACAGCCATTGTGGCTAGTGAGACTCAATCGTAAGTCACCTACCTCCCTGCTGGAGGAATGTCATCAGCATCACCCCTTCTGCAGGAAGCTCTGATAAAACACCCGACTGTACTCATCTGCGCTCCTGCCACTGCTTGCTGCTGCCAGAACAGAGGCAGCAGGGCTGTTTTTACCACACTGCCAGTGAAGGCAGCAATAGCCCTGCTCTTGGATTTCCCTTGCAGCTCTCAAAGCCAGATTGTCCATATTGCAGCACAGACTCCTTACTAGATTGAATTTCAAGCTCAAAACCGAATGTGGCTGTCTGCATGGCATTCCTTGAGGGTAATGTGCCATTGCCAGGCTAAAAGTTTCCTGTAGGGTGATCAGTCTAAGGCCAAACCTTGAGTAATAATTCAAGAGCTGTTTACAGCTAATGAAAGCTGCAGTGGTTTTCTCTAAGAACAGAGGATAAAGCTCAGAGGTTTTATAGCTGTGCTCAAACAAGAAGCATTTGGTGGTATTAGCATATTACCTGTTTAATCAATAGGAAATACAAAAAGTTAACAGTTCTTTTTTTCTTCAGTCTACAGCTGTGTAAATATTATTCCAGTCTCTCCTCTGACATCCACCCAAACCCCAGACCTTGTGTGCAAAATGATATAAATGGAGCTCAACACTTGTGTAACCCACTCTGTGTCCCAACATACCTAGGACTGAGTGTTTGACTTCTGTGAGACCAGTGATGCTGTAAGATGCATCCCTGAAGTGACCTCATTTTCTAAAGGCAGCTTTACTATGAGTTTCCTAGGTTTGAACCACAAAGTTGAGTATGATGAAAGAGTTGTGGAATCACCATACCAAGACTTGCATGACAACACTGAAAAAGAAGCCAAATTGTAGTTCTGCATAGTTTACAACTGCTACCCTGCACAATTGCTATTTTGATCTGTTCAGATGAAAAGCTACATTAAGTTTTAGAAACTTCTCCTCATCTCTGCTTTTGAGTCACTTTTGAAGGTTGTTTGCCTTTCCCATTTTCTCTGTGGTAGCTAAGGAGATGAAAGTCTTTCTGTATGCACCAGATATCCCTGACACAATGGGAGAGAAATATTGATATTTTTTATATTGCACAGTGGGTCATATTTATGAATTGATGCATGCTTCATCATAGCTCTAAATAATGGAACATTTTGGATAGGAACAAAGGGCCTGAAACTGTCTGTCTGAGTACCTCCAGTTTCCTCTTGCTTCTGAACTCCTTACAGGCTGATTTTGGAAAGGAAGAGCTTCCTCAGGATCAATGTTACCCATGAAAATGATTTATTCAAGAGAAAAAGTAAGCAGAGCCTTCATTGTAATACAATTTTCCACCTACTCCTTTCCCATCACCACAAGGAAAAAATGCAGGACTCAGAGCTCCTATTCAGGCCTGCAGAGCTTAACTGAATTTCTCTTTCAGCCCATGACAACACCCTGAAGCTTCTCTGGGATCAGTGATGAAGACTGTCGTGTGATGCAGAGATTATTGCTGCAATATCTCCCTGCCTGCCATGACACTCTGATGCAAGCTGTGAGCCAAGGCTGGGTTACCCTCAGCCCTTTTGAGCTTTGGGGATACCCAAAACTCACCGGAACATTAGGAGGGCAGTGAAGATGACTGTACTCTGTCCCAGCTGGGGCTGAACATGAGAAGAGAGGACAATGGTTGTGGGGACAGACCCACAGCTCATCTGCACAGATGGGGCAGAGAGAAGCAGTGGTCTCCTAGTCTAGGATGATTTCACCTTTTCTCTTTGTCTTCCACTGGTAAAATTCTGGGGATGAAATCTGCAGTACCTCAGGCTAATTTCACTTTTAAAAAAATTGAGATGCAGGCACTTTGCAACAAATAAAAAGTAAATATATAAACACGCAAGTCATCATCCAAGCTTATGTTCTCCCTCACTGTAACTTATGTAGATTGCTGCCTATGTGCCTAGCTTTCATTACAAATAAAACATAAAAGCCAGTGCATATCCTGAAGAACTGTTTTTCTTTATTGCAACACCATTACATGGAGCCTAGTAACATAAACAAAGATTAGACTTGGCTGTTTTGAACAAATAACCATTTATTGTCAAGGCTTTTGCAGGAGCTTTCATTTTCCTTTTTGAAAAACAAGATCCTGTGCCAACCTAACATTAAATAATAAGCAAAATGATGGGACACCCTACCACACCATTTTATAGACCATCTCAGAGTGTCACAGTTGTACATGTCCAAGCTAAGGCAAAACCCAGTCAAATTAAGCGTATTCAATCAAAACCCCACTGGCAGAGTCCCTTGGGACATGGCTGCTGTTCCTCAAAGCTGCAACCAGCCTTTAGAGCAGGAGAACACACAGGAGTAACCATCCAGGGGCAGAGTGCTCCATGCCACTGGAACAGCACACAGCAGAACACAGCCAGAGAATCTTTTCCCTGTTTCCTGTCCTGGCACAGAGCCAGAGAGCACAGGACAGAGGTGTCTCAGCCCCAAAGGAGCAGCCAGGTTTGTGGTGGGCAGGTGGAAGGAGAACCCCCTGCACCTCCCCGTGCTCCGGCTGTGGCACCGCAGCTGCTGAGGCTCTGGCCCCTGGCGCTCCCTGGACGTTAATTGCACCAGAATTCTCCATTTTAAAGTAATCGTGGGTCTCCTAAACCCAGCCAGAAGTAATCACACAACAAGCTATCCCTTAGACAATGAGCAGAGATTATTCAGCTTCCTTGTACCCCAGTGAAACAGCAGCTTCCTTCCTGCCCGTGATTGGGGCTGTGATTAACCACGCAGTTCAAGGTGAAAGAAGAATGCAGCTCCAGGCATATATGGCTTCCTTTAACCTCAGCAAAACACGGTGCCAGATATTTCAATTAGTGTGCACCAAGGTCACAAAATCAATTTCTTATCGCCGAAAAACACACATACTGTAAATTTCATTTTCAAGCCATAATCTCTAAATTAAATCTGTGTACCTAAAAAATATACAGTGCAAAATTGCAGTCCTTCAGCCCCCTCCCTCTCTTGCAGCCCAGCAGCATTTTCACAAACATCACCTGGCTTTGTGCTCTATATTTAGAGCACAATGTTTGGTTAGATTCTAATCTTCTTGGAGAACGTCATTATCTCTTTCTTTGGCAAATAGAGGTCCAAAGTGTCAATTACCTTCTTAAACTCTTTCATACACACAGTGCTGAGCTGGGTTTGATATTCGCTCTGCCAACAGCTCAGTCGGCAATTTTTCACAGTCATACACAGAAAAATTGTGCACCAGCATATCATCCTAGATAAATTACACATTTCAAATGTGGTTACATACAACTTCTCCACTCCTACCCAGTATTTTCTGGCAGAAGAAAATAAAAAACAACAATTAAAAAAAAGGCAAAAAAAATCCCAAAGAGAATATTTTTCTGCAATTGAACTCTATCAGTTCAATATAGAGTTACAGAGAAAAAAGTGAAATGAGTATAGGAGATTAGTGGGCTATTATTATACGCAAATCAGTGGAGCTGTGAAGAACTGACATCATCTCTTATGTGTGTAATTCCTGATGATGCATCCCTTGTTCTGTGAGTGACACTGACTTCATAGCCCCAAGGCAGCTACACAGTCTGATGGCTGCAGCAGCCTCTACCATGGGCGAGCCTAGGTTGAGAAGTCTCAAGGAAGTGAAACGTATGGAAGCAATTTCTTTGCAATAAATCCTGCTCTTTCCTTAACAAAAACTAATTTTGACTATACAGTCGCAGAACGAGTAAAACTGACAATTTTGAGATTACCTTACTTTCTTTTTTCATAGAAAATTCTGCTTTTATTCACGTGTCTGCTTATACACAGGTCCCCATGCACATGGTTGTGTGCATTTAATATACATGTATGAGTATACGTGTTCAGGAAATACTTTTCATCCTTTTACTTCAAACCAGCAAGTGAGAAGAACATAATGTTACTGTTGGACCTCCTGGGACTACTTCAGATGTTAGAGACACAGGAAGGGAATCATATCTCTGGTAAACACAAAGTAAGCAAACTCTGAAATAACAAGTTTATAGCTCCTTAAATGAATTTTCCCACATCCTCTGAACATGTAACATATTGATTCTTAGTACCATAAAGCAGGATGAAAGGAGTATTTTCTCAAGAAAGGAAATTAGCGTTATTTGGCAAGGGTTAAAACACATTTTGAATTAAACAAGTAAGAAACCATCCAAGTGCAGATGATCAGCCTAAAAGTTTGGGTAAATTTTTGAGAGAGACAAATAACTCTTTTCTACCTCATCATCTGCACACATTTTAAAAGCTCTATTTAGATGCAAACAGGACTAATTTAAAAGAGAGTCTGGTTATGATTAAAGATATAACAAGAGGAAGTTTTGTTTTTTTCTGGTTCTTTCAAAAATGCATTACTGTATTTTAGTCATGCTCAAAGTACCATTTCAAGAAAATGTAAACAAAACACATTAAAGAAATAGAGGTTTTTTTTTTTTTTTTTTTTTTTTTTTCCCCTCAATTCTATGAATGTAATGAATCCATGTAAAAAGTCCCTAAAATGAACTTTGTCCAAGGCTTCTAAAAGTTAGGGTCAATCTTACAAATAGTTATTGTAGGCTGTGTCTTTGGCCCAGCTGAACTGTGTTTTCTGGCAGTAGGAAGAAGAGCTAACTGTCTGAAGATCCTCTGTCTCTCTCATTTGAGTGGGAAAAGGGGAGGGACTTCTTCATTTCTGGATTTGACGCTTTGGATGCATAAAATGCTTTGAGTCAAAATTTTATGGATGCAGCCTTTTACAGAGGTAAGACTATAGGGGTGAGACAGCCTCCACCTTTCCTTATTCAGCAGGGTTGTATTGTTACTTCAGACATCCTGCACTGCTTTCTTCCTGATTGATGCTCTCATGCATCACCAGGCACTGCTGTAACACATGGTCTCCTTTCAAATTCCTGACCTACTCTTAAAAAATTCAACTAAAATATAATTTGAATAGCTATAAAAATAAATTCAAGGCTACAGAAGCTGTTTTGACTAACACTGTTAGCCAAGGGTATGGCTATTTTCAGGAACATAAACATAACTCCATCCTTTGTGGCTGGAAGGCAACCATACAACAGCTGGTTAGTCCCCAGCAGCCTCAGGACATCACAGCCATCAAGCCCTTCCCAAATTCACAGAAACTGTGACATCTTGCACATGAAAAGGCAAAAGACATACATAAAGCCATAGATCCCCAAATGGCCAGGAGCCTGCTATGTCAACATCATGCCAGCCCTTTCCTAGGCAAGTGGACTGTTATGCACCAGAAAATCAAATCCTCCCAGTTAATTTATCCAGACTTTTCAATTCCATGATCTGCCCACAGGTTTAATCTGGAATGTGAAATCAAGATACCTCAGCTGGCTAACATCTCACAGCTCAGCAGTCAATCTCTGCACTTCATGAAAAGTAAAAAACCATTCAACTGTATTATTACCAAAGAAGACACAAGGGAAGAAACTTTCTGTCCCCTGGAGAGGACCCCTGAAGCCATGGGCTAAGTTAAATATAATACCTAAATATGCAACAAACAGAATATGTCTCCCAACAAATCTTGGGAAATGCCTAACACCTAAATCTGCAGTAGAAATTCTGAATTTGAAGGTGACTCTTGCTTCTGCCCTGAAACCATGTAAAAGCTCCAGCAGAATATAGAGGCAAAGAAATTGAGATTAGGAGGTGCAGGAAGAGAAGGGGAAAGGAAAAAGGGTAAGGAGCATGTCAAAAAGGCTGGGAATTAGTGATCTTCTTTGGCCCCCTGTACAGCATATCCCAAGTTTTCCAAGCTGTCACATGCTGAGTTGAGCCCTGTTAGTGCTTGGCTAAGGCATATCTTTCTCCTGCTGTGCTATGTTAGAGCAGCTGCAATTTGCCTTTTTATAGCTTGTGGTAACTGATAGCAGTGAAATGAATTTAGGAAGTGTGTGGATTGGGTCTTCCATATCAGTGATTTCAGACTATTTGGTAAACACAGAAGTGACATCCACTGATGTATGCCTGCTGTTAAAAAAAAAAAAAAAAAAAAAAAAATTCTCCTTTGGTGAATCAACATTTGAATTAAATAATTTTCTATTGAAGAACAATTTTGGATAGAATAAAATGATTATACACATTGGTTTTACAGGGTCATTTTAATTTGAAAGCAAAAATTCTCTCCATAAAACCTATACATAAATTGGGTGTTGCAGAATGGCAACAATGACACCAGTGAATCCAAACAAATTCAGTTACTGCAATAAAAGTCAATGGTGGGACTCAGCAACATCATGTTAGAACAAAGAACTGAGGTCTCACAGGAAAACTTCCTTTTATAGCTGGGAAAAGCCGGAGAGTTGGTATTTTGACCCTACATAGAACAAGAAAATATGTTTGTGTTCAGATATTGAGCATGCTTTCAATTTGATTCAGTTGGATTTATACAAATTTCCCTGTGTTCTAACAGGGATTCTGTATTTTGATACAAAATACCACTTTGCACTGATGTACTTTTTACCTCTGTAAAATGATAAATCCTCCTACAGTGCACTTCAGAAACAGAGTTACTGCCTTGCCCCAATAGAAAGTTTCTCCGACAGCATAAGTCCTTGCTCAATATTTCTGGAAGAGCTGTAACTATTTTACAAGTAATACTGATTAATCTTGCAGTATAATTTGCAAGTGACATTTACAAGGGAATATTGTGTAGGGATATCTGGGAGGGATATTGTGTTCAGGCTTTTCCTGCTTGCCTGCCTACCCTCCTGGAACAAACAGCACTGCTTCATTTTCCTTCCGTATTTTACAAAGTTAAAGTAAACACTGTGATCACACTGTTTACTTTAATTTCCTGCAGTGTGCCAGCAAAGCAGCAAATTGGCAGTCAGCAATCAAGAAGCAGCCAGCATTTGAAACAGCAGAGCTGCTTAGGAAAGCATCACTGATGCCAACTCATTTTCCCCTTTGTTTTAAAAATAAAATATTGGCTTCTATGAAGTTTAACTTCTACTCTTATCTTTTGTAAAGGATCAAAAATTTTGTTCATTTCCTTTAATTTTCTTTGGGAAGAAAGCTGGAATTATGAACAACACCTAATTTATATGTCCAATTCTTCTTACATAAATGGCAAATATATTCTATTTATCTGTAAAAAATCCATGGCATTTTTTGCATGAGAGGAAGTTAACTGGTCCATAAATCAGTTGTTTCTGGGTATATCTTTATTTTTTATGCCAAGAGTTTTAGCCTGTGTTACTTCAATTAAGTGTATGATATTGTGAAGCTAAAGTCTTGTACATTACAAGCAGAATACATATCTGCCCAAGAACAGTCCTAAAAAGCAAATAGATGTACTATCAGAGGTCATTCTCTCTTATTTAATACTACATAAAGCAAGGAATATAAATACAAAAGAAAAAGTAAGGAGTCTGGGATAGTATTTTGTATCTCAGAGGTGTAAAACTTGACAAGGTGACTCATTTATGGCTTTCTGGAAGATACTGTACAGAAGGAATTTATTGCTCTGTAAGTTATAATTCCAATATATAAAAGAAGCCAGATACCACAATCAGTTATTCTCCTGACTATGTGCATTCCTGCATATATTCTTGCTGAAGACAATGAGATTATGAAGAGGATTAGGTTTTTGTCAGAGTAGCCAAATATGCCTTCAGAAAGTCCAAAACATGACCTAATTTAAAGTGGTTGAAACCTTGTGGGAAAGATTGTAAAAGGATAATTATTTTAAAAGCCATGACTTTGACACCAGGAAATTAAATTCATATCTATGTGTCTTTATCTATACACAGCAAATCCAATAATCTTGAGCTCTCTGCAGTCACTTAGCCAGCTGGCAAAGGGAGCAAAGTCAAAACTAACAAACCCCATTCCTAAGGTATGTTGACATCAGTGATTCATGATTCATCAATAATGGTGCTAGGAAATAAATGTAAGAGGACATTATTGCCTTTTGCAGCACAGAAAACTCAAGGGAAAATGTCTAAGTGTGTCACAGTGAAAAGACAGGGCTAGCAAAGAAATAACTTTTACAAGTATTTAAGAGGTGTTACAAGCAAGCAAAAGTAGAGAAACAAATGTAAACCTTTCACTGTAAGAATGTACCTATAAATAAAAATGAAGAGTTTCTCGGCTATGAAAGCTTAAGAGGACTACCCTGAAAACTAACACTTGTTGTTCAACATGTTTATAAGGAGGAAGAATTTGAATTGCTTGTTTCAGAATAAAGTCTCAAAACAATGACTGTTCTGGTTTAATTGTCTACCAGGATAACCACAATGAAGAAGCTGGTTCTACATTATGCAAAGTTACTAATGTATTGACAGTAATTATGACTCTCACAGCCTATCTAAATAACAAAAAGGGCAAATATGTAAACATAATGTACTACATAGGCTCTTTCGAAAATGCCTGTATTAGCACATAATTGATGATCTCCTTTGAAGGTGACTGCACTAGCATTGTAAAAGCCTAAGATTATTAACTGAATAAAAGTGGGTAGCTATCTCTAGAACAGCACATACACCTGCTGCTTTTGCCACACAGAACAGCAAGATCTCATACATCATTAAACAACTGAGGCTTTGCTTTACGTCTTCACAGCTTTAAACTATTCATGATAGGGTGTAGCCTACATTTCTAATCCTTTATAGAACCTACCCAATTAAAATTCTGGTTAATTTTTTATGCTATTAGAGGACTACTGCACAATATTAGTAATGCACTTTGTTACATGCTGCCCTAGAGAAACATTGCCTCTCTTTCAGGACCCACACCATTCTGATATAAGCTTTGTTGCTTTGCTGGAGGGTGACTTTGGCGGCTGTTGAGGTATTTTACTAGAGAAAATGTTGGTCTCCAGACATGAGACTTGCTTCAAACCATCGCCACTTCACTGCAATGCACCACAAGTACATCTAGTGTCTTGTTTGCCAGAGCTGACTTTAGAAATTTTATTTTAAAGACTGAGTTTTCAAACACTGAGTATAATTCTTAATAAACAATGGATTAACAAGATTTGTGAATGCATGTTTCACTGCACTGAATTTCCTTTAACTGCTCAATAAATATTTTTAAGAAATTTGAATGTAGATTTCTCTAAAAAAATACAGGTAAAAGGGAAAGTAAGAAAAAGGTATTGTATGAGAAAAAAAACAGTGTGGAAGGCAAGATAAATCTGTCCTCACGAATCTGGGTTTAATAACATTATAATAGGTGCATATATAATGGATGGGTTTAAGAACATCAATCATGGCAGTGAGAACAACAGGTATCCTTACTGCAAATTTAATTGATTATTTATAATTGCAGACTTTCTAGACCAGTACAGACAATGTAGTGGGTACCAGATGATGCTAAGTAAGCAAATGCTAGTTTGATTTATACCAAGGCAGTATTGCTAAAATTGACTTGTTTTTCTTCTTTCTCTGCATATTCACAAGTGCAGGCCCTTGACTCTGCAAACATGATGTGCACTTATTATTCAAACCAGCTGACTTTCATGGTACTACAATTGAACTAGTGCAAGAACAAAACCAGTGTTTTGAAGGCCATTTCTTACTTTCTTTTCACCAGTTTGATAGACAAAAAATGATTAACCCATCAAAGCAAGGTTAGCACTAAATTCAAGCAATATATTTAGAAACTACATGAAACTTGAGGCAAAGAAGAGACTGAGAGAACAGTGTTTGTTCAGACTTTAGAAGGGAAGGCAAAGGGCAAATAATAATGCTGCCTACACTACTTAATGGGAGGTCATGAGGGCTTATGGAAGAGATGAAGCTAAACTATTATTAGAAATGTACAGTGGTAAAGCGCACATGGGAAGGAAAATTACAAGCTGCAACCAGAGAAACCTCAACCAGATATCAGAAAAAACATTTTCACAATTGGTAAGACAGTGAAACAAGGACTCAGAGAGGTGCAGATTTCATCCTTGGAGATACTCAAAACTCAGCTGGCCAAAGCCCTAAGTTACCTGCTCTGAGTTGGACCTGCACTGAGTGGGGAGCTGGACCAGATGCCCTACAGAAGTCTCTTCCAAACTAAATTATTCTATGATTTTGTGATTTGTCATTTTTGTGTTATTTTATGCATCTATATTTCTCTTTAAATATTCCCACCTTATAAACAAAAAAAGAAGGCCTTAGAAAAAAGGTCTTTGCATTCTAAATCTTCTTAAACAAACATACTTCCAAGCACAGCATGGCAAATAAGCTATAAAACTCCAAAATACCTGTGGGCTGCTTTCCTACACTCATACCAAACCAAAGGGTTACTGCTAAGTAGTAACTGCTAAATTTCCCAAGAAGCTTGAAACACAAAAACCGACCTGGTAAATGGTTACTTCTCACAACTACTTCTCAGGATGCAGAAAACTGACAAGATTCATTTCAGCCTGCCTGCAGCTGGACACAGCCATACCTAACAGTGAAAATGAATATTAGAGCTATTCATAGTGAAAGACAACTCAAATATGAAGGCGGCGAAAATATCCTTTTCTTTAGATGAAAGACAGAGTCATCCTAAAGTAGGTAGCTTAGTAAGATTTCTGACATTTTTCTCTGGAAAGAAGCTGCAGTAGAAAAATCAACACTGGCATGTCTCTGTGGCATACACACCTCCTTGTTTTCCTAGAGCAGCCCAGGAGCTGTTACTTGATGGTGATCAGCTGCTGGGAAGAGTGGCCAAGTGCTGTGGGTGTGAGGCAGGGAGCTGAGGGCTGCGCAGTAGTCACCACACCAGCCCGAACTTCAGAAATCCTGAGTCACAAGGGAAATTGCTGAAGGCAAGTCAGCAAAGATTAGTTAGCAGCTCTCATGGAAAAGAAAATCTGGAAAACGGGTCATAGTCAACTGAGACACATGGCAAGCTATATCAAAACACCAGGCTGAGCAAAATTTGTACAATTTCCCAGAAAATATTAAAGTTTTTGGCTTTGAAGACATGTTAGTGTAGGACACCGCTGTGACATAAAGTTTAATCCTTGAGCTAGTGGGCTCTTGGGTAAGTTTTTCAAGTGAGCACATAACAAAAAAACATATAGGTAAAATCTGTTTACCTTTACAGACTGTTATGCCATTTCCTGTGTATCCTTGGGAGCAGTAGCAGCCTGTTGTCCCACCCTGAACTTCACACCTGGCGTCTTTGTGGCATGTCATGTTGCAGCTTGGAGAAGTGCAGCCATAGTCCAGCAGACTGGAAATTAAAACTGGAACAAAGGAAAATCAGACTTGTTACATTATCTAAAGCCTTTATTCTGAGCTCTAAGACAAGATCTGGGGCAAAGGTTTCCTCTAAATGGGTGCATTCCAGTAAGCATCATCACAGACTCCGTTGTACTGCAGGTTAGGGCAAGGGCCATCAGCTACTGGGACATCTTTGGTAGTACGGCAGACACCACAGATAAACAACTCAAATGTGTTCTCATCTAGTAAAAAATTGGTGAACAGCATAGAAGTTACCCAGTGATCTGAGGGAAACATTTGGATGGCTTTCAAAACTCTCTAGTAGTTTCCAGTAAAGCCCAGGCATTTATCTGCACTCTGAATTATGTACGGAGCGTAATCCGAACTGCCCTACATGTCTGAGGGAAAAATACCAAAGAGGGTTCCCCTGATCACACTTTTTATTCTTATAAGCACTCCCATACTTCTGAAGTTAACACATAAGCATGGTCTGGTAGCTTAAAACGAAATGTCACATATTTACATCATTATGGTAGCACGGTTTAAAAGTGATATATGGTGTGGCAAATTATTTAAATTTATATTATAAATTAAATATATATATATAATTTATATATATATTTTCAATTATAAATTCTATTAAATTATTTAATCTCTCAAAATATCACAATTACTTTCCCATTGTATGAATGCATATGGTTTTCAACACAAAGAAAGAAAAGGAATCTCTTCTTTTGAGAAAACTTACAGAGAACTGTACTGTCACGCACACCCTATAATTGGTTAGATATAAGGCATTTAGCTCAGACAGGAAAGTAAGTTTTTTACTTTGTAGTTTACAAATTGTTAGCAGGATGTAGTGAAAGCTGCAGAACACAAAGATCCTTCTGGGTGCTGTCTTTACCTGGAGTTCTGCTTTTCCCTACCTAAATGTCATTCTGGATATTTGCTAGCCTACTGTTACAGTTTCATTGCCACATGAAATCTCATCAAGATGTCGTTTTCTTGGAAAAATGAAGACTTCAGAAAAAAAATTCAAAAGACTTAAAATTACACACAATTTTAAAATAATTACATACAATCTAGGTCAACTTAGATACCAACAAATTTCACATTTTCTCTGTGGTTCTGAGAGGAGACTGTCTTGCACAGGGATTAAAACAGAAACCTGTCGATTCTGTTGTCATTTTACTGTTTTCAGCATGTGAAATGTAAAAATTTCCCAAACAGATGGAGAGAGAGAAAGAAAAATACCCAAAACAAATACACAGAAACTCACAATGTTTTTGGGTTTTTTTCAGTACAAAAGCCACAGTGAGATAAAGATAGGCGTTTGGGGTTTGATTGTGGGATGACACAAACCATGCATTTACCAAATCCAGCGGCAGCATGGATCAAGGCTACAGGGACTTCCAGTCCTGTGTACCCAGCAACTTTCAACCATACCCAATATAATAATTTCTCCTTGTCAAACCCCACGCCCTTCTCACCTGCCACACACTTCCCAGAGACAGAGGTTTCACCTACCTAGGAATGGAAGCAGTTTCATTGGTGATGCCGTTGCTGTGCAGCGCCTGGTGCAGAGCCCCTGTGTCAGAGAAAAAATCTCCCTGCTTTAAGATATATGACCATGTGCAAAATACGCACATATGACTATGGGGAGAGCAATGTCCCTGACACTGCCTTTTGTCCCAAGCCTCACACTTCCAAAAGTTCCTGAGGCTCTCAGGCAGGACAGGAAGGGTCAGGAGGGGCTGAGGACCTGGTCTTCTGGCAAGTACGAAAGCAATGGGAAAGCAAAAGGAAAACAAGAGGCTGCGTCTTGCAGAGGATATCAGAGAGGATTCCGGGTGAGGAGGTTAGAGGAGCATGGAGCAGTTTGGGAAGGTGGCTGGGGCAGGGGGAGGGTGAAGCTGGAAGGGGTGGCTGCAGCCTGCTGGCAGTACGGGAGCAGCAGGTGGGGCAGATGAGGGAGGGTGAGGAAGAGATGGGGGAGGATAGCAACTGGCTCGGTGTTTACGAGCTCAGAGGTAATGGTCTACATGCTTCCTTCCACCTTTTCCTGCTGACAGGAGTACATGACAGCCCTGAGATTCTTTTTGTTTGGAATCAGTCTTGGCTAACTGCTGTTGTTCTTACTGCTTTCTTCAGTTTTGAGATGGATCTTTACTGCAGTCAAGCGATGTTGCTTTAAGGGTAATGGGATGTAAGGGAGGTACAGGAAACCACTGAACTCTGCTTTGTGAGGAAAACAAAGACATAGCCAGGGAGGAAAGAGGCAGGAAACTCAGGAACTGAAGGACACCAAATTTCTATGAGTTCATGGGTTGTGTAATAAGACATGTTCAATACAGCATTTGACATGTCTTTGTGTTTAACTCGAGTGCAGCTCTATTCTCATTATAGCATCCTGAAGAGACTTCAGCATGTACTTGTATCATGCATTGATATGCCAATATTTTCTCTAATCTTGCCGGGGACAATGTGCCTACAGTCATTTCCAGCTTTCTGGAGATGATGACTCTCATGTTGAAGCACTGTGAAACTGAAGCAATGACGTGTGTCCTTACAGATGCAATGATAATGTCCTTATAGATGCAAGCTGGGGGATGTGCACAGCCATGCTGCTGGGACAATTGAGAATCTCTCTAAGGCAAATAAAACACATGATGTTGTGGAATAACACTGTGATAAAAGTATATCATATCTGACTAGAAAGTTTTGAGGCTGGGACTTTTGTAGGTACCTGACAGGAGAGCGTCAGTCTGCTCTTGGGAATTATTTCTAGATCTGGCAACATTTTTTTCTAAACTTTTTAGGAGCTATTTGCTCACCACCATTTTACAGCCTCATGACCACTGCTGGCTGGAGTTCAGTGGTACAGCTCTACTCAGGCCGGGGAGGTGTGAGGCGTGTAGAAATAGCACGTAGGTGTCGGGTTGGCACAAAATACTTCTGGAGCACCTTGGTAAGCAGAGAGGAAGCTCCAGGAAGCAGATGTTAATTTCTGATGAACTGCAGAATATGAACAAAGGGTCCAGGTGTAGGAAGACTTTTTTCCTCCTGTTTGACTTTGTAATGGGGGGAGGACTTAAAGGGTATGAGAGGAAGGGACTAGGAATTCGTTTGTTTTCTCAAGTTTTCCCATAACCTAATGCATTGAGTCATGGAGGAACACAAAATCAGACGACCTAAGGACAGCTTTGATCTGCACGTCCTGTCCTGTCCCTTGTGCTGGCATGTACTACAAGGCAAGCTGGTCTGTACTAACTTACAAATCCTGCAGCTAAACTTCAGTGGAATAATAGGGGGATGAAAACCTATAATGCAGAAAATAAATGTTATTATTTTGGGTCTTATTACTCCCCAAAATCAAGCTGAAAGATTTTAACAGGAAGCAAGAAAGCAAGAAGTTACAATCTAAGATTCAGGCCTTAAGAGCTGGAAACACATTTTTACCACTCAGGGATGTACATTTCAATTTTGTCTAGACACCAGCATTCTGCAAGGGGTGTCCAGATGGACTGGTTGGAGAGCAATTTCATGACCCCAGTGATAGTAAATTTATAGTAAAAAAATTTAATTCATTTTCATTTAGATTAAAGGTCTAAGGATGCAAGAGAAATTGTGGGTGACTCAGAAAAATACCCCATAATCCTACTATTGGGAGACGAATGCCTCCTTTTCTTTTTTCTAAAAAGGCGTGTGTTAGCACAGTTTCATAGTCAGTGATTCAAACTTGCAAGGGTGACCATGGCAATCAGGTCAGGATGTTTCCGTCTGGAATGGGTGTGACAGACTCAGGTACCCTGGGTGACACCGAAGGCATGCACAGGTCTGGCTGGCCAGGGTTCACACTGTGACTGCACTGGGTGAGCAGGCAGCACATAAAGAAGAAATGAGGAAGAACAGAGCAAGGACAGGAGAAGGTAGGCTAGGTCAAGAGCAACTCGGTGATAAAAGGAGCTTCGATCAGATTTAGAAGGCAATAGGGAGACAGTGAAGAAGAGGGATTTAGGAATATCTTAATGAGATCTCAATACTGGGAGCAGTGGATTACTTTTGCATTACACTGCTTTAAAAACTGGCTAATGTGAGTGTCATTTAGAGGCTGAAGACAGCAAGGTCACAATAGGAATGGATGTGGAGAAGGATGGACTTGACAAAGATTTTATGGGGAGAATGAGGAGGAAAGAAGAGATTTCTGAGACATTTTGGAGATTAAACCAGAAGGATTTACTGATAATATCTATTGGCATACAGGGACAGGAGTTAAACAAGTGGAGATGAGCAAGTGAACACATGAAAAGGAGACACTTTCAAATTTGTGCTGTCAAAAATTTCAAAAAATGCTGAGAAAAAAATATTGAGGTGTCACAAAACTGAAGTATTGATGGGTACCTGTCTTTGTAGACAGGGAGGAGGGACATGCACAAATGTGCATATTCCTGAAAGAGTGGAGAATATGCCTAAGCTAAATAAAATGGGTACAAGGGTGTGGAATGCCAGTACTGCAGAATCCATCATTAAGAAACATTAAAAATAAATGGTTTCTGGAAATATTTCAAAAGTCAGTCTTTCCATTCTTATCCATGGAGAGCAAAGCCCCAGTTCTATACTTAACTGTCTTGCTCATTTTATAAATGGGCTCATTTATCTTTGCAAGACTGAGTTAGGAAGGCATAAGTAAATGAATATACACAGGTTAACATGCTTGACTTCAAACCACACATTTCTGACTACTGATCACTGTGATTATAACATCTTACATGTGACTGTAGAATTCTCAAGCTGTTGTTTTTTGCCTGTGAACTGATGGGAAGACATCAGCCTGCTTTTAGAAATTATTGGGTATTTTCCAAGATTTGTATAATGAAAACCTATTTATTCATAGTTGTTTTAAAGGTAATTGGAATGCTGATTGTGCAGACAATGCTGTGAAAATAACATGCACAGCTGATGGCTTTCTAGAGCTCAATCTGATGTAGCTTTCAAAAGATAAATATAGATAAATACAGAGCACTGCTTTCATTCCAGAAACTGCCTATAGTGCCAACAAAGGAGGAAAACTGAACAGAGCTAGCATTAGGTGTGTTTTTTTAGTGAGCAGAAGCATGATCTGCTGTATTAGAGATATTGTTTGGTGTGATCAAATTTGGACTACTAGTTGAATATATAAGAAAGAATCTCACCAAATTTGTGGTTTGCCATAGGTTGCAGACCCCACTTTCAGACCACAGCAAGTCATCCTCAAAGGAGATGCTGAGAGGGTGTATCAGATTGAGAGATCCTGAATGCCCCTGGTATTGTTTCTAAATCTTCAGCCTCCTTGGTGTTGAGTTCTCTGTATTTTCAGCACCCTCAAATGCCAGTACTAACCCATCATAGTCTGCTGCAGTGTAATCCACCCTGTATGTGCAGCACAGCCAAAGGCATGTGCATGCAACACAAGCATTTATCTCTGTCACATAAGTACACACATGTATCAGTTACTGAATTGGGATAATAAATATTTAATGCAAATAATAAAATTATGATAATTATGATCATGATTTTTTTTTTTTTTTTTTTTTTTTTTTTGACAAATGACTGTTGAGTTACCCAGTTTCCTGCCAAAAAGAAAATATGATATAAAACAGACAAAGGATGCACAAATGCAATGTATAAAGCTTTTTCTCTGATGCTTGCTGTGTTTTTTTTAATATCAAATTTATTTATTGGTTTCAAATCAAGTCCTATCAGTTCAAAAATTTAGATGGTCTTTATAATACTTCTGAAATATTTCATTTATCCTTGTCACTAGGACAGTTATAGGGTTTTTTCTTCTGGTCACTGAAATCTGGATACAATTGAAAATGTACTTAAATGTCAGATCAAAATAATGAATTTCCATTATTGGTTAAAATTATTTTCAAATAAAAAAATAAAAAAATCCATGGAAAGTATTTTTCAAACACAGGGCACTCAATCACAGGGCAGCATATCTCAGAGGGCTCTAGCTCAAAAGTAGTGTCAGCATCTGTTTTATAACTGTCTCACCTCACCTTCCTGTCTGAGTGCTTTACAAATCCTTATCATTTTATGTGCAAACATCATATTCCATCTGAGCATACAGGCCTGAATAGATCTCTTGGGATGATGTAACTCTAGGCAATTCTGAAGCCGTAAACACACAAACTCACATAAACATATGCATGCACACATCCTCCTAAATCTGCGTGGCTATGTCCATCTGAAGGAAATGGCACATTTCAGTGCTCAGAGCCAGTTTCTTTTTTCTCTTTGTTTTACCTTGGATGAAGTCATGAAATAAGGGAATTTAAAGTGAATACAATGTTTCTGAAAGCCAGATTAACTGCCCTGAAACTGGGCTCTGTTTCTGCATCTGCTATAATACTGCAGAGATGTACAGATTGAGTATAAAGTTCCCCACAGCTAAAAGGGATAAAGTAATTCAGTTTCCATGTCTGTTTGTGCTCTCCTGGTCATGCTACAGTGAAATTGTAACAATAGTCTAATTTCTGCAGGAGAAATAGAGTGAACTCCATGAATAATTACACCAATGAAATGCCAGACTACCAGTTCCTTTTAATACACTCATTTTATCCCAGAGCAGCAGAAGTGAAGGGCTCTTACAGTGCCAACATCTGAACCACCAGATGACCAGTCTGGGCCCATGGTTACATCTTTGTGGTTTTCACATGGGAGAAGAGTTCTGACATTTCTCTTTTGCCTGCCACAGAGTCCCAGACTGGCAATCCCTGTCCTGACCTGTCCAGGTGTTTACCCTCTCAATGCTCCAGTCAATCTCTCATCAGAGCAATACCCCACAAAAGCCATCTTGAATTTTTTGTCCTCAGGTAACACTCTGAAAACTGGTTAATTTATGACATAGGTTTGGGGTTGTACCAATTAACTTCAATGTCTATTGAAGAATGACATGATCCTAGGCAAGGATACTGGGATTTGGTCCTGCATTCCCAGGAACCTTGATGTGCCATGGGGGTGTATCATGCAGAAATGCAGGTCAAAGGGAGCAGAGAAGGAGGTGTGACCAGCTAGATATGGCCACAGGAATGGACAGAGCTGTGGTCAGAATGAGGTATGCACAATACTGGAAAAGAAGATGCTCTTTTCCATCCTCTCAGTCCCTCACAATTACAGATGTCCTGGATAAGAGTTCACAGAAGTTCTGCCTCACTTCTCACAGTCCTGCCAGAGCCCCCTTCCCCCTGCCCTCCTTCCTTCCTTACTGCCTTACCCCTACACCTTTCTCCCAGTGACTCCTCAAGAATTTGTGCATTTCCTATCTGAGAACTCTAGCAGAAGGAAAAATACTTGAGGACCATGACAGGAAACAAAATAATACTCAGAGGAAGAAAATAATGAATGATCATTTAGGACCGAGAGTGGAAAGTTCATCGTATGAATTGCCAAGAGTGCTTTAAGTCAAACCCAAACATCTGCATTACAAACAACAATCACATAATCACTGACTTGCATTATCCCTTCCCAGGCAGAAAGTACTCTGTGGTGCATGGGCCAATAAAACAATTATTCTGTAATATTCCTTCTCTGTGATATCATCTCCTTCCTTGAAGGTTTCAGGAACATGAGAATTTGCTGGGAAGTTGAAATGTTTGGAGAAAAGTTGGCTGCAGCACATGGAGTGTAAGTGAAGCCTCTCCATTCAATGACAGAAGGATAAAGCTTTGAGAGAGAGCATGGGCAGGAGGGACAGGTCCTCAGGCAACCCTGCTATTGTCCAATTGCTTTTCTACCACACCAGTCTCTTGGTAAAGCCTGTTCTTCATGTGCACTGACTCCAGAAAGGGCTTTCTCGGGACCCCAGTACTACAAAGCAGAGAGTTCATAGCAGCTACAGAAAAGTTCAGTTTTTTTGTTTGGGCCAGTGACTTAGAGCCATATTCTCCCTCATGCTACAGGGTCATGTTTCTCTGGTGTTGGGGCACTAGTGGCTGAGCGCTGGCAAGTTCTGTTGGAGCAGTTTAAAATGAAAACCTGAATTGTGCTGTGTGCTGAAATGGTTAGCATCCTTATACAAGCCTATAAATTCATTGCTAAAACTTTCTGTCTGTTCTCTCATGCTTGACATTGGATTGTGGCATGTCTTAAAGAAACTCTTAATATGCCCCTCACAGAATTGCATATTTTGTATGGTGCTGGTGCTCTTGATGCTCTCTTGACTTTGAAAATAAACTTGCAAGTTTAACTTGCATCCTTTAGACCCCTTCTCACATGTACTGGCCATTTCAACTCGAATTGTTTGACTCTGTCCTTCCAGAGTTGCCTTTTAGCTTAAATTAATGTAATTTTATCTCCAAAAAGAGAAATTAATTATAAATAAATCAATCTAGGGATTATTGTTTCCCAGCTTGAACTCCTTCTTAAAGGTCTGGGGGTCACTATTTCTAACTTACTTTAGCCCTGTTCATGGCTGGAGTAGGACTGAAGAGATATTTCTGCTCTGGACTTGCCCTCCCCCCTGGCTTACAGCACTTTTCCTTCCTCTCTGCTGCTGGATAGTACATCCATCCTAACCCAGAGGTTAGGGCTAATTCACACCCCATCAATAAGCACAAGCAGTTTAAATGATTTCTTACAGTGTTCATTATCTTGTACCTGTCTGCAGCGAGCTTCATCTGGTATCTTGTTAGTCAGTCACTCAGGTTTTATTAGCTCCTCCTGAATTTCCTTACTTTGCTCCTTGGTTTATATTAACTTAAATAATTGTGTATTGTCAGCAAATTTCAGCACCTTGTTATTCATTCCATTTCCCATATCATTAAATATGAGTGGTGAGCAAACAGCGGAGGAAATTATTAATGAATATTCATTTAAAGTTAAAAGCAAATTCCATTTTCACAGCATTCGTGACCAGCCCTTGTTCACTTTCTGCAAACAACTGAGTGCTAAAGATTTACTCGTGTAAATGCATGCCAAAGATTCACATTTTATTCCCATATACAAATAATCCCTCCAAAAATTTACACCTGCGTGTTTCTAAACAAAATTCACATTTCATGAGTAGAGGAGATATCACTACAAAGGGGACAAAATCCCAGCAGCTAAGAGTATATTTTAAAGACCTACTCCTTTCTCATGCAGAGACAATCTGACACAAGTGAGGAGAGAACTGCATTTCTGACACATCCCATTCAACATCTGCACCTGCATTCACCCAACGCCAAGCAGAGACCTGCAGCCTTCTGTCGCCATCTGCATGGGCTCCTGACCATACTTCCAGCTAGTCTGGCTTATGGATTGGCTATTCCATGCATCCTGGCACTCTGGTCCCGTTCTGTCTGGTAGGGCATGGTGGGTTCCCTGCCAGCGTTGGCGCTGCCTGGCCGCGGTCAGCTGAGCCGTTCACACGCAGGCTGCTGGCCCTGCTCTGCTCTGCAGCTGCACGGCCAGACCAAGCTTTGGGCAGCCCACTGCACCTCGTGGCTCCCTGGCCACCTTCGCCATTTCCAGAAGCCTCTCTCACCTGAGGGGTGACAGTGCAACTGCAGAGGTGACACTGCTCGGTTACAACAAGCACAGCTCCTTTTAAACACTACCCTTTGCGTTTCTGAAACAACGTAATGAGATGAGTTGTAAATGAAGACCATAAAAGAATGAGCTGTTTTTATAATAGCAGTTAAGAACCCATCCAGTCTGTTAGCAATTCTGTTATGAGTTGCACAGCAGTGCTAACCTAGATGAAGGTTATCTTTGGAATTCATGTAGATGCTGAAAAGAGAGAAAGAGAAGCAGGGCTTGTGAGCAAGGCAGGACATCTGCGATACTGTGACACCGTGCATGAGAAACATCAGTGTAGCCAAGTGACTACATTGATTTGTCATCCAAATGGCAAGAAGAGGTTGAATGAAGGTGGCTGGTCAGCCACCTTAATTTGGTTGCCCCCTTATTTTTTAAAAATGGTACCAATACTCTATTAAGTGTGCATATAAGGAAAAGAACCCCTTCAGTTGCTTCAGTAAATTCAAATCTATGCTCCACATTTAGCTCCACATGAACACAATGTCACACACACATACTCATAGTGGACAATTCAGCCTTTTGGGTGATTAGCCAAAATTGTTTTAAGGTCTGCTCCATGCATTAATATAATGACAAAAACAGGACAGAATGGTTTGCAGAACTTACAAAGCAGCAAGAAATATGTGCTTGCTTCAATCGTAGGTAGTTCTGCCTGTGAACACCCAGGTGTGGCAGGCATTTCCTGAACAAACTCCTGCCTGCAAACTAAATTTAATGGAAATTTTGCTCATGCACAGCTATAGGACTTGTTCTTTAAAAGAACTGGTATACAATAAGTCTGTCCATGAAATGCTTTCACTAATACACTGAAGTCTTCACTTACTAAATCAGATGTTTTCAGATTAAATATTTAAAATATTTTCAAAACACACTGCTGCTGTATTTATGTGGCCCAGTCAGTGCTGATTATACCATATGATACAGCTTTTTTCATAAGATTGCAGGAAAGGAGACGTGCAGATAGTCATATGCAACTTCCTTCGCAGAAATGCTTGTATTTAAAGTGGAAAAAGAAAGGAAATTAAAATGAGATTCCATTGTTTAGATGAAAAAGTGCAAAGGTTCACGACTAAATTAATGTAATTCTGACTTTGACCTTTAGACAAAGCATTTAAGAGCTTTCCAATAATGACATCATATTTACTTGGTGCCTATGCCTTATTTTGCAGTTTAATTACTCAAAGAATAAACCAACTACAGACTTATAGTATATGCATTATATAATAGATATGCTATAACTCTTACACTCATCACAGTTGCTTTAATTAATTCCAGTGATGATATGCTGGATTTCAGCTCTATAAGGCTTTCCCTATGTCCTCATTGCCACAATCCTAGAAACATCTGGGTGCACAAATGGATGCTCACAAGAAATTTCAGTGTGTTTCAGGGAACTACAGGGGTGCAGAAGATTAATGTATACATTTGCTATTCTATATTTCACACTGTTTGTCAATCTTCATTTTTAAAAATTCTCCCCTAGGTATCTTGAATTATCTTTTATTTCAATATTTTTGGAGCCTCCCTATCAAGAAGAGGATTTCCTTGGAGATTTTGAGATTCTGAGTTCACTGAAGTCAAGGGAACTGTGCAACTTTATGCAAGCTGGGGATTTAGTCTGATAGTCTGATCTTAGTGAACACAGACCAGACTGAATCTATCCAAACTTAAGAAAGCCACATGAATAAGTTTGTTTGAACAATACTGTTGCATCCCCTCTGTATTTCCAGTGCAATTTAGCAGGCTGAAATTAATTTTTCCTCTCTGATTATGTTTTCTACAGACACTGGAAAGGTTGATGAGTGCAATATAGTTTTAAATGATGTGCCTTATTCATGCTTTTTTCTTTATGTTCCATTACTGTAGGATTTGAGTGGAACCATATGATTATAGTCTTAGGCTGTCATGCAAATGGACTAATTTTGTTCCATTTCCCATTCCCCTCACTGTCCTTGTCAATGCAACGGATAAATCTTGCTCTGTGTTCTGTTCCTCATAGACTTGTAGGGCTGTCATCAGAGTGGATTAATCTACTGCCTGTGTTATCACAAAATTCTCTGTCCTAACAATGACTTATCACCGAATATAAAACTTGATATACTTTATATTCAATCTGTAGACTTAGTCTTGCAACAAAAATTGTAATGAGAGCTAAAAACGGTACAAAAATAATCCATTCTTATCACAGTCTTTGAATTGTAATTTCATGGATTTCCTTGAATACAGTATTTTACTGAACAATAGCAAGAGAAAGCATGATAGAATAACATATTTGAAATTTCAATTTTAAATGTCACCTAAAATAGGCTTCCAAATTGTTTAATTAAGTGGCCATAGCTCTTTTAGAGGCTATTGTCAGCACAATCTCTGTGCAAGCAGTTCCTTTGATAAAAGCCAGGGTGTGGGCAAACTATTACTCAACAGCATATAAAAACACCACTAAAAACAATTATAATGGTGGGACTTGAACCTGAATTAATACAAATTTTAGAGTTACTTTTTCCACATATAGTCCTTTAACTCCCCCCCTTCATCCTTGGCTATTGCATGGTTTTTAAACTGAGATGTGGTTGTTATACATGCTTATAATTTATTCTTTTCTCAGTGTTCTCACACTGGTCTACATTACAAGAAAAAATGTTTAAGTATTTCTTTAAAATATGTATTTATCTGTATACTCAAGATACTAGATGAAATAACAATTTTTTTATTATTTTTCCCTCTGATGTATGGTATAAAATGCCAAAAGAAACTGACTTAAGCTACTCTACATAAAAATAATTCCTTCTAAACTTTAAGCTATCTTGTTAATTTTTAGCATATTAGGTTTGTCTACATGGGAATTTTAGAATGAGGCAAAGAACTTGGTCCTAGATTATGGTAAATGGAAGAAGGAGCTTCCACTCCACTACCTAGAGCTGATTTACAGAAATTCCTGTGTTAACCATTTCATTTACAGATTCTGTGGTTTTTTTTAATTCATAGTTGGCAATTTTGGCAAGGAACCCAGTGCAAACTTTTGCGTGTCAGCTTTGTGATTTTTCTCCGCGTACTTTATGAGATGCCTCCTACAACTGGCAGTAGGCCTGAGGCTGGCTGTGTAAAACTGCCACGATGCTTTTCCCGTAACTCAGCTGTGCTTTGCCAGCTCCATTCCTAAACTGCCATGAGAGCAGCCTGGAAGACACACTGCTCACTTCCAGCAGTCTTTAAGATAAACAGGATAATGCCTTGCATTGGCACTCATGTAGTGAGATGGATTTGCCCAAGTAGCTTTGGAGGAGCGACATTACGATTTCAGAAGAAAGAAATCTGGAGGATGAAGTGAAAACCAGTGTGTGGTTTATTGTGTTTTTGGTAGTTTTGTTTTGGGTTTTTTTTTGTTGTTTGTTTGTTTGTTTTGTTTTTCTTTGAAGGCCTCTCTCTGCAAGAGCATTCAGAAAGTGCAACATTACTGCTTTGCTTGGCAAGCTGTCAATGTCTGGTAGGATGAATTTCTGGGAGGAAAAGCACTGCTGAAGAATTTTATGCCGGAGAAGGTGATGATCCTACTAAGCTTTTTGGTGATCATTTGAAGATACAGAATATCCACATGAAAACCTTTTTATCCCTATAATTTAATACCATTCATGCCTAAAATACTGAAGAAGTAAAAGCTTGAAAGGCAGCAGCAACAAGTGGGGTATTATGGATGCCCCCTACAGACATTAAGGACATTTGGCTAGGTCTGTAACATACTGTGCTGCTCCTGGGTGGGAAATGACTGCCTCAGAAATGGAAAAAGACCTTATTCACAAGATAAAGCCTGCCTTGAAATGAGCATGCTAAAACAGACTGTCTGTTTTGCCATGAGCTGTCCTTTATCACACCCACATCCCACACATCTCACTTTGCACCCACAGTATAAAGAATGTTTTAAAATTATTAAAATTTCTTTAAAAGTGTTCCTACTTTGAACATTAGCCCATCAATGCAGCATTTCCGATCCATTGCTTTGTGTCTGCACTACAGCACAGATGCACAGTTCAGTCTTGGAAGCGAAATTCCAGCTCTGACTTTTACAAATTCCACAACACATACACAGAAATGATGTGCAATAAGAGCTCTCATTGTCTGCAAAGTCATATAGTTTATGAGCACTGTTAAAAGTCTCCTCCTGGTAAGATCTCAGCATTTATGCAGAAAGGTTGTTTTTCTCTCATTGTGGTATCATGGGAATTTTTCACCTTTTCTTGGGTTCCTGTTTGGCTTCAACCATTTTTGAGAAACTTTCCAATTTTTGAGAAACTTTTTGTGGTGGTAAGCACACTGGAAGTGTGCACTGATAGAACATCTTGCCAAAGTGCTCTCTGTTTTCCAAGCAAACAGGAAAGTATTGGGAGCACTGACCGAGGCTTGGTCCTCTCTTGTCTTCAGTCACTACCACAGAATATTTTTCCTTTGACTTGGCACAGGGAGTAGGAGCTGGAATTACCATCTCAGTTTTATTTATTCCAACAACATCTTGTAGACATTTGCTTTTGTGACACCCTTCCAGATGGGACTGAGCACGCAGCTATTTGAGTCCCAGAGCTCTACAGATGTCCAGATGGAAGACTAGAGAGCACAGCAATCAGTGAGTAATTGGGTAAGTGATAGACCTGCTGCAAAGCAGCATTACCTCAGCCTTAAGGAGGATTAATTACAAAAGACCTATGATGCAAATTAATTATCTTTAAAAAGTTGTGTGTGGATTCAAGACACTTTAAGTCAAAGAAGCTGTACTTAATTCAACATAATATGCCTACATAAATAAGCAAGTGTTGAAAGATATTAAGCACTTTATATAGCACACTAGCAAAAGTATCTGATTTTTTTTTTTTTTTTTTTTTGTAAACGTATTCTGGAAACAGTGATAAACTGATGAACGGATCCCCCTGTCACCAGAGGTGGTCTTCCTAAAGCATAGTGTAACCTCCAGTTTTGTCTCACACATAGCACCCAGTGCTGAATACTGAACATGAAGTTTGATCCCAAAGTGCTGATAAAATACAGCTGATTTCTCAACTTAGGCTGACAAGATTTGTTCATGCTTAAAAAAATAATGCCTCAAGTGACAAGCCCTCAAGATTTCAAAGGAACCCTAAGAGAGTTTTGTTCAATCAGAAGGTAACAGAGATGCTATTCCTGACACATCGCTGCAGTCTCAATGGAATAAGATAGACACCAAGGGGGGGGAAATACTACTGATCAGGGTAACATGAAAACTTTTTTGCAAGCACTAATTGGAATGCAAATCTTTGTACCATAAAAAACCCGAGCTATGAATAGAGCATTGGAGTTTAATTGATTAAATCTGTCAGTTTCTAAAAAAGCCAGAGATACACACTCTGATATACTTGACTCCCAACAGTTTTATTAATAGCTATGTGGTGCATCAGCCTGCATAGAGGTGCAGGTATAAAACACTGTATATTTTTACACTTAGGTAGATTTCCTATGAAAGGCACACAGCAGAGTGTGACTCACAAGGTGAGCAGGAATGTGCCTGCCAGTGGGGGCTGGCCCTGCTGGCAAGGCTGAACTGCTGAGGCTGCAGAGCTCTGCAGCAGCAGGAGTGAGGCTGACAGCCACTGAAGACCAGGCACATGTAGAGGTTTGCCTTTGCTCCATGAAAGAAATTACAATAAATTGTAACAAACACGGGCTGTAAAATACCAGGAAATCAAAGAGAAAGAATAAGGAAAAAAAAGAATGAAACCCAGCTAATTGCTGTTTAAATTTCAGAGCCATTTTTCCAAATTTCTGCTCTAAGAAGCTAACAAATCTATGAATCCTGCAGCGAGAGATGTGCTCCCCTTTAGATAAGTATGACAGAGTGCATGGGTGTATGTGTGTGAGGAGGGTATCAGCCCCTCTGCTTATCAGCATGCCCAAGCTTAATGCTTAACGTGACAACTTCCCCCACAGCTGCTTTCTCATTATAACTCAAGTAGGTTAGTTTCAAAATTATATATCCAGTAAGTCACTCTACAGATGTTCACTGTCACCCTATGAATCCTCTGCCTTATTCCCTCAATGTGAATTACATTTTTCTCAAATCCTGGACCAACATTTATTACAACATATATCAGAACTTTTCAAAATTACTGTAATTAATTGAGAGTCTGTAAATTCCTTACTTATCCAAGGGCAAGGGTAAAACACTAAAATGAAATGCCATTAAAAATTGTGGTACAAACGAAAACCAAACTAGAATGCTTTTGTTAATCTTGCATCCTGCCTCCAAACTTTAACAAATAAAAAAGGCTTCATGACCTTATGATCCAAAATAACAATACCCATGTATACAGCATGGCACATAGTATCCTCCTGTTTCATTAGTAAGACTGCTATATATGGCTTGTGGTTTATTACTGCAATAGTATTTAATAGATAGTTCTTGCACTTTGCATTGTATACCTGGTCTCACATTGTGGCTCAAATATTTAGTCTTTGAAGGAGAGAATATGAAAAGAGGAAATAAAAATATTAATTCAATAGACTTATATTTCTAGTCTGTGTAGAACCACATTAATCTTTTCTGATTTTCTAGCAATTCCAAGAAGTCTGAAACAGTTCCAAACCACCTGAGTCAGAATGAGAAAGCATGAACTACCTGAAAACATAAGATAGCAGTTTAAAAATTAAAATGGTAAAGAAAAAAGACCTTCAAGTAGAAAAAAATCCTTTCAGTTTGGAATACTGGAATATCAAGATATTGAATCAGAGCAAAGCACTTTGACTTCTATTTCAGTTTTTATTAAATTTCCATCAATATCTTCTTGATCCAAACAGTTCAGAAAAATTGAAATGGAGCCAAGGAAAAATTCATTGCCACCCAATCAGTGTTTTACAGCAAATTTGACCTACCCCTACTTTCTCCGGTACTTGGCAAGTAGCTTATTTATGAATTTTTCAACTTTACTTTTTATGTTTTTATATAAAAAAAAATAAACACAACTGGGGAAGAGGTTCCAGCATAAATATATTTGACAGCTCATGGAGAGATAACTTGCTGCTTTTAATCCTGCTGGCTAATAACAACATAAATTTACCCTGCACAGAGTTCTCCTTCTAAGATATGAGCACTCCAGTTGGGATATATTAGATAAGTGAGTGACTTGTTACAGTGCAGGTGCACTGAGGCTGGCTGGGATATATTAAATAAGTGAGTGACTTGTTACAGTGCAGGTGCACTGAGGCTGGCTGGGTGTGGGCAGCAGCGCAGGAGCAAAGCCCAAAGCCGTGGTGGGGCTGTGGCACCTGCGGCTGGCCGATGTGGGAAGCCTCCAGCCAAGGTTTCATGGCCAGAGCAGCAGCAGCAAGGGAAATTCGGAACTGCCACACCCCCAAGAGCCCAGCATCGACCTCACCCAAGCAAATCTTGAGGGGTCAGGGAGAAGGAGTGCCTGGGGAGGTGGAGGGCAGGGGACAGGGCTGTCACCTGTCCTTGCAGGGCGGTGCCCTTGGTGCAGCAGAGCAGGCACAGGGTGTGCAAACCTCTCCTCCCATGCGGAGGAGCTGGGCCCAACACCCGTAGATTGTGGCTTTGGTCAAGATGTCCTCGCAGCCAGGTTCAGGGCATTTCAGTGGAGGAGCAGAGTCACAAATAGTGCCCTTTAGTTAACACTGTACAATATGTTTCCTATACAGGCTGACACAACTGTCTATATTTCAAGTGGTAGGTTTATACAGCAATAGTTGGAAATGAGCAGATTTACTGCAAATACCGCCATAAATAAACTTCCCTGAACCAACACTGGTAACACAAACAAATGATTATGTCTGTTGTCTGAAATGCAGCAAAAAGCAAAATTGTGGCAGGTGTGACACCTGATAGCTAAATTGAAATTTATAGAATGCATATGGCAGAACTTCATTTTTCTTTTTCATTTAGTGATCAAAAACTAGATGACAGACAGTGCAAAATGAAAACAGATGAAATGAATTTCCGAATGGATCCTGCCAAGTTTCATTTTCTCCACAAGTTCTTGGAAAGCCCAGAACCTATTCCCATGTGCACAGCCAGAATTTGCAGATTCTGCTCTTTACCTCTTCATCCTGCCATCTGATAGTTTGCCAAGTCCTGTGTGCAGCAGAATGATTGTGAAGAGATGTCTGTTTATTACGGTACCAAGATCATTCTGTCAGAATTGATAGCCTAATTTTTATATGGAGTATAAATAAAATATAATAATATATAAATATATATGTACACATGCACACATTAATTATAAAAGTTTTCAAAGTCACAGTGATTATAATGCTTCCTCTGATGAAAGTAGAAAGACTGGATAATGAATGAAGTGTAATGGAAATTTGATATGAGTTTTTAAATGTGGGCTGAGGTAAAAGGTGAACATAAGCAACAGATCCTTTTACTCGTCCGATATGAAAAAAGATTCTCTGTGGAATAAGTTTCAGACAGGCATGGAAAATTTATTTTTAATCAGCTTTAAAATACAGTCTGTAATAAGCATGCCCTTAGGCAGTTTTACTGTGCATGCCATCATAAAAAGAAGAAAAAAAAAAAGAAAAAAATCTTACCATGAGGCTTAAGAAAAATGGTCAACTGCATGCTAGATTTTTTTAATCTAAGATTGTCTTTGCCCCTGCTGAGGATTCCTATATCATCTTTTCATCAGGAGAGTTTGGCAAAGCCACTCAGTGGGTGCTGTATGTTGGGAGCCACAAAAATCAATATAGGGAGTATGAAGGCAATTTTTAAAAGCTAATGTGTGAAACATTAAAAATCCATGCAGTATAAACCATGTATAATCGTAGCAACTCCCTGGCTCAAATGGATCAAACAGCAGAAATTGTGGTATATTGCACACTAAAGTGAAATAACCTTTAAGGCTGAAGATTGATTCTTTTGGGAAAGTATTTACAATATGGTATATTAAGCACTTTGGATAGAAATAACATGCCTTCTCATAACAGGGATATACACTTGTGAAAGAAAACAACTGGACAGTGATCTCATGAGCTAAAGGAAAGGATCCAAGCTTACAGGGGAAAAGCTCAAAATTTATGCCTTTTCATAAGAAAATTATTGAATAGTTTTCATTTCAGAGTGTAACATCATTCAATTACAGCTTTTAATTAGGACATATTAGTTACAAATTTATGTAGTGTTTTCTCGGAGACAACATATGTCGTATTGCACTGAAATTATTTTGGCTAAAGCTTTATAAACCTCTTAAGCATCTAATGAGGTCCAGTACTAGAAAAAAAAATTGCCTTTGGCAGAATTTCCACGTATCAAAGATATTCCACTAAAATCAAAGTGATTGTTCTGGGGAAAAAATTGTGCAAAACACCAAAGCATGCTACAATCTACCCCAAAGAGATGAGAGGTGGGGAGTATTTCTGTCTTGGCTGGGTAGCTGGAAACATGAAGAACAGAGAGATGAGGGGACATGCCAAGGTTATGTACAAAGTCTTTGTCAAGGCAGGATCTAAATATACATCTTGAGAGTCCTAGAGGGCACAATATTGTCTCATTTTGAATCGAAGTACTCTTTCTAATTCAGTGCAATCTTCCAAAACAATTATAGCCTACAGCATATGCACAATACCATTGAAAAAAATTAGCATGTGTTTTGTATAAAATTCCCAGCACAATTATCGTCCTAGCACACTAGTATAAAATCAAGAGTAAAAAGGTAGGTAAAAGAAAACAGCAATACACAGAAAACATTGAGAAAGGTAAAAAATGGAAAATCTCCACCAAACCCCAAACAGAGAACTGAAGCAGACATTCTTACCCTCAACCCTACCTTGTGCCTGTACTGGCTGACCAGATTAAAAGGGCAAAGGAATCAAAATGTGAGCCTAATTGTAACTTGTCTCAGTTTCTGTGCAAATACCTACACAATGTCTCCAAACAGATGTACTTTGTTACTTTGCCATAGGAATAATATATTCCATGGCTCCTTAATTATTTAATTGAGACCTATGGAAGTCCCTTGTTAAAACTTTTGCTGTGATGCAAAGTCACACTTCTTATTATTTAACATTTTTGTATTGTGCGTTTTGTATTTGAAGAATTTTAACTGGAACATTAAAAACCTTCTTCAGAACAGAAGCATATTAAGTACAGAACAGATTTGCATAAGGTTTCTTAAGAGAGACAGCAGGATTAAAACTGCCCCTACAACATCTAAAATACCTGCTAGCAGTCAAGAACTGAAGGAGGAAAATTAAATTCTCCAAAATATTATCAATTTCTGTGCTGTAATATTAAACAAAAAGGAACAGAATTTTCAAATATGTCCAGGGGAAAGAAAAACAAAAGACTGAGTAAGATTTTTGAATAACAGAGAAGGAGAAACAATCACCAAGGACTTAGGTATGGCAAAACTACTGTGCAAACACTTCATACTTATAATAGGAATTAATCAGAAGCAAAAGTGTATTGGATACAAAATCCCCCCCAAAAAAATAAAAAGGGAAGATGTTAAACTGATCTTCAGTGAAGGGAATGTAAACATGTACTTAAGTTAACCAAATACTTCAGGATCTAAAGGGTTTTGCTACTTGGGGACAAGGAACTAGCAGAGATGATAGCAGGGGGCATCTGACTGATTTCGCAAATCAGGCTCCACCACCCAAATATTAAACAAAGTGTAATGCTTAAGTTTAAAAAGAGAGGAAAGAATGAGTGACCAGGATATGTAAACTTTTAACCTGGATTTTGTTCCAGGTGAAGAACCTGAAAGGATCACAGAGGAATTAATTTATGAGAACTGATGGAGTGGAAGGCATCTCAGCAGAGTCAGCTTGCGTTTGCTGAACTCAGGCTAACATCACCGATCGACTTTTTCCACACACTGAACTGAGCAAAAAAGGATGAGGTAAAATTAATCTGGACTGCAGCAAGATGTTTTGATCTAGTTGCAATCAGAAGAGCCACTGAGATAATGGAGATGAATTGCTGGCTCAAGATGATGATATGGTGGGTGGTGATTAGTTTTCAGATAGAGTATTATCAGGCTGAGTCATGGTTCAGCTCAGCCAGCACTGTACTACATAATCTCTAGTGATTTTAAGGCAGTGATTAATTTGGTCTTGGCCAAATCTATTGTTGGAATTGGGAGCAGCAATAAATATTTTCTTGGAGTTACTGTTATATACATTAAAAGCATCTGGGGGGGACTCTGGGTATTGATGGAGCAGCAGTTATGAGCTCTTATGTCAAGAAATGGAAGAGATAGTGAGTCACAATTTATAAAACAATTTTTAAGTGTTACTTAGAAAATGATTACAAATATAGTGATAGGAGAAAAGTAGTGAGCAAAGAAGGGGAAGAATACACATATAATGGCCATTGAAAAGGCAGTTTTCTCCTGGGATGAATACAGGGGGCATAAACTATGCTTATTGCATAGGAATGTGTATTCAGCTCGAGCTGAGTACAAAGGACCACCAAGCAGAAGCACTTGCAGTTTCTCACTGCTTCCAGGAGTGTGACAGGCTGTGTGTGGTACTGAGTGGAGAATTCAGGTCAGCAGAGTTCCCAATTCAGAGAGAAACTTCAAAGCAATTCTAAATGGCCTAAATTACATTTAGAATACCACAAAATATGCATTTTGCATCCAGTGGATTTTTTATAAATGACATCACAAAGGGAAAAGTGGTTCCTGAAATGGAAATTTAACGTGAAATGCAGATTTCCCTAGTCAAGATGCCATTGGGCCTCCGTCTCCACAATAGTCTTACAAAGGCTCTACTTTCCCTGCCAGCAGCACCATTCCACATAGCCCTATTCTTTGTCCTCCACATTAATGCCCAGGCTAGGATTTAGAGAAGAGCAAAGTACATTACTTTGGAGATTGAAATAATTAATTTGCACTTGGGTAGGGGGAACATTCAACAGCCCTGACATTTTTACTTCTGCACTGAGCCTCAGCTGCTTCTCCCCAGGTAGGGAACAGCCTCTGGACTCTTTGTCTTACTATTTTCCATGGTGGGCATCATTCTGGTGCTTAGGATACTGATAGAAGGATATACAACAGCTCATAAGAGAACTGATCACCTGATGAATGCTCTGTACCAGCCCTACTTTCTTACAACTGGATTGGTTTGATGGGGGAAGAAAGATTTCAAACCCAGAAATGCTGGCAGTAGCAAAGCTGTGCTGATTTGCCTAAGTATGTTCATTCAGAAATCAGTCACTCCAGTTCCAGTTCAGATCTGCTGGGACTGGAATAACAGTCTTTGTTGTTCAATGTTTTCTTGATTTTTCCTTTCTACATACAAAATTTTGTATTCCCATACCTCTAACAGGATGTGTTTTTACTTTTTCCTGGCTCCTCTTCCTGGCAGGAAACTGGATCAGCCTCTCTGTATTTAGTGTAAAAAGAGATAAAAGAGTCAAGACGGTGACTTTTGACAATATTTTGCCATTATTTATGTCACAGAATTTTCTTCTCAACAGTAGGTACTATTTCCAGAGTATTTCCCCGGATTTTTAGTGTCTATTCTCTGGGAAAATGAAGAAAAATAATAACATTTTTTTGGGGTGTAAGCCATCCTGACAAAAAAAGACAAATAAACCAAGTTGGCTTTATTTCAGCAAATTAACCATATGCCTTATATCAGTGGGAGATGTGCTCCATTGAGAGGAAATAATCACCCATGATTTTATGGAGATCTATGCCGGGCTGTGGGCTTGGCTTCTGGTCTGCACACACATTTATTGATGCTTACAGGTTTGTTGAAATTATTCCTCTATGCTTATGCTGACAGAGAACAAAGTAGATGGGAAAAAGAAGAAATATTGCTTCAGCCTTACTTCCACAGAAGGGACTTATATGATAGAATAATATAAATGCAATAATATAAACACAATATTGTGTTTATATTATTGCATGTGTTTGGACCACAAGACTGTGGTCCAAACACAGCAGTGTTCACATATCTTGATACAGTTTAAAGAGGAACTTCTCCTTTTCCTACTCATTGGGAGAGAGAGCACAAAGATTCTGACCCATAAACATTTGCGCACAGGTTCAATTTTTACTTCTAATAGTAATCAAACCTTCCCACTGGCCTCGTCACATATTTAAATCTGAGTATAAGACCTAAGAACTCACAGGGACAGAAATATGAGTCAGGATTTACACAGAGAGAATTGAGGTCCAGAGGGATGCAGTTGCCAGGAAGTGACAATATATCAGAACAAAAATTGAATTCAGACCTCTGAGATCCAAATAAATCACAAGAGCACATTTCCTTTATTTAATCATTAGATAAAAAGTGAGGTTGAAGAAAAACTTCAATTTGTTTGGAAACATTTTTGCCTCCATTTTGGGACCAGATTTCAAAAAAAGTACCTTTATCAAATTCAAAGGGTAAGTGACCACAGAAAGTGCCAGTGGGAAACTATGATTTCCCATTTGCTTGTTGTTTTTTTTTCTCCCCTAACAAGAATCCTAAAATAATCTAAAATACCTGTTGTTTATGTCTGAAGAAGACAATTGTTTAAAATATGCATACCTGTTTCTAGTGAGTTGAAAGCACAATGTAGCTACGATTTTATTGCCATATCTTTTGTTCTCTGGGTTTCTATTCCAAGGGTTTGATCAAAATTAATGTGGTCTCTCTACCCAATGGCATTTATTTTGGTTATAAGATTAGAAATGTAAATTTGCAATAAAAGAAGAAAATAGGAAGCTGTTTTTAATGAATATTTTACACATGACTAATTAACAGAATCCCCTACAGGAATTTGGAAGTAATAAGGAATTGACTGAAAATAAATTAAAAATTAATAAAGGGGTCTCCAAACAACTTTGTTTATGAGCATTACCAGTTGCATTCTTAGTTATGAATATTTCAAGCTGCTTTACTATTCAGGATGTTTTATTCTTGGAACGTTCATAATTTTAGAGGTGATTAGGCAAAAAAAGAAGAACAACACAAAACAAAATGTCTGGAAATGATAAAGCCTACCTGGGGAAAACTTGCTAATGCACAAATAATGGCTTAATATCCATTGCTTTTTGTCTAATAATACCTGTGGTATGATGTTCCCCTTAATCCTCATCTTCTAAATGGACGGAACAGAACCGCTCGCTAATTCATTGAGAAAAATGAAAAACTTGTCCCAGATATTGTCTTAAGACAGGAGCTGCAGTGACACAGCTGTGCAGGGCTGTTAATGACTGAGGGCTGAGCCTGGAGAGGGTTTTGCCCTGGGCTTGGGCTGCTGCAGCACTCGGAGCTGTGGTGGGGATGGGGCTGCAGCCCCGAGCGGAGCTGGGGTCAGGCTGGTGTGACCTGCTCAGAAGGACTCTGCTGATGGCAGAAAGCACGAGCACCACCCTGCTATTCTGCTCCCATTTTCTCTGCTGAACCCATGTGTTAAGGTGCATTGCAAGGTAATGGTATAAAAAATATACCTTTATATGTTTACAATGTGACTCCATTTATATCAGTTTAACAGAAATATTACCTGGGGAGGGCGGAGGGGAGAGGGAAACACACAAGTGCCATGTGTTCTCATGTGCCTAATGTAATGTTTTAGCTAGGTGAAAAGCCTTTGAAATAAAAGTGATTTAAATTCTCTGGCATTGTCTTTGATACAAAAACTGATATAAAAAATTCCCCAGAGGATTTAAGCTAAACCATCCAACACTTTTAGCTGAGGAAGGTCAGAACATAAACATGAAGAATAGAAAAGGAAATAAATGACCATTTCAAAATAAATAAATAAATAGACCCCCTTCCCTGTTAGATGATCTGAGATGATCCAATGAATCTAGGTATCCTAATATCAAAGATAAATTACAGCAAGACTAGAATAAAACAGTAAACACTGACTGAGAGTATCTGGGTTTTTTTTGTTGTTGTTGGTTTTTTTTTTTTTTTTTTTTTTTTTTTTTTTTTTTTTTTGGTTTTGGTGTTTTTTTTTAAATTTAAAACAAATTAAACCATGGCAGGTTTTACTCAGCCGGTCATTTTTTTCTCTCTGAAATTCAAGGACTGAAGCCTCTTCTTGGGTCATGTACACCAAAAGCAGAGTTCCAAAAATGTGACACAGAGCATTTTTTTTTTTTTAAGCAGTGGTGCTTCCTGCTGATACCACATATTCACAGAGAAAATACTTGGTATGTATGTTCAGAAGTAAAGAACCAATACATTCAGTGTAATCAGTGAAGACTGTTTGATGGTTCCCTCAACATTCCCACTGCCCAGAATGAAATGAACAGCACAATATTTTTGTAAACTTGTTCTGCACAAATAGGAATATAATACTGCTGCTACTAGTAGTAATAAAAAATAATACATTTGGTCACATATGGAAAGAGAAGTCACACATATTAATATGGGAAATTCTAACTCTTCACTTCAGTGGCACAGTTTCCCTGTCCAACAGAGCAAACAGAGCTAAGTGTTTGGGCAAGTATCATTCCCATTTTGCTTCAGTTTCAGGGAATATGTGTCTCACAGAGAGTGCACGTCACCAGTGTTTCATGGCTCTTTTCAAAGGCTGTGCCACACAAGATGTATGTGCCTTATTCTTCTCCCCCTTGCCCAGGGAGACAGAAGAATAGCAAGAGAATTCTGCTACCTCCCATGGTAAAATAACCCATAGAAAAATGAGATTAAAAAATATTAAAACCCAATCCCACCTTTTAATGCACTAATTGCTTTTACACTGTCACTGCCACCTAGAGAAGTTTAAGGCATCTTAAATGATGAACTAACATTTAGGGTGTGACCTCCTCCCTTGGAAAAAATCTGCAGATCTCTTGGGGATAAAGAGAATGATGACTCAATCATCATCAAAGCCAAAATACCTTAAAGAAGAAGTAAGAACCCATTACACTTCAGGCCTGGCAGTTATCATCATAAAATTACAAGTTTCTGTTCCAGTGCGTGGCAAAACTAGAACTTCTCCATCACACAGAGGAAGACCACATATTTCTCTGATCAACAGCACAGACTAATTAAATTTGCTTAAGTTTTCTTAAACAGAAATACTCCTCTGTGTCTTTCAGGACCCTAAAAAATTCATGGTCAGATTTGATCTTAGGCAGACTCCAATGAAACCTAGAAAAGCTCCTAAGTTTCTGAATTCCTATCTGAACATGACAGTCTTCAGATATCCTGTGCTAGTAATTTAAAACAACAATAGGTACTCTTGAAAAGTCAAGGAATTCTCTCAGAGCGTGAAGTCACTCTGATTTTTTTTCCATTGCCCTTGTCTAACAATGAACCAACTAAATAAAGCTTCAAGCACTTCTTACCAATCTGTAAATGTGTTTCTTAAAAACTAGTAACTGATTATGATGATTTAGTTATCAATAAAAGCTTTTAAATAAAGCCTAAACTATATCCACATTGTAAAAAGAAATTGTAACTTCTGAGTTTTATTGATAAGACCATTTATTGAGGACTTTGGAGCTGATTTGCTCATTTGAAGATAAGCTTTGAACAACATTTGTTGGATAGTCATTTAATTCTCCACAGCCTTTGTTCACTCCCCTCTTCCTAATGGAAACACTGTGGAGTTTTTTTGTCTTCTTATTTTTCTTTTAAGATAGAAAATCACCTTGTGTGCTTCAGAACGGCCTGCAAAGACCAGACTGAAACAATGGCTGATGCTGAAACATCAACAGCTGCCAGCAGACACTGGCGAGGAGCTAAACCATGGGCAGGGAGTTTTTACTGGGAGCAATAAGACTGTCCTTCCCATTGGGAATGAGCGGAGCCGTGCGCCGGAGTGTTCCGGGAGCGCGGTGCCACCGCCAGCGTTCACCGCGGCAGAGCCGGAGCGGCCGAGGGTGCGCGACCAACACTGGGAACAGTTGGACTTGCAGATGCTCCAAGGTTGCTAGAAAGGCTTGTGGTGAAATTCATGGATGTTTTGCAAATAACAAACCCACTAAAGCTATTCCAGCTGTGAATAGGCAAGCTGTAGATGATAGTGAGGTTCCAGGCCAATTCTCCCCAGAGCTACAAGGCAGTGTGGTGGATTGCTGTGTGACTGCAGTGCTTTTTGCCCACACGAGTGGTGGAAGAAGGGAAGCGCAGCCTCTCCTCCCCTCTCTGTAACACTACAGATCATGCACAAAATTCAGCACCAAATTCAGCTGTGTCTTTACACAACCAGCTGCCAGACTGTAAACATTCTGAACATCAAACCTTTCAAACCACTCTACCAAAGAAGAAAACCGTGCCTTCAGAAAAATAGAAAGATCAATTACATACCCTGACAGACACTTTGCAAGAGTTTTTCTTCAAAACAAGCCCTAGAAACCAAAAGAGCAATTTGTATATATTTTCTAAGGTTTTGTTGTACTAATTCTTTAGAAAGCTCTGGCAAATCTTCCTCACAAGACACAAGTAACAAGTAGACATAAACCAGACTTCTCAAGTCATACAGTTTAGTTCAAGAAAACTGGAAACAAATAGAACAAGAAGTGAAAAGTGAATGAAAATTTTGAAGCCTCTTCTGTATAATTTCTTCAGGTTGTCATCTTACAATGAGTCTTCAGAGCAGCTATTGCAGGGTCTAACTTTGTAATTCATATTTATAATACAGCAGCAAAGAGGTGAGCAGTAGAGGTAGAAGTAATTTGCACTAGCCATCATGGAAATACTTACAAATGATGGCTCTAATGGACACATATGATTAAAAAAAATTAATTATTTAATGCTGGAAAATGACATGCAAAAGAGTCTTGTGAGGGCATACTAATTGTGTATACACTGAGTCATGCTCCATGGGAGAAAAAAAATTCCTTTACTTAAAAAATAAAAATAAAAAAGACTAGTAACGATTTGAAAGCAGAAGTCAGTCCATGTATAAGGACCTAAAAACTATAAAAAACAGATTGAAAAATGTGTTTAATTGACATTTCTAGCATCTGTTTTATTTTCATCTTCAATTAGGAGCCAAATCCAAAGAACAGGAGTGTTTTGGCTCTGAGTCAAGTTAAATTTTTCCGGATTTAGTCAATTTTTATCAAGTGCAGTTTCAATGCCTTTTATTTATTTATTTATTTGTGTATTTTAATGTCTCGGTCTTTTATAGCACATCTTGCATACGTGGATGAGTTTTAGATCAGGAATAAAGCAACATACATTGACATTTCCAGTAAAAGCTATAGAAATGTTATGAAACTGACATGCCTTCCTATCCTCCCCACTCCTCCCTTCCCCAAACAGCAGTAATTTCTGGCAGTTATGATTGTCTCTCCAAAGCATGAAGAATTTTGAGTTCTGGCAAAAGCAATGATCAGATATAATTTGGTCTTTTATTTCAGTCTCCCAGCAGAACTCTTCCTACAACAAATTGAACATAATTTCCTTCCCTATAATGAGCCTAAACCATGGTAAGTTTATGTCTCTGCAGACACCACCCTAGCTTCTGTCCTTTCCCCAGATTTCCTACTTGCATGCTGTCAAGACCAACAACTCAGGCCATTTTTGACCTGGTGGATGCTTTACTTTCTTGTCTCCTCTGAAATCTGATCACTCTTGTGGACTGAAAATTTCTGGGAGTGCTGGAGGTGCACTGTCTCTGACCATTGCTGTTGTGGATCACACATCCCATTGGAATAATTCCAGACTCCCATGGAACCCTACATGTCAAAATTCACACCCAAAACAAATTGGAGGGCCCATAAGAAACTGCTACCTGTGATCTACTTGCTACCTGAAAGCCTTGCTAATAAATCTTTAAATAAGATTTAGCTAAGATACAGCTTTGTGGGATCCTTACTTGAAAAGAAAAGGTTGTAAGATGTGAGGAAGTCACAAGAAACTTCGCCTTTAATGACGGTACACTGACAGGGACAGAGCTTTTTAAAACAAAACCAACTGTATCTGTGAGCTTAAATAAGGTGTATTTTATTGCTTGTTTTCCTTGTTGCATTACCCAGGGACTGTAATGTAATTTGCTGGTGCCACCTGCCCTATTCAAATACATTAAAATAAGGATTCTTTGCTGTATTCTGAAGAACGTAGCCACTTTTTCCTTTGATCTCAAACTTGTATTAAAAATCATGTTTGGATGTTTGATTTGTTTTTACAATGAGTAAGCAGGCAGTGTTTTGCAGTGGGTTTCTATAATCAGATATTCACTTCTATCTGGCACTTTAAATAAAGTATAAAGTGTTGGCATGGAGGAAAAGTACAAAGCTATTCTAAAAGGAAGCACACTGATTAAAAATGAATAAATAAGTTCAAATAATGAAAGACTATAAAAAAAAGCTAAAATCCACATTCCAAAGCAGGCAATGTATGAGGATGACAACATGTTTACCTTAAGTTTCTATTTAACTCTACTGACAGTTATTCCCAGTAATACTGAAATAATGGTAACACACCTTTCATTCTCTTTCCCTTACATATGTGCATATATAAATATATGTATGTGTGTTATGACACATAGATACTAGTACCAGCATTTCTTCTATAAACTGAACTTGGATTAAGATCTCAGCCCTGCAGCCTGGGAGATTTAATCACGTCATCCCAGAGCTTTCAATGAATGGTATTTCTGTGCTCACAAGAGATGAATCACAGGTATTAAGCTGAGAGAGAGGTTAAGTGCTTACACCTCTCTTGCCTGGGACCCTCCTGCTTTGATACCATTTTTAGCTCCTTGTAAGAGATAATTAAGCCCCAGAAACACTTTCATGGAAGACCTTTGAGCATTCATGTACATCAGATCAGGGCTGGAATCTGTAGATTGCTGATCAAGACCCTTTCTCTTATAACATCAAAGTATTTCTTTTTTATTTCATGAACAGTCCTTGAAACTGCTCCTCTATCCACTAAAAACCCATACTAGAGCCAATTAAGGTGTCATATGAAATTGATTGGGCATTAAACTGAAAAATCTATGTTTAAAGCCTTGCCTTCATGCAAGCTGACTTTTCAACTGGACCGACCTATAGCAAATAGACAAGACCATCAGAAATGGCATGATGGACCACTGTATAAATGGAAACTTGTAGTCTGTCAGAAGAGTTTTCACTTTATTGATTAGCTAAGATGAGAAAAAAGGTCTGTAAGTGCAAGTCTGAAAATAAGGGGAGTTCTAACACATCTTGTTTACCTGGACCAGAAACTAGAATGCCTGGATTCCTCAATGCTGTGGAATCCTCAATACTGAGTTTAGAGGTTCAGCAAACCAAAATACTACCCTAAACAATCTGTAGCCAAAACCTCAGACAAAAGAAAGGGCTCAGCATCTGTCATGACCATTTCTGAATTAACATGTTGTAGCTAAACTGTTGTGTATTTCGCACACACACACTCAAAATAGTGAATTACTTTTTGCATGAATATTGGCCATTCCAAAGGTATACAGGTGGTATAAATGTTCCATACTTTTGAACATAAATTATGCTATCAGTCCTATATAGCAGTTACAAATATATCTGGAAGAAGCAGGAGAATTTATTGTAAAACCTTCATAAACAGGAGGGATATTGATCAATAACATCTCTTATGCAATGCCTTATCAGGTAGAAAACTCTCCTTCCTGCTGAATGGTACCCTGAGGGAAGGAGGATGTCATGAAAACTGAACACTGTAAATACACTGAATGATTTCTTTTATAGTGGTGTATTACTAATGACTCCCTGGTTAAGATTGGGTTGAGATTTGCATTTAAATCAAGGCTGAAACAGCCTTATTTCACACTTTAATGGTTGAGTAGTCTCTAAATTTGGCACAGTAAGCTTCAGAGTAGAATTTTGCTAGTTACTTTCTTTAGTACATATTTACTACGCAGTTATTAAATATTTGCAAATGAAAGTTGCAAAGGAAACAACTTTCTTTTTGTGTCTCATTTTCTTGGATTTTACAGTCCTCAAGTCCAGCAAACTTCACAAACACCTAAGTGCATATATGTGTATGTGCACACCTTACAGTCCTTCAGGTATTTTTTACCTGGTAAATTATTGCCAACACACACTCTGGAAATTCTGAATGAAACACAAGCTGCTGTTTTGCCAAACCAGCCAACCAGCCTACTGGAGCGGCATGTAGAGTAGGCCCTTCACCCAGGCTTGTTTTGTTTAAAATAAATCTTTTGTTCCTTGAGTTTACTCATCCTTTTATTCCTGTGTGGAGCTTGGCAGCTCATCACATATATAATATCATCATTACTGTATTAATGCTTGTTACAATCATGGAATTTTATGATTGGATACTTTGATCCATAAAAAGGACACAGTCATAACTGTAATGGGAAAATGACACTGTTTTGTTACAGAGATGCATAACAAGGTGATAGAATTAGAGAACTTACCCAAAGCTAATCATAAGGACTGGAAAAGTGGAAAAATTGGAGAGGATCTGAGTGAATAATGTAGTTCTTCATTCCTACTTTGAATCTTTTTGTTGCAAACCTCCTGTTAGCCTCATAACTCCTTCACCTCCTCACCTTTTTTATTCCAACAGCCAAAATCCCCTCTGCAGGACAGCCTCAATCCAAGGCTCTTCACCACTAGGATATGAGAGGTTTCTTTTGTACTAAGCCAGAAATTCACCAGACTGAAGACAAGCAAGAGGTGAGGATTTGAATTAGACTAAGTTTAAGGTGGGTAGAGTTAAGGAATAGGCCAAGGAGAGAAATAATAAATCAAATGCCAGCAGAATATCAGGTAACTTCAGAGCTTATTTGCCTTTCATAGCTGGTATTACTGGGATGTACTATCCAATAACCCCATCCATAGAAAAGAAAGCAAACAACAAACCTGTATGGACTTCATAGAGTGTATGAAGTATCAGGTTTAATGTATAATGTTACAATTGGGTTATGAATAATGGGTCGAATTTCTCTTTGATTAAGTAGTGCTGGATTAGGAAACAAGTAGCCTCAGATCAAACAGCTTGTGGAAAGAATTAGCACAGTTCTTGAGAAGCCTAGCAACTAGCAAAAAAGAAAAAGAGAGAGAAGAACGTTAAAAGAGCGCAACAAAAAAGTTCCCAGTTTCAGAAGGGCCGTGAGACTCTAAAGAGCAGTGAACCTTGGGTGCAAGTGAGAGGTTGCTACATCTCGCCCCATGAGAAGCACTGAAAACTGCCACAGGGATTTTCTCCTCTGTCCATCGTGTTTCCTCCAGTTCCTCTACTGTTTGTCTGTGTGAAAGACCCTATTTTTTTCAATTACATAAAAGGACAAGAAGAGATAAAAGATGGGTCCAGGAAGTTATGCTGCCCAGATAATGACCCTTTCTTTGTTAAAATTCCTAAATGTGAAATCCCAAAGAGAACAAATTCAGCCTCTCATCTTCTATTTCCCTTCCTCCTTTTGTCCATGTTGCTGTCAGTCTCTTTGACACATTATTCTTCAAACACTCCCTATCAACTCTAATATTTCCCAAGAAGGAGACTCTTTTATGTTCTTCATCATCATGAAGACACCATACATTTCTTTGGGTCAATGAACAACTTTCTCTCTGACCATTCAACCTGACAAGTAAATTACACTCAGACTTCAGAAGAAAATAATACATCTATGACCAAGATCAAACAAAACCCATACTAACAGTGTCTGATTCACCATGAGCCCTTTACTCATTTCAGTGTTACTGGAAATATAGCTTATCAATGTTTACTACCCTCAATATTTTCATGCTTTTAAAAGCAAATGGAAATTTTAAGATTTCAGTTATCCCTTATATAGAAAGCCTTTGATTATTTTTTGCAGCTTCTGCTGACACAGCAGCATTTAAAGAGAAAAGCTGCCAGGCCAAGCACAGACCAAAGGAACATGTAAATTATCTATTCAGAAGCCCTAACTGGCTGCAAAAGAGACACCACTGATGCACTTTAAGTGAGTGCAAATGACAATAAAGTGCTGCAGGTCATGGAAGGGAAAGCAAGTGACTGTCAGATAAAAGCCCGGTGATGCAGTACAGGCAAAGTAGGAGACAACTTTAAGAGATGAATATTTAGATACGGGACTGAAAACAAACATTTCCATGGAAACTTAATTATTTTTTTTTTTTTGTGGAAACATTTGAAAATTATTATGGCTGCAACAGAAATTGAACTATGTTTTTTTCTTGAAGCCTTTATTTAGGCTAGGGTTCACAATTTAATTCTTGTCCAGCATCACATACCAAAGAGACAGCTAAAATGAGTAAATATTGCATGATTGTCTTAATATTTGAAGGATTAGGTGCATAAAGGGTGTGGCATACACAAGTAGGTAAGTAATACAAATCTAAGATATCAAGGTGTTATACGTGGGATTTTAAGTTTGAAGTACATTTCCCTGAGATGGACATGGCTTACCCAGCTACTGCATAGTATATACAGCAAAAAAGCAGAAGGAGATAGAAAATTCCCTATGAAAAACAGGACAGTCAGTGTCTTTTCTAAACTACTTAAAAATTAAAATTTTTTTACATTGTTTATTGTAGTTTTATACAATATTATTGATAAACTTTTTATTTGCTTTATGAGAACAACTGTGCTATTCTGTAAGCTGAAAAACTTAGTATTAAACAACCTTTTACTATATTATACAATTCCCTAGTTGAATCAGAATAACAGCTTAAAACAGGCATTTCACACAGCTAAAAATGGGTAACTGGAACACAAAAAATAATCGAAAGGTCTTATCATCAGATACTGTGTGTTCCTGCTAAAAGAACAATAACAACAGTGATTCATGCACATCTCTCATGTGCAGAGAGACACTTAGCTGCTGAAACATCCTTTACTGGTAATTTTGGTCCCATAAAGATTTTGAAGATGTAAGTCTTCATTAAACTTATTAACTCTTGGAGCTTTTCGAGTAATTTGTACTTTAGGGAGATTTTTTTTTTATTTTTTAAGGTTTTTCAGATTCTGGAATTTCTATTTTTTTTTTCTGTACACAGAAATAATAGCATGCTTTACAATCTATAAGCAGAAATAGTACACAGAATATGCATCCCTTTTCTGGGCAAACTTTGAAATACTGAGATATGGAAATTCAAACTCTTCAAAGAGTTTGTTACCTGCCAAGTATGTAAGATGCTTTCTGCTGATACTTTAATAATCAAATAATTCTGTTGGTCCATCTCACCCATTTTCTTTCTCACATCAAGCTTTCTACCTTAGTGTAGAATGTGACTGTGTACTTTTCCATAAATAAAATAATATTTTCCATATCAAAAGCTATACATGTGGAATCAAGGGTGGAGATGAAAAGAAAATTATGAATAACAAATTTGCTGAAAAACTCAGCAAAACAACCCCCCCCTCTTCCTTTTTAAATGGGATGACTTATGAAAATATTTTTACTCAAAAAATGAAACATTTTGTTTTGAGATATTTTGAAATTGAAATATTCCTTTATGGAAATACCAAAATCTTTCACTTTAACATTTTCTAAGAGAACATTTCTGAATTTTTATTTTGAAATTAATTTTTAATTTGAAACAGGCCCAAAAAATTGAATATGCTTTAAATAAGGAAGAATAATCTGCTCAAGGTAAAAGAAAAAAAAATTCCTTATCTTGAAGAAAATACATAAAAGGAGCATTTTCCAGTTTTCTTTATTTTTGGACCTATACTTTTTCTCTAATTTTTGGATTGTTTAAATATGTTGCTTATAGTCAGAACCTATAACAAATACTATGGTTCATCCACTTTCATTGGTTTCTACCACTTGACTTCAGCTGGACCACAGTGTTTATTGAATGAACAAAACTCTATATTCTTCTTTTAGAAAGGAGGAGATTACAGGAAGTGAAAGGGACTGCTGTCATCAGCAGTGTGCCTGTGTGTGTCCCTGACTGTCCATTCCTCCCTCCTCCTCTCACAGCTGATTCCCCATCTTCCATCTGTTTAATTTGCTTAAGCAGTTAATTAATTTATAGGCAACTTGTGTCAATATGTTTAGTTAGCAAGTAGCTGTCACAGGAGTATCCCATCCCACTAGTGGGAAGAAGATTTTAGTTGTCGGATGAGAATTTAATGATGTAAATGTTGGTATTTTGTCACAAATCCTGCTTTACATCATGGGAATAGGCACATGACATCTTATCTACCTTTTGTTTATAGAGGAAGGCTATAGCCCTGTCCTCATGGGATCTGTCCACCAGAGAGGGAAGGGCAATTTATCCCAGCATTTACAGGACCAGCTCAAAACAGGCATACCAGGGCAGGATTTTTGTTGATACTTTTTAGAGAAAAGTTCTAGAAACTGTCAGTGCCCCTCTGAACTATGAGCTGTTTTCTTTATGTTTTTACAGGCAAAGAAGAAATTCCCTCATTGATTCTCTCCAGACCTTTCCTCCCCCTGACCTCTGGTCCCATTTCATATTCGGTCATTTCCTATTTCATAGGTACTCTGGGTTCTCTCACTAGAGTGGGCCATTCACGCATGGAGACATTTCTTGTCAAATCAGGCTTGAAATGCCACTGCACTTTTGCTTTTATTAACCACCTTTACATGATAATCATCACCTTGCTTGCTGTGACTCAGCACTGAGCATTAGTGATCTATGTGCAGTGATCACTGCAGTTGGTGAAAAAAGTGGGTTTTTCCTTCTCCTCCCTGATAATTGAGGCTTTGCTTAGATGGTGGGAGTGAAAATATTAACACCTGGAAATGAGGGAAAAACAAACAGCATTGTTGAGCTTCATTATAACTAAGAGCTTTACTAAAAGGAACATCAGTGCAATTAGAGTGTAATCCAAAGCCCATTAAAGTCATTGGGAATCAGTCCACTGAATTAAATAGACTTTAGATCAGGCCCACACTGCATATCAGAAGGCAGTGCTATCTGAAGGAGATTGCATTTCTAAGTGTGAATAACACTGCTGCACACACAGCTTTGCTAACAGAAATTCCAGCTCTGTCACATTTTCTGTTGCTGGCATCCTTTTTTCATCAACATTTGTCTTGTAGCAGATTGTGGTTATTATTCTAAATCCAAAGTGCTTTTTGAAAAAGCATCATCATCATCTGGGCAGATCGGCTGAATAGTTCTATAACATGGTGGGCATGGCCATGGCCGACACTGAGCAATAATAAAAAGGCACCTTGGAAACATGTCATTTTAATGTCCTATCAATTTTATAGACATTTTAAATGTTTTGTAGTTGTGACCAGAACTGGCTCTGTAAGTGGAAAAAAAAGCATGGTCGGGGTCAGTTGCTCAGAATGCTTGAATCTCTTACAGAAGCCCCATGTCAAAAGGCCTTGAAATAACCATACATTTCTCCCTGTGATGTTGCCAAGAGAGAAGAGGTGGCAAAAAGTATTCTAATCAATAGTAGCAACTTTGTCCCTAAATTCATTGCTGGTATCCATTGCTGGCCCAGATAATTATGGTGAGTCAGGACAGGACAGATTGCTGCATTTACTGAATTCAAAATGAAGAAAAGGAGAGTGCTAAGGGAGCTGGCATTAAACAAACTTCCTTCACCAACATGTAGCACACATCAGGGTGCTGACTCTCCTCTTCCTCTTGCATGGATGAACATTTTTGTAGGGGTCATGCACCATCTCTACCAGCTACATCTCTGATCACCCATGGGCAGGGGATTTGTGCAGAACTCTCAGACCCGGGAGGAGCTCAAGGCATCCCTGCCCTGCTGTGCTCGAGAGCTCTGCCTCCACCTCTGTGGCTAATCCTGCTTTCAACATGGGAGCCATTGTGGGAAAGAAAAAACAAGTCTAGATAAGCTAGAAGGAAGGGATTTTCTGACCTGGCCCATTTTTTCTCACTCGACACATTTCCAGGACTTTTGTAGAAACTGTGTTTTGTAAGAGAAGCGCCAGGAAGGTGAAACAGTGATATTTACTGTATGCCTTACCCGGGATGAGGGGATGAAGAGAAAAAGTTATGAAAGAGATGCAAAAAACCCAAGTAAAACAGTTAATTAATTTGATGTTGGGAAGTGAGAGCACAAGTCTGCTCTGTATCACTGTCTGACAGGCAAGAGAAAAGGTGGTGGCTCTCCAGGGTTGAAGAAGGCGATGAGTGGAAGAGCCCATCAGTCTCTAATCCAAAGGCAACTGGTGCAGCTCACAAGAAGACAATGTTCTTTGGTTGTGGAGATTGTAAAAAGCCTTGAACAAAATTGTTTTTATATCTCAGGCCAAATAAGGCAATATTTATACTGTCAAATAATTTTCAGAGTTTTTTTCCATTGGTAGCCTTTAAAGAGACTTACAAATGAATTCTGTGTTAATATCTGACATAAAGACAAAGCAAAGAAACAGTACATGAGCTACACTTGAAGAACCTGGACACTTTGAACCAGGCAGGGAGAACAGATGGAAATAATGGGGAACAGAAGACACATTTCTTTTTCACTCATCTATGACAAAATTCAAGACAAAGATTAAATCAATTAATAAAAGCAGAAGAATATTTCTTTCTCAAATTCTGGGGTGGAACTATTAATTCTTAGATATGAGAGTTTACAAAACCCCCAAAGAACCTGCTAGGAATGCTGTTGCTGAGAGCATTGAAGTTTTGCTACCGGTGGCAAGTAATAAAATATGGGAAGCCAAGACGTAGAGTTTGCTATTCCTGTTATAAATATGCATCCTTCTTCACCCAGCAGAGAAATTTAAATTCTCAGTTCTTCAATTCAGCTGCATCATTTGGAATTAATTTCCCTAAAGAAAAAGCAAGGGATCAAACAAGGTTGATCTCTTACAGTCACCAAATAAAATTGAACTTGACACCAAATATTAATAATCCTTGGGCATAACCAGTGGTAGAAACAGCAAATTTCTGACTGAAGGCAGAATAAGTTAGCTCTAATAAAAAAGGCTTGGATTAAATTTATGATTTGTGGATGAAGCATCTAACACAATTATATTCTGATAAACTCACATGTCAGAAACAGGCCAGAATATTTTGCCCAGTGTCTGTGTTGGATGAGGCAAGTAAGAATTTTTCTGAAGAAACCGGAATGGCTTACAAACATCACTTCACTTATGCAAACAATAGAGAATGGATAATTACAAGCTGAAATAAAACTGCCCTGGTGTGAAACTCAAAAACAATCCACAAAAGTTTAATCAGGTGAGAAGACTATGCTCCCCTGGAAACAGCAATAGCACGTTGGAGATGCAGTATGGACATTTATGCAAAGCGGTCAGGACCTCAATTTCACATTTTGCATTTTCACATTCAATAGCTTATTACCCCATATACTTTTCTTCATCTTTAATTTAATTACATCTGGATGCTAAAATGATGTGTATTGAATAATTAGTGCCCCTTCCTACAGCCTATTGTTCTGCCCATTTAAAAAGTCTGATAGACTTACAGTAGAAAGTGGTACAACAAAGTGCTATCATATTGTGAAGTGAAGGAAATAAAATCAAATTAACGCTAATTTAATTCTGAATACAAGTGTCCACAATAAGGCCTTAAAGTGATTTAGCTCCACTATTTAAATGGCCAATTCAGATTAATTTTCTGGTATTCATGCAGATAAGGTCTTATTCAAGAGTGACTGACTTCTCACTTCTGGAGAACCATTTCATTGACAATGTAAAAACCAGGAAAGGTGTTCATTACCAAAGTGACCCAGGAAGAAACCTATTAGCTATTGACTGGATAATTTAGCCAAGAAGTGACAACAAGAGGATTACATCCAGGTTACATACAACTAAGTTCAACAGTCATTGAGGAGCTATGATATAAGAGGAAGTGGATGAATTATCACAAACTGCTTGAACTTTGAATAAATATAAAGGCAGGGACTGAATGTATCAACATGCAAAGCTTTGAAATATGCTCAAGTCAGAGTGCAATCATTTTGCTATTTTGAGCAATTTTGATTTCTGTTAAGAGTAACTTTCATCTTCTATTTTATCCACTTTGAAATAAGGTGTTTGTACCATGGTGTCAGGCTTTGCCCATTTAGAAATGAAATTTTATCTGTCAGATATTAGTGGAATATTAGTATGTACCCACATTCTCACACACTGGCATCTTAAACTGATTTTGTGAGGAAGATATTTTAAGTCATGCTTAAACAGAACAAAATAAAATCAGCTCATATATATTCTCTGTATAACAGAAATTGATTTTAACATTACTTTGGAGAACATACATCACTTCTGCACACTGCTTCCTTTGTATTTTCTTCAAACTCCCTCTCCCCTCTAGCAAAATCAACAAATATAAAATATTGCTGCTTAAAAGCACATCATAAAATATGTCTGATGGACATAGGTATGACATGCTGAATGCTGGTTTGGGTAGAACTTTTCATTCACTGTGCTTTGCTATTAGCATTTTTGAGTTTTCTGTATTTCAAGTATTTTCCTTTTAATTTTAAGAGATTGTACTCATGCTTATCTGCACAAAGGTGTTGCAAAGGGATTAAGATGGAATAGAGGAAAAAACCAAAACAGACACCTTTTATTTTCTGTTCACCAACATTTCTATGTGAAAGGTCTTTGTTGTATTTCCAAAAAGCAGTACTCTTGCAAAAACACAGAGAGACAACTCCATCTTTCTGCTTTCCTAAAATATTTTCCTGAGGCAGCTGAAGGAAAGCAGTAAAAATAGACACATAATTGTTTTGATTTCAACAAAAGTAACCAGTTTCACCTCTCAGGTCAGGTGTTGTGGTGTGATAATGCCATTTAGATGCAGAGTAATTTCTAGAGCAGCAAGCATTTTCATAGCCCAAGGAACAGTGGCCCAGCTCTTTAGCTGGCATAAATCTGCACAGTTGCACTAAACTAAATGGAGCAACTCTGATTTACATAAACCAAAAACATGGTTCTGTATTTCCAGAACCACATTTTGTAATATCCTGAGGATATGTTTTGAAATAAATAAATAATTCAGGGCTGTGTTATTCACCTGGCAAGCTTGACTTGCTGTGCCGAGCCAAGACTTGAGCACAGCTCTTATGGCTGACAGGCACCATTAACTCACAATTTCACAGCAATATCCACAAATACCCAGTCTGACTCAAGAACATTATGGGTACCACTTTCCCACCCCAGATCTCTGTCATGAAGGAATATCAAATGGCTACTTAGCACAAGAGTTTCTTCTGGAGAAATTGCCCATAAATGGACATCCCATCCTTGCAGAGAGCATGAGACCCAAAATCCTGCTTTAATTAGGGTTTGATGAAGATGGAGCACCCAAAGCAGGGCACAAGAAAACAGAAGAGCAGTGTTATAAATAAAACTGGTTTATGTTGGTTATCAAGTGATGTAATTTAACAATATGAGAATTTTCTATACTAAACATCAGGAAGTATGTGGGAGCCCTTGGTAATTCCCCTCAGGCCCACCTGTATCCCATACTTTAAATTAAGGAGAGAGAAAAAACACTGGTTTAAATTTTACAACAATTTTGGCCTGAAGCAAACCTCACATTTTCCCCAACACGAATCAGCTGCATTTAATTCCCCAGACAGCTGGCATGAACGCAGCCTCTCCACAGGACACCTGAATTACAAAATTAGCACATTCAGAACTCTAAATCACATTCCATTACATTAAGCCCTAAGGTCCAACGTTATGGAGAAGGAGAATAAATTGCAGAACTTCTCCTGAATTAACCCTCTTAGCACACTTTCAAAGTTAAATTGCCCTTTCCTCCCCTTTATGGAGTCATGGAAACTTAAACACTCCCTCCTGCCCTTTCTCATCTGTTTCTCTTCTTGCCTAATGACACAGCTTATGGGACAGAAGTTGAATACCTTGTCACAAATTCAGATTTGTAAATTAGCACATCACAAGCTATTTTTTCCTCACTTAGGAAATGTGTGAGTTAATTTTTATGCCTGGTCCTTCAAGACAGTACTGACACATCCAATTCTCCTCAGCAGCACACAGTTGAAGCGTGATGGCACACCTGCCTAAAACAAGCACATGCTCATCAGGATTTCTTGTGTGCAAGTTGCTGCAAACACAGTAGTAATTCCTGGGAGAAGAAATGTAAGTTTGTGAGACAGTGTTGTGTGCAGCTATGCAGAACTGACCTGATTATATTGTTGTCAATTTGCTAGTTCTTGCTATGCTATGATCACATTATTTTTCTGTTGCAATTACTATGAATTTTCCTGTTAGCTGTTGTACACTTAAAGACCATTGTTTCACAGGCTCATCTTTTGACTCAGTAGATGAAGACAATTAAAAAGTTAATTAAATTAAAAGTTAAAAAGTAGCAGCTGACCTTCAAGGAGGAAGAATAGGATCAGAAAAAGTCATAGCCATGTGCATGAGAAAAAAAAATGTTTGAAAAAACACCTTTTTTTCAAATTTTTGATTCATCTTAATATTAAGTACTGAATATCAATGTAATGTTAAGATATCTCAAACAAGTATAAAAATTTTTACATTTGCTCTACATGTGCATTAATAGAATGCCAACATGTGTGGAATTAAATTCTTTCCCCCCATCCACCTCACAGAAGCTCCTGGGCAGTTCTGCATGTGTCTGCTACAAGGACTTGCTCCATTCACAGGTTCAGCAGTGCTGAGATGGAAGTACAGTCAAGATTCACTGGTGTTTGCAGGGAAGTTCTGTCATTTGCTCTTTCCTTGTCACATTTTTTTCAGGGTGATAGGAAAAGGACTGGGTTGAATCATTATAAGCACATCCAGGACTTGTTGCTTGAAATTACCTCACATCAAAACATTAATGACTTCTGCCTCGAAATGCCTCTCTGCTGCTGAATCTGCTCTCTTCTCTCTTTTCTTTCATACTTTGTTGACTGTCACAGAAAATAATTTTTTAACAGTGACATTCATTATTTATATACCTGAGATGACTTTTGCTGGGCTAAACCCAGCCTGTTAATATTGCCTCTGCTTTAAAGCCAGGTAAAGCTATGCACTTCTATTGTACACTTTAAACTTCATTAATCATTTAAATCAATTATTTCTGAGGTGTTTTTGACTACATGTTCATTCAGTGCATCTTTACCTCTTATTTCTTGTTACAGATATTAAATTACTATTGTATGGGATACCAGAAATCCATGACAACTGTGGCAATGAGTTTTGTACTTTACAGAAAATTTCAGTGCTTGGAGAATGAGAATAAGCAATGATTCAGTATTTATTGCCAAAAAACCTTACTGGATCCATCTTTGCAAAATGTATTTCATAAGCAAATAACCTATGTAGTTTAAATTCTCTTGTAAATAGTAGATGTAAAACTTGTGATAAAACAGACTGAAAAAAATTGATTGTGCTAAGAAAAACCCCTGCCAACTAAGCTAGGAATCCTGATCTTTTATAAGATGTACAAGGGAGTTGCAGTAGTTAGCAGAGTTATTTGTGTAGAGATATTTGATTTCAGGAACTGATTCTCATGTGAATGCAGCCTGGTCTGGAGAGACTCCTCCTTGGGCTGTGAGTTACAGCTGCATCCCACAATGCAGGGAACTGCCAGCACCCTTGTCCTGAAAGAGTTCGACAAGAGGGGACATCAAGCTCTGGAAATCCAAGTTTGCTGGGACAGAGACCTTTGCAGAGGCCCCCTGAACTCCAGAAGCAGCTGGAGGCTGCAGAGGCAGAGCCACTCAGCTCCCAGAGCTCAGAAGGCAGTCACACACAGCAGGAGGACAGCCAAGATAGCCACGTGAAAATCATGTCCAACAAAAAATGTAAAAAAGCCATGTATCTTCTACCTTTTCCCAGGTTTGTGTCTCTCACACACCTGGGAAAAGGTGGAAGTTACATGCCTTTTTTACATTTTTTGTTGGACATGCCATGTGGTGTGCTCAGAAGGGGCATTGCTTTGCTTGAGGCTCTTCTGCTGCCTTTTTGTTGCCTTTGGCTGAACCTCACATATACTTTTCCCTGCTGAGAAAACAAATATCTGGAGGGTCACTCCACATTAGAAGAAGGAGATAGGTAATACATACATAAACTTTGCATCAGGAGGTTAAAAGGGAAGACACCATCTCCAATACTAAGAAATCACATTGTAGCAGAGGAGAAGAAAAAAAATAATTATGGTGGAGGAGTTCATTGAGGAAGGAAAGAGACTCTCTGCCCTCAGGGATACTGGGTGTTAGATTTTAGAATAGAGAAATTAGACAATGTTGTGATTTGTTTTGTGGATTTTTTGTAGTGAAAACTAAAAACATAAAATAACTTTTCAAAACAGATTTAGTTTAAATTTGTGCGTTGCTGGGTTTTTCAAGAAAGGATTTGAAGAATTCAAAGAACTTAATGAAAAATAATAACAGCCAAAGAGAACAATTTGCAGTAAGTGGAACAAATAGAAAATAATGAAAGCAAACTGATTCAGTCTAATCTACTAAAACTAAACTCTTAGCTGAGTACATGATAATGGAAATAATTAAAATTACTGATTGGATGGGGGACAAGAAAATAGCAATAAAGAATATTGAGCTAAAGTATGGGAGAAACAGATGTTTTTGCAAATATTGTGCATGGTAGGCTTAGTGAGAGTACAAAAAAGGCTGCATATTTGAATATAAATAAAATATTTCTCATAAACAATGTTTCCAGCTTCTTTTTCCCATGGCTTTTGCTGTCCTTTAGTCAATTTAGTGAGAAATTTATCCTTGGGCATACTTTTTGCCTTCTCTGTCACAATGCATCAATTATACTTCACACCATACAGTGACATTGCCTTGCAACATTGTTTTATGCTCTATTCTGTTATTATTTATGAAAAAAATCCTATAAAAGCTATTTTAGAGAAAAAAAGCTTCAACACATTCAGCCATGCATTCTCATCCATGGTGAATTTTAATGTCCTATATTAGTCCCTGCTAAAGAGAATTTTAGGTTATAGAATTCAAATGTCTTTTCCCTCCACTCTGCACAGATTCAATCATTGTATCTTCAAAGTCTATGGTGTGTGTCAGCTCATGCTCAAGAAGCCAGCAGTGACAGAGAATTGAGATGTGCTGCCTTTTTGCATTCTTTATCATCCTTGCCTGGGAGAAAGGATATTCTTTACTACAGTCCAGTAGCTGTGAAAACACACTTGCGTATTCAGTAAGCATCTACCTAACATTATTTATGAAAAAATAACTCAAAGAATGTTTACAAGAGAACAGTGTCCATCTGGAAGGCTAAGGGTCAGAAAACTTGGGCTGTGTAAGTGATTCCGTCACCTCCTGTTCTTCTCATACCTTCTCTTTCCGTGTTGGGTTCCTGACAGCTGAATGAGTAGGGGGAAAATGACTATGAAGATATATGTTTTGACAGATCATTATTGCCATCAGTATATGATTTAGTTAGGAACACTGCAAACCAACTCTTTTGTCAGCTGGATCATATTTTAACCCAGCAAGCTGACTTTACCATCCATCTCTTATTCTTACAGTGCTTGGAGGAAAAACTATTTATGCTTTTCCAAAGCACAATCAAATAAGGTGCTCATAAAAATACTACCTAAAGAGACCCAGGCTTACTCTGAGGAAAACACAGGTAAATTAATTTATCAGGTTATAGATCATAGTTTTCTAAGAATAGCATTTACATGGAAGTTGTTAGGAGAAAAAGCTTACCTATTCCAATTTAGAAATTCCATCCTCTGCAATCTAAAAAGCTCCAGGGATGCCCCTTTCTCTCCAGAGAAGACATGAGCTTATCTGGGATGTGATCTTAACCGGTATCTAATTTGGTGACACATAGATCCCTAACATTAATAAATATTAGCAAGGAACCATGAAGATGACAGATGAAATGGAGCATCCGCTATGTAAAGAGACACTTGAAATCTTCAGCCTGGAGAACAAATGGCTCAAGGGGTTCTCACCAGTGTGTAAAAATACCTGATGGGAGGGAATAAAGGAGATGTAGTTAGAGTCCTCTTCACTGTGCCCACAGGACAAATCAACTAAAATACTGGAAATTCCTTTCAAATATAAGAGAAAATATATTTTTTTTTTCCTGTACAGATGATCAAAAGTAGGAACAGGTCAAACAGAGAAGGTTAAGAGTCTCTATCTGTGCAGATATTTAAAATCCATGTGCCCAGAGCAACCTGCTCTCATTGACCCTGCTTTGGGCAGGTATTTGCAGTAGACTATCTCCAGAGGGACATCACTGCCCACCTCAGCTGTTCTGTGATCAAGGGGCCAGAGCTCACCATGCATTTTAAAAAACCTCACAGAAATTTCTTAGGTGATTAAAAAAAAAAAAAAAATTTATTGCAGCTCTGATGTTTGATGATCTTTACCCTTACCAGGTTCTTAACTTTATAATGAGTGACAAAGACAGCACATTCATATTCTTTTCTAAGAGATAATACCATCTACTAAAAGAACAGACTTATCAAATACTATTTGGAGATAGCAGCTGTGTTCAGTGAAAAGACACACAAAATCTGGATGAAGTCAATGAATTTTGCTGATGATACATAAATAGATGTATTTTTCCCTTTTAATATTAGGCCAGGAAAAAAAAAAAATCCACATTAATTCATTCTTTGTCAGAGAACTCATGAGCTGTCTTGAGGGAATCACTCAGAGATCTGCTCTGATCTGCAAAGAGACACAGCATAGAAAGTTTCTTCATTCCCAAAAGGCAAAAAAGGATGAGTGAGAGAGAGACTGAAAGACAAGGTGTCAAAATCCCACAAAATTTGCTATCACAAGAACAGGAGGTAACTGAACAGTCTGAAACCTGACATCCTAATGTGTCAGCTTGGATGGGATGTGTTACAGACTCAGCTTGCAGAAAGCTGTGCGGTCTGTTAAATTAAAACATTGCAACAGTAGCAGCAAGGCTAATTTGTTACATTTACATAAGGCAACCAAAGAGTAATGTTGTTGGGAAAATGATTATATTTGTCCAGAGTATTGATTAAACACAGTAGTTGTTTGGAGTAGTCCCCATGCTCTGTGCAAGAACGTACACATTCCCTGGCAAAAGCAGACATAAGATCCCTTTGGGAGCTTGACCTGGAGCAGCACTTATTTGCATCAGGTGGAGTCAAGATCTGCAAATAGAACAGTTTGTTTCACTCTAGATTTGCAAAATAATCTAATGTCCCCAGGTGAATCTGCTGTACTTGCATAAACTGAGCATCACTGTGAGAATATTCTGCAATGAAGTGTTGAAGTTTGACCCTGGCTGGCTCCTTTGTACTCTGCCCTAAGTGCCAAGAGAATGCAGAACTATTTTAACAGGACAGCTGGAGATTTCTTTGATGTAGGCAGTGCTGCGCCACCCACAGTCATTTGGAACATGGCAGGGTGGGCCCAAAAGAAAGGTTCGGGCCAGGTGCAGAGTGAGCTGTGCTGGTAGAGCACAGCAGACTCAGAAGGATCTCCTCCATTCAGCAGGCTTTAAATTTTAGAGTCCTTAACTTCCCTATGTATTTTAGGGATCACCTTCACCCGAAGCAAAGTTCTCAGGGAAAGTCAGCATGAAGCCCACCTTTTATCTTTTTTGACCATGCTCTTAATACATTAAGGAGAGATCTTTGTCATCCATTCACATGAGCTTCCTGTGTAGGTACTGTGCAACATAAATGATGACAATACTAAATTTTTTTGTTAGAAACCCTAGAGTACCCCAGGTGTTTGAAGAGGTCATTTACATAATTTGACAACATGTTCAGATTAAGTAATATTTTTGTCTTATTTTATAAAGGTAAAACAGAACAAATCCTTCATGACTGTGTTGTAACACAATGTGCTTGCCACCTTAGCCATAAAAAATGCTACAAACAGCTAGTGGTACAACTCTCCTTCTCCAAACTTTTTTGTCTCTGCTAAACTTTAAGAGAGGAGCCCAGCTCTTTCTTTTTCAGCAAGTGAATTCCATAAGTCTATTGGGTAAAGCAGTTCAACCAGAGTGATGCAATATGCAGGATGTTTGCAGGCATAGGTTTAATGCGACTACATTGTTCCATATTTATAAATGTGTCACTTTTTACTGGCACAGCTTCACACATTTTTTATGACAGCTGCTCTTTTCTTGGCAAAGCAACACATTCATTACACCAACATCAAGACTTCAATGAATAGAACCATCTTTGCATGACTCAGAGGTCTTACTCAGAGGTAGGGCAGATCGAAGAGATAAAGCAAGGAAAAACATTCCTGAAATACAGGAAACCAACTGGGAATGACAGGAGTCATTAGAAGGGAATGGGGAATGTATATATTCTGTGGTGCATTGTCTTATTTTGGAAAGAGTCAGAATTTTCTTGTAGGTTTGTCTCTGATCCTTTCAAACTATTTTGGTGTATACTTGTATGCTTAAAATTATTTCTCCTCCCTTTTATTGTGCTGTCATGTTAATGGATTCATGTGTCACTTTTTATTTTCATTACAATTTCTGTAAGGAACATGAAAAACTCAAATGCATTAGTAACTTGTAAACTACCACAATGTACTTTGCCCTGACCTTGTCATTACTGTATAACTTAATTGGTCAACTACTCCACTTTTCTTTTTCATAGCCTTATTATAGTAGAAAATGAAAAGAGACTTGTCATTGACCAGTCAATCAAAAATACACACCATTCATAGATGAAAATAACAACCTCTCAATTAATTTAATAGAATTAACACTAATTATGATACAAGTCTCCTGAGATAAAGATTGAGATCAGGACTAATGAGCAGACATTTAGCCATTCCTCCAACAAAGCCTGTAATAAAATTAAGAAGGGGAACAGTTTAATTCAATCACAGAATTGCAGTTCCAAAATTTCTACCTCAGACTAGCAGATATTTAAGAGATGTCCATTTTTCTCTGTATAAAGAGTCAGAGTATATCTCATTTTGCCTGTTCTGTTGGCTGAAGTGTAGATCTGGCTGTAATTTCAAAAAATGTCTTTCCCAAGATACTTGATGACATTTTCACATTTTGGACCACCTTTCTGATGGGAAGCATAATCATTTCACTATTATGCTGTTATTTCTTGCAATAGCTTTAGTTTTTCTCACGCAGTTTCTGTCTTCAGATGGAGTAATTTTAAACTTGATAAGGAAAGGGAACTCTTCTATTTTTTCAACCGGTGCCCATAGGGTTTGCAACAAGATACTCTGTGCTCTATCACAACAGGAACAATAATTTAAAAGAAATAAAATAAGCAATAGACATGACAGAAACTGGTGCTCCAGAACTGGCCATAAATCAGTGAGGTCTGGGGAGAAGAAAGCCACTGGGGAAGGCTTCTTTATTATTACTATGGGAAAATCAGACATTAGTCATTTAGTACCTGATTTAAGGTAACACAGGCTTCAAAATGAAAGACTGTTCAAGACAGAAGCTTTTCATTTCTATGAAAACAAGCATTGTTATCACTGAATCAGTGCTTATCACAAAAAGTATATCCAGCTATAGTTATGAATATTTGTTGGTCCAGTATACTGGGCAAATACTTAAGATGATATATTCTGGTTCACTGTATAAAAATTATGTGTCTAATTTAACACTAATTAAAATTGATTAAGCATTACTTTAATTTAGTAATTTTTTTCCTCTTTCTCTCCTGCCTTGTAAAAAACCCCATCCAGAGATCTTTCCCAAGATATTCACCTGCACTTCACCTTTTTCTCTCTGCTCTTCAGAGGCTACCTCTGCAAAAACCCACAAGCAAGAAAGAGAAAATGGATGAAGTTTTGAAAGAAGTCATCTGATCAGGCTGATTACATGATGGACACCAGATTAGAGGGCCCAGGACAGGGAAACACTGATCAGGTAGAAATTACCTTTCTTTCCCCTTCTTTTTTATTTCAGGTCAAAGAGCACCAATTCAAAAGGAGAGAATGGCCTTTGGAAAATAAGCACCTAAACCTTTCTGTCATATCTTGCAGTAGTTCAGGATTATTGGGTTGCACATTATTCTCTTTCTCTCTTGAACAAATCAATTTACTGCTTGACAAATAAGCACATAATGCAAAATGCCAATTTACAGATTGTTATCATTCAAGAGAGAGCATGGTTTTATTGGCAGAGGACCATATTTTGCCTACCTGGCAGATATCTGGGCAGAAAGCTTTGTTTATAGGGGATATGTGACCTGTTACATCTGGTACACTGTAAACAAAATACAGATATGGTCAAGCAGGACTAAAAGTGTAAGTATTTGGATTGTCATGCACCTACCACAAACAAAACTTTCTGCTTCTCACAGACCTGTCAGAATTGGGAATTAATTTGTTATAATTGATGAAAAAAAAAAGTTTTAAAAAATTACATAGAAAGGGTTTAATGTCTTGGAATGCAAAATTCTCCAGTGGTCTATATCTAAAAGTTGAAATAATTATTCAATTTTCATAATATTGCTGAGGTCACAAACAAAAGTTAAAATCTCATTGATTAAAATTATTAAGGTTCTATTCCAATAATCTAACAATAATTTAATAGGAAAATAGGGGGAAATCTGCCTTTAATACAGAAGTTCTGTAGCAGTTTTGAAGATTGTAATCAGTCTGGGAGGAAGAGGATTAAGTTAAGCTGTCTCAACTGTTGTCTCTTCTGTTGTATTGGTATAGTATGGTTCTGATATAGAAAATGTGGTCTCCATTGAAATTATTCATACTCTTTTTTCGTTAGACAATTTAAAAACTTGGTAAAAAATTTTATGAAAGCCAGAGCCCCACAATAACTTTGACTCTGTGTTCCAAGGTAACAAACTTTTCCTCATAATTTCTTTTCTCAATAAAAGCAAATTTTTAAATGTACATCTTTCAGGAGTGATGAGGCCCTGTAAACATATATAAATATGCATAGCTCTGTTCCAGGTTGGACGTCTGTCACTCAAATCACTGTCTTGCCACAAGCTACCCTGATACAATCAGAAGGGAAACTAGATCTAGTTAGATGGGTTTAGAGGATGATGTCTGCATGAGTGACAGATGTTTGTGTTCTAGCAACATTATTGCTTCTAATAGCTTTCACTTTATGTTCAAGGTGTTGCAAATTTACCTCCATTACTGAAAAAAAAAAAAAGAAAAAAAAAGAAAAAAAAAGAAAAAAAACAAAATAAAAGAACAGAGGAATATTACGAATTCATTCCCCCTCTCCCCCCACATAAAAGCATTTTTTTCAATAGAAAGTAATTTGGGTAGCTGGTGAACTGTGGAGCTCACCAATCTATGAGATCTCAAACACACACAAGCTGTGTCTTCATGGTTCAAGGAAGAACTGACATTATGCCTGGAAGGATTATCAATCACCAGCTGCACAATATCATCTGTTGTAAATTGGGAGCCTGATTAATAACAGGGATTCGTGCATGGTCCTTGAAAATTGTGATCTTTATTGACTAACTGGACTGGTGACTTTCTTTTTTCATGTTGTTTGCACTCAATTTGTGCTGCTTTCTGTTACTGCTAGTGTGTATTACTATTTCTGTTGTGATTGTTTTCCACATTATATAAAGTCAACAGTGAAGTGTTGGGTGAGGCTGGTAAATTTTTTATCAGTTGTGTATGAGACTTCTTGCCCTACTTTTGATTTTCTTTCTCATTCTTCAATGATTGTAGTGCACCTCTGTTTTCTACTCTTTTCATTGTGGGAATATCTAGAAAATAAGGGGAATACCTAACCCCTTTGGTTAAACAGCCTTTGAACATGTTCAGCTTTTCAGAATTCCGTATTTTCCCTTAAGTATTGAATAAGTATTTTGGAGGCAGTTTGTTTCTGAAAAAGAACCATTTCAGGAAGTTTGATTTTCTATTAGCACACCTACATTAACAATTTTAAACCTGACTCTGATTACACTGAACTTTGTGTATTTTTGAAGTGATAAAGTCAACCTATTGCTGAAAAAAGGGGCTTTGATTTTCTATCCTTCAGTCACCCATTACATTTTAGGAGCTCTATGAAAAGGAATAGGTTAAACTGTTTTGGGGTTTTGGTTTTTTCAACTCAGTAAATTCTGGTTTTAGTTTCTTCATCCTATTTCCTTAGTCTAGTCTGAAGAGTGCACCACCCAATTTTTCTCTCGAATGGCATGGATGAACTAGAGCTTGTGTCCACAGGATTCCCAGCCAGTGTCTCTCACAGAACTGGCAGAGCTGACCCTTTTCTCCTGAGGTAGAACAGTCAAACTGTGTAAGTGCCAAAAAAGTCACAGGCTCTGCAGAACTCCAGTAATTATTGACAACTGTAGGTCAATTCATGGGTAACTTTACTGTCCAGATCAGCTTCAGAATAGACCAATTGTAGAAGCTTAATTTCTTAAGGTGCTACCTATCTTAAAAAATGGATGTAAGTTGGGACTTTTACCTGACACCATAGTCACTACCACACTCTTTTTAAAATTAGTGAATGCATCAGCAAAACCTTGCAGTGCAAAAAAACTGCAACCCCAACTATCAAGCAAAAAAGCCCCAAACTCAACCTTAGCATGATAGGAAATAAACTAATGTTGACACAGTCAGTACATTTTTGCAACCAGATCTCATGAAGGACAATCAGCACAAGCCCCTTGAGAGCTTTTAAAACTCATGACCTTGAGACACGATGTGTACCCCAAGAAATAAAGTAGATCACGGAGCAGAAGCCAAAAGCCCATGCCAGTTTTTGCTGGAAGTTTAACAATGAGCATCCATGAATGGCTTTTATGAAAATAAAATTGATTTAGCATAGATCACCTTTGTTATGTTCAATTGCTATATATTTTTTTACTTGTAACAACTGAAAGTCTCAAACCTCATTACAATTATTTGCAAAGGAGGTCTTCCTTTTTCTTTCCTTTTTAAAGATCCAAGGTTAGCATTATGAATTAACTGTGATTGTAAGTTCTGTTCTTTATCAAAATAGAAAAAATCCCCACCTAAATATGTTCGATTTCCCTATTGCCATCCTCCTCTAACCTAATCGCAACAAACTTTTTTAAAACACCAAAGTTCTAGAAACATGTTACTGCACTAAAATACTTGTCAGTTTTCAGATGATGATAAGTGTTAAACCTCGAAGTCCATGGTTAGGAGACAAATATTGATGCTCCCCTAATTAGAGTGGAAAGAATTTCACAAGAAGGTCGTTGCAAATGTGCCCTTGGTACAACATTGCATAACCAAATCCCATAACTATGAAATCTGTTAAGGGACCTCATCTTGCTGGGGACTCAGCTGTGGGGAGACTCTCCCAGTAACTCAAGATTCTCTGTGAAGCAGTGAAATAAAGAGGATGGAGTTACAAATGCTGAGTGTCTCACTAATATGTGTAATCTACTGGGAGGATGGAGAGGAACCCCAGGAAAACTCCAGCATCTCTAAAAAGGTGCAGCAGAGAAATTTGCTCTTTCAAAAATTCAGCTCCTTTCTCAGGATACTAAAGGGAGAATGTCTGCCTTGAAAGAACAATTTCTTCAGCAGCGAGAAACCTTTTTCACTGGTTAAATGGAATGAAATGCAGACCAGGACACTTTAGGAGGAGGAATTTTCTTCAGACTGAAATTACTAAAGATACACTCTCAAGAGTAGCTCTTAAGAAGAGGTGAGGCCCAGAAGCATAAATGCTAAGAAGCCTCAATAAGGGAGCAGGGACATTTCCAAAAGAATATAATTTGCTGGAAACTATTCTCAGATGTGCAGTATTTTGAGCAAAGAGCTAAACTTCATGATGAACCCTGTAGCATCAGTGATTTGGAATATGATTAGTGTCCCATTGAAGTCAGTGGGAGATTTCTTCTGCATTCAACTGGCTTTCCATTGCACCCTTGTGGGATGGAAAATTCAGAGTATAATTTGTAGCCTAAAGTATGCAGTCAGGGGAGAAAAAACACTGCACGCAACAAATCAACCCACAACCAGGCCAGCTGCCACAGACAAAAAAAAATAAAAGATACAGCCAGAGTGACAGCAGGCGGAATATCAGACATCTCTGGACAGGAGAGCAGGTGGCAACATCCAGGCAGAGCCACTGCCAACAGCTGCCCAAGGAGCACCAGCCAACAGCCCAGACCTCCACGAGCAAGCAGCAGAGGTGTGGGTACATGAGCAAACTGATGCACTTCAGTGCAAGCAGCCGCACATTAGCCAGCGTGACAAATCAAGGGAGTCAGGGACTCTTCTGGACAGATACAGGTTGAGGATGAGTGGATCACTCCTGCTTCAAGCAGCATCCCAGGTAGTACACTCAGGGCCCATTTTAAGTCCATTAGCAGAGTGTCTGAACAAAGCCACCCCTTCCACCCCTTCCTGAAGTGTTGGTGGTTAGGCTGGCACTGCACAGAAGTCTCCATCCCTGTGCTGGCACTCGGGGCTCACTTTTAACTCAAGGCAGCTGTTTATATCTGCTGCTCAAAGGAAAACAGAGTCCCTGTTGTGACCTGGAAAAGGATGTCTGGAGGCTGCAGGGTGCCTCGACTGGACAGGCTGCAGCAGGAGCTTAGCACAGCTTTCTCACTCTCTAGTATATTCAGGGATGTCTCTCCCTTCCTGTCATTCCTTCAGGAAGCTGTGACCTCCCTGCTGAGGTCTCATCTCCTACCAGTCCCACACCAGCACCACCTGATGGCATCAGTACTGGATTTAGAGAAGAATTTACAGAAGGATCTGTATTTGTTGCACTGAAAGAAATTCACTACTACTTAGACAATACCAGCAGCATTAAGAAATACCTGTGGGCCCATTTACATCTGGCCACAGGCTTCACTTATGGTGACAAGCTTACACAGGACTGAAGCAACACCCCACCTGAGCATTCAGATCTTTGCTTCAGCACACACGGGCAGCTTTCATTTCCATTGTTATTTGTGCCATGTGGGGAGATATCATTGCCCACATTTCTGTGCAGGTCTAATTTATTTAAAACCTGCAGTAGGAAATAGTCAGTTTGGCAATTCTAATCTGCAGCTCCCCACAGTCCATAGGATTCACTTTTTTCCAACTGGCTGCTGTTGCCCTCCTGCTGCTCTGTCCACCTGCTTTGAATTTATTTCCAAAATGCATCACTACTGTAGGATCTTCTCCCTGAAGGTGAACAAGTTAATAGGTTTGCTCCACTTGATGTGCTCATAGATTCCTTCTGCACTGGGATTTGACTACTGATTATGCATTTTTTCATCCTCTATTTCTAAACTGAAGATAAAAATCCCCAGGGCAAAGGAAGATACCTTAGTGCAAGTTACTTTAATCCAAACCCTGAAATGGGCACATATGAACATGAGTCATGTGCTATTACCAGTTACGTTGTAGTTCTTGTTTCTTTTCAAAACAAGAAGCAATGGAAAAATATACAAAGTAATGTTTTGAAGTAGATCCAAAAGTAGACTAACATTTAGAGCTCATGAAGTTATTTCCCCTGCTCCCCTTCTGGAGAAGACCTGTGAATGTAACATAATGATAACCTCCTTACAAAATATTTAAACCATGAAAGAGAATAATACTCCTACTATAGAATTCTACTCAATGGTTTAAGTAATTTGTAGACAGAATTACATTTTTATTAAACCTTACACACAAATTTCTATACAACCTTATTGGTTTCAGCCTTGCTAAATTGTATGCCACTCTTCTATATGAGACTGTAAGAGCTCCAACTGTGCAAATATTCTTTCACATATTACAGAAGCAAATTTGTTGCTACCTTCTCTTTTTTCCTTCTCACCTAAATTATTATATAGCATTTTGCAAACACTTATGGATTTGCTGAGCAAACAATTCCTTACTGTGTCAAAATGCCCATCTTTCCTTGTAACATATCTGTGTGTACACAGATGATGGAGGGAAAGTTTCTTATTTTCAAATGCAGTTGAATGAGCTCTTACTGAAAAATTAAGAATTTCTGGAGAGAATTTGGCAGAACAGATGTATGCTTTCCCCAAATGAGAAACATGCATCTGTTTCCTAGAAATCTAAACAACAACAGCAAAGCAGTCACACAAAAAAGTTGTGTGGGTTTTTATTTTTTTTTTCCTACAGATGGTTCTTATTTTTATACAGAGAAATAAAGGGGAGGGGGGTGGGAAAGCCACAGTGGAAGTTTCTAAATGAAGCAATGAAGTGCATTCTTATCAATGAAATTTAAATGGTCTCCAGGATAAAATTTGTTTTGTACAAATCTGCACAATTGTACCTGAAAACTGTACAAAAGCCTTCCTTATTAAAATGCTGCCTTTCAGCCTCCCTGCTTCCATTTAGTCACAGTCTGATCTCCCTATCAATTCATTTTTTCCATTTCTGTTACCTGTAGATCATTTTGTCTTGCTCTTACAATGTGGATTTATAGTTTGCAGTCAGGAACTGATATGATCCAGTGCAAACCCTTTTGATTAGATATTCCTGTTCCATGCTCAGAGCTGACAGGAAGGATATGCTTTTTAATGTCATGAACACCATTTCCCCCCATCCCCATAATCATGTTTTACAGCCACTAAAGAGTGAATTGATAGAAGAGCTACCCAGACTATCAAAAATCTCCCATCCAGAATTTCAAAATAGCTTATTGTAATTAAGCATTAGGAATAATTTCCTAATCCTTAAATTTTTCAATTGTCCATTTGAGAGATGGGTCTCTAATTAAATTTCACTTTGGTCACTGTAATGAAAACAATATCATCTAGAATTCCAGCCTCAGTCAGCCTGTGTGGATAGCAGTGATAAGGCTGGATAATTGCAGGGTTAATAACTGGCCTTTTATTGTGTCTGAAAGCAATGTAACAATATATAGACTTTCTGAGTAACTTTAAAACATAGCCACATTGTACAATATTGCTATCCTGATCACTTTTTCCTTTAACTTTTTTTTTTTTTAAAGCATGGGAACAATTGGACTACAAAGGTGTGATTGTTCCTAGGTCATATTCTCCTCTAGGGTTTCCAAAAAGCAAGCAATGCTTCTCAGGCAGCTCCAGTAGCTCTGTGACAAAGTAGAACAACTTTCAATAACCTCTGTTATTTCTCTTCATTTACAGTGCAGGCCACAGGGTAACTATTTAATGTGGTAGCCAGTTCCCTGAACCTCTTGTACATTTGCTGAAACATGAAGCATGTTCCTAACACTTTGAATTTCTTGAATGAGTACGGGATTTCAAAGTTTAAGAAAAAATAACAATCGAGGGACTAATGCTCTACTGAATAATCTGGCTCTGGAGACAGAGCCTCTGCACAGTAGCATTCTTCCTTTGTGGCCAGGACACTTCACCCTTAATTAGAAAAAGGTACCTTTTACAGACTTATTCCCCTTTATGACTACATGGTGATCTGAGAAAGTGGTAGGAAGTGGGAGCCAGGCAACCAGCATGCTCTGTCAGGCTGCTATGGATCTTAATTAATGTGCAGAACAGCGTGTAGGCCTGGACAGTTTATCCATGTTGTCTGGATACAGCATGAATGTAAGTGAAACTTGAACCTAATCTAATAGGTATGTAAGTTGCATGAAAAGAGCTGATAAAAATCCCTATGTAAAACAATCTTTTGTTAAATTGGCAGCTTGTGGAAGAGGTTGTAAAATTGCCCAGGCTGCTCTGGAATCCCCTTGCACTGCCATGGGGCCTTTAGGAAGTTGGGCACTGACTGCAGAACATCCTGCCCCTGCCCGCAGCCCTGCTCCCTACCCCACCTTCTCCTGGGCACCGTTCCCACATAAGATTTGTTTCCATAACTTCTGCAGAAAACATTTCTTTCCTCCCCACCTTCCTCAGGAAATCATATCTGTTTTCTCTCTCCTGCACGAGATTTTCAGTGGCTATGCCACATAGGTTGCCCAACACAAAAAAATCTCATCATAATATATACTCCAATGCATCTTCCTACCAATCCCCTCAGAATTCCTCTGAATGAGTCAGTCTTAGGATCTGGCTTAACCATCCTGAAAAAAAAAAAAAAAACGAACAAGAAAAAGCCCAACAGGAACTACCTCAGTAGTATTATTTTGGTTGAACAGACTCAGTTTGCATCAATATTGCAAATTCACTAATCCTCAGAAATTCTAAAAAAGCATGTTCTGTAGAATTATAAATACGTTTAAAAATCACTGTGACACTTGTTGAACTCATTTACCCTTCCACATCATCATGAATCTCCTTCTCATCTCCCTGTGTAACCATTCCCTGCATTAGGAGACTTTATATATCCTTCTCACAGAATTTTACAGTCAGTCAGACAAGTTAACACCGTTGCTTTTCATTTAACTTTTGAGATGTATTTTTACTCTTATTTCTCTGTATGAGTATATATTCCCAACACGAATATATACCTAACTCTGACCAAATCCAGAAACTCTGCCTCCCACTCAGTATCTTGAGTTTAACTGACTACAAATATTTACATCTCTTTAGGACATGATTTCTTTGACATTTTTGAATGGCAATTGAATATTTCAGAAATATTGGCCAACGTAAAAACTTCTGAGCCTTTACATATTATACAATTTTAGATGTGGAGAAGCATAGCCTTTTCTTTCATATACATTAGGCCTATGCATTCACTGTAATTTAAATTGAGTTCAAACAGACTGATTTCTTTGAAGGTGGATATTTGCTAAATCCTGAACAGAATTAATTTCAGCATTCAGGGACACAAGCTGAGTACAAGTATTATGACTCTTCAATGGGTCTTTTTGCACTTTTTAAATAAAAGCAAAGCTATTAGATACAAAACTCTGAAAGACATGACATGAGGAATGGTTTAAGACAATGTTTAAAAATAATTGTTCTACTTTACCAGTTTTGTATTTTCATGGGAGGAAAAAAGCCCATCTGAATTTTAGTAAAACAGTCTCTCCTTCTTAACAAAGAAAATCAAAACTGCCAACTTTGTTTCATTGCACATTCTAAGGCATCACTGCTCTTCTGAATGAAAATAGAGAGATACTGGAAGACTATTGAAGGGTCATCCAGTAATTTGAGAGAGAAACATTTTAATTGTTGAACATATAACTGGTCGGGAAGTGTAAGAGAGAGGAGTGTGTTTGTGTGCAAGCCCACACATACAAGTCATAGAGGGAAAGAGGAGCCTTTTCTGTTCTCAAGTAACACAAAATCCAAAGGCTTTAGTGAGAGATATTACTTGGAAAACACTGCTTATTCTGAAATCTCCTGAAAAAATATAATGATGTATCTCTTCTAGAGTTTGTATATCTGCATCACTTAGAATTGCGCAGCTGGTAATGCTCATTATCCTACCTTGGGAAAAACAGCAAGGGAGTCTTCTGTTGGAGAATGGAAAGGGTTGCTCTGTGAGAGCACTGAAAGTTTAACTAATTTCTACTGATAATTTCTGTCCTGACATCATACACTGTTGTTCCACCCCACATCCATCTGTAGTGAAATAGGATTAGAAAAAAGAATTGGAAAAGACATGTGAGAACCAAGACCTGAAACTGTTGCCTAGTCATGGAAAGTTTTGCCATGCTTATTAATCTTTAAACCCTTAAGCAGTTGTGTTTTTTTTATTTATCTCCTTTAAATACTCCCAAGTCAGTCCAGATGCACAGCACCAAGGTTGTGTGCTAGCAGAAGAAAACTCATCCAAAATTCTTTTGTAATCCAAACACAAACTCACACATGCTGCAGCACACTGCATTTTTGTGATTTCATTTTTAAAACCTGAAGCTCAGAAATACTGTATATGACCTGCATTGATTACAAAAAGTACTGCAGCATCTCAGCTTCTCTAGGCAGCGAGAGGAGCATCTTTTCTCTGCTCCTGCAGGAGTGACATGATAACTTGCTTATGTTTCCTACCTTAGTGATCCAGCTGTGAGATTCATAAAGCAACCATTGAACCTCTTGCCTCTTTCTTTAGGAGTGTCACAATGTGCAGCTTCCTTTGTGTTGCCCATATGCCAGCAGTCTTTTTCAAAGCCACTCTTGCTCTTCTGCTGATCATTGCAACAGACAGGAAGGTGATTTCAGTAGAGCTGCTCTGATTCCCACTGTTTTCAGTGAGAGACATAACATCTTCTCTCTCCTCTCTGAAAGAAGTACTTGGCAGAAGCAGCAGACAAGTTCTTAATCTGTGCTTCTTGGAACTGGTACTAGTACAGAACACATTCTCTCAATTAAAGACTGACAGAGTGAAACAGTCTAACATTTTGCTGCTAAGGTATTTGGTAAAAAAGGATATTAGATGGGGAAATATTAAACAGTGAGTACAATATCTCCAGCAGGTCTATCAGAATTGCATCATTTGCCTTTAGCAGGTGCAGGATTTTTATTTTGCTCTGTGTTCAGCATCATGCACAATAAAGGACATGAGTGCTCAAGAGTCTTTTTTCTTTCCATAACCACTATTCAGGGTGGGAGTTGTGCACATGTCCTTGACAAGACTTGAAATTTAGAATAGTTTCACTTGTTAACATTATTTTCTCAACTTATTTCATGGACACTAATTAATATTCCAGCTACTTAAGCAATCCTGGTCCATCCTGCTGCAAGGAAGTCTGTCTCCAAGTTACCAGATGAACTGAACACCCTTGTTCTTCCCGTCCAGCATCATTACAAAGTGACACTGAATACTGTTCCTAAGTGTTCCTGTATCATTGTGTCTCTCAGCCATCATGCACAGGAGAATCTGCAGTTGTTAAGTCCTTTTGTGCCCAAAGGGGAAGGAGTAGGATTTCAGGATATGTGAGTACCTCCACTAGGGAAATGTGTTACATGGACTCACTCAGCCTCAGCCCAAAGACGGAGCCCTTAACAAGCATCAGTCAGTGGTGATAAGTAGGCAAAGTAAAAGGGACTACGAATGCTACACTGGAGTCAGATGGATCTGAGTACAGCTGTCACAGGTACCCCTGTGACAAGGACTGTAGCAAAAGTTCACTCCAGACAAGGGCTAAGTGCTCATATCTGCACGGCCCTTTTGACTGCAATAGCATGTACCTGGCAGGAAGCATCACAGGCAAAAGAAATAAACACCAGAGGGAAGAAGAAAAGCACAGTCACAAGCATCCCAGATATTCTGAGGTTAGTATGAATTTACAGGGCAGGACAGCAAGTGAGAAGAGGGACTGTGACCACCCTGTGTGACAAAGGCGTCTGTGAGAAGGGGCGGGGCAGAGGGCAGTGGTGCCTCACTAAGTTGTGTCACCACTTTAGGGGAAGTATGTAGGAAGGGGAAAACCTGTGCCAAAAGGACAAGTAGCACTGTCTGTCCTGTGACTAGATCAATTAACAGCTCAGAAGCCAAAGCTCCTCACACTGTGCCTCCCTTCTTGGAGGTGCATGAGGCTACAGCCCAGTTCAAAGAAACGAGTGCATTGCAGAAGTGAGTTTTGAAATGTGGAGGACCCAGACAGAATTAATAATAAAAGTACACCTCAGAGGAAAAACTTGGAGCTTCTCCTCTAAGTTACACGCAGCTGTCTGAAGTCAGTAGGAGTAGTCTGTTTATAGCTGTGAGCAGAAAGCAGCCCTGTGTGCCCAGGCATTATCAGTCTTTTATTCAAGAACACAATATCTGCTTGATAATGCATACACTGTTTTGTTGCTCGTTGTCAGTACACCTCCCAAAACAAGTTGTCCCCCTGTGGTTTTATAATCATGGGAATATTCTTGATGGCCCTGTTAGACGGGTTTTATTCTGGCTCCAGACATCTTTGGAAAATAACCTATTGAATCGCATCGGAAACCAGGGCAGAGTTGACTTCCTGGTGGACTCCAAACAATCCAAAGGCTCTCCTTGGAAAGCACAGCCTGTGCTCTGCTGTTTGTGCAATGCCACACTGCCCTGCAGCTGGGGTAATCAGCTCCATCTCAGCAGCTCCACCCCCACCGAAACAGGAGAGAAAATAATGATCTATTGTTCTAGGGGTTTATGGAAGAACTTTTTTTTTTTTTTAAATTTATTTTGGCTACTTCTTTTAAGAGACAGCAGTAAGCTGCTTGCTAAAGTGCTTCCTTATTTCTGTGTTTACCTCTTGTTAGCTAGAATGCCAAATCACTGCCATGATTACCTGGCAAGTAAATGTAGAAAAAATATCTGTTTGGGACAGTTTTTTACTACTCTGAGGTGTGTCCTTGATGCTACATACAAAACAAATAAAAGCAAACACAAAACAAAAACAAAGAAACCCAACAAAATCTCTCTTTTTCCTACTATCAGAAGAAGAAAAAAACATTTTCAACTATAAGGCAGTGCCAAATGGTTCAGCAGATTTCAGAGACTTTGAGACACTGACAGACTGCATCTCCTGCTGTTTACCAGAGGGATTTAAGAGTTTCTGTCTCTTAAAATAACCATATTTTTCTCTTCCTGAGGGTCAAAACTTGCCACTTCTACACTGTTTTCAGTAGGTTTTTTTCACTGTGCCATGCTCTGCCATGTCAAGAGACTCTGAAAAGGCTCTTGAGATTCCTCTGTCTTAGGGTAAATGGGAAGGATTGGCTGGATTCCTGCAAACATTGCCACCTGAAACAGTAAAATGCAGGGGGAAAACACTTTGTGTGGATTATTTCACTGCATAAAACCCCTTCAGCATATTCTAATGGCAATGTATCAAACTAGATTACATGAGTCACATTTACATTATATGATGTGACATTGTGACATATGACAGAGTACCTAAAAAGCCATTATGCCTCAAGAGCTTATAACCCAAAAGGAATTTTAAAGCATATTATTCAGCCATGCCCACCCACACCCTGCTATTATCTGCAACAGCAGGGGACTCGCTAGATGAATCAGACCTTAAAGATTCTTTCCATGTGCACAGGAAACACTGATTAATTGGAACAATGACAAAAAAGTGTCTTTACCAGGTAAACAGAATTCAGCAGTGGGATTTTACTTAATGAATATACAGTTAAGTATTTCGATCCGTGGAGGTAAGAAGTGGAGAAAGCAGCTCATATCCAATTGCTTTTTCATCTGCTGGAAGCTTGATATTATTAGCAGTCTCCTCCTTCAGTAGTCACCAAAAATGCCAAATGTTGTGTCATGCATTATTGCAGCGAGAGACCTCCCCAAATTAAGAGATAAGCAGGATAGGAGTCGAGATCCTTACTCCGTCTGGTTACTCCATAAATATTCCATTTCCTCACACTGGACACCTCCCTCTCCCAGTGCCTCAGTGGTTCCCAGTGTCCCACCCCGGTAAGCTCCTCTCTCAGCCCACTGCCGCGTTCGGAGATCCTCGCGGGGCTGGCAGCTCCGGCGTGCGCCCAGCAAAGGCCCCGACTGCTGCTGCACCAGCCTGCTCTGGGGCTTTGGGCCATAGCTGCACCACAAAGCATGCTGGAGTGGAATTGCTTGTCTAGCTAAGCCCCAATTTATCATCTCTGCAAATGCCTTTAAGATGACAGAACCTTTTATTTGTACCATCTTTGTTTGAGAAACAGGGGAAGATTGTCAAGGGCACAACATGCTTCTGGCACCAGCTAGGCCTGCTGAAGGCCAAAGGGGCTTGGGCACAGGAGTCTTGTTTATGCCTTTGAAAAATCTCTTCCATAATCTCATCAACACTAAAAAACTACAAAACAAACTCTGAATTCAAACACTGGCATCAAAGAAAAAAAAATTATAGGATATGTGATGGCAGAAGACTTGTTTTGACTGCAGGGGCAGCCAGCAGCTGCACCTGACTGGCCTGTTTGACCTCATAATAATGTTTAAAATTCAAAAAACACCTAAAAAACACCCAAAAACTAAAAAAAAAAAAAAAAAAAATCAGGCTACAGACTTGAAAAAGAGAAAATAAAAGGATGAAATAGACCTGAGGGAAGAAGGCAGCCTCAGAGGACACTGGTGGGATTCAGAGAGAAAATTCCATCATTGGTATTTATTCCATGCTTTAAGGAAACAAGGCCACTTCATGTTGTCCCAGGTGGTGATGCAGGAAGATGATAAAGGTGTCAGAGGCAGACCATTGCCTGAGGGCAGGAAAACAAGCGAGAGACTCCTTGCCAAATTCACTCTAACCTTTAAGGGTTAAGGGAATATCAAAATATAGAACTTACTCAAAAAACATCTAAAGGTTGCTGAGGAGAGCAGATATATGACCATTTATGAGGAAGGGGACTGGTCCTCTACTGAATAAATCTAGAGCAACTTCCCTGATATTTCATTCAAATTGAAGAAAGATAACCTTTTCATCAAGGAATTGATGTAATTTTATTTTAAAATCACACCAATAAAAGACTTGAACACAAAACAACCTCATACTTGTTTTTTTCAGAATTTAGATTTTCATTATACAAGAGAACAGTGTGTGTGGGTGACTAATAACAATCCAGCCATCTGGACTTCTCTCAGACAAACTCATGTTAATTCAAACTACACAGGCAAAAAAATAAAATATATATTGCCTGCCTCAGAGCATTTGGGAAAGTGTTATGGTCTGCAGAACTGTCATGCACTGTCAGCAAGCAGCAAACTTTAGAGCATCTTTAATGTTACACCACAGTGCTGTTGTAGTTGACAATTAAAATAGTTAATGTGCAAGCTGGCCTTTAAGTGCTACACTAATCAAAATAATGGATTGCTTTTGTATGATGACCCCATAGCTGTATTAGTCAGTGATCACTGGACAAAAAGGAATTTTTTAATAGTGCCCAGTTGTGGCACTTGTAATTGTGTGTTTCTGTGCTGGTAATGAGGAAAGATGGGACTTTTATCAGGCTCATTGAGGGCTCGAGCATATTGGGATCTAGGCAGATAATATCTGGGTATTGTGGTATCACATCCAACCTCATGGCCTTCCAAACCCAGAGGCAGCGTGAGGGATTTGGTCCTTTAGCATTTCCTCATTGCACCCACAGGCACACAGTGTTTCCAAAGCCTCTTGCTAGAGATGTGTATTGGCTGTTTAGAGAAAGAGCTTTCCCCTGTGCCTGTGTTTGTGTGGATTTATGGGGCGTAAAGAATGGTAGGGCTGAACTTCTTGGCCAGTTGTTCAAGGGCAAGTGGGAATTTGTGCTTTTCTCTCACTTACCTGTGCTCTCTCCCACTTACATTCAGCAGCAAAAATAAATTCAGTGCATTCTCCTTGCCAAGAAAGATTAGTACATCTAAGAGTTGAAACCAGGGCAGATTGCATTTCAAGTAATTTCCCCTGCCCCCATTCTCTCTCTGACTCCAGGTTTGGTTTTTTTTTTTTTTAATTATTCAGATTAAAAATGAAATGCAGTTGTTACATTATGATAATATCAAACTCATTAACATTAGTCAGAAAAAATACAGGACCTAGCCTGCCAAAAGCAAAGCCTTCACTTTTGCATTCATTCAAGTAAAGTTCATTGAAATGGGAATTCATCCCTTTACTCTGGATTAGAATTGAACTCCTGGTGTATTCAAAGAGCTGTACAAGCCATACTGGCACAGAATATGCTTGTAGAAAAGTAGTATTCAACATAACTGCTTTATTACACTTTTAGTTCTGTGACATTATACCGAAAATTCCTTGTTCAAGCTCAAGAACACCTAAGCAGGAACTTTGTCATGTTTATCAGTGGGTGGGCAGGTATGCTCCAGCTGAAGTGTCTAGCCCCACAGACTATAAACTTGTTAAGAAATATGTTGAAATATCTTATTACCATTTAGTACAGCTGGACTACATGTACAAAATCATAGACTGGTTGCTCATTTCCAATTCCCTTTCCAAGACAAATCCCATGGTTCCCCTTGCCTGCATCCTGCATTTTGTCTGAAAATAAGGCTCATCCCATTATAAATCAGAGCAAAGGAGCCTTTTTAGACAAAAATACAATAACCTTCTAAAGTTGTTTTTTTTCCACAAAAGTTTCTATTTCTAGAGTTTAGGATTAATTTTTGCAGAACTTAATACAACCAGGCAGGATGTGACTCCCAATCCCACCATTTAATTACAGGGATAAACACTTCCATAAATTATTAATTCTTTCCTAAGAACAATTTTTGACCCCATGGATGACAGTACCATAATTCTAGTTATTTCATTATATCAGTCTATATCATCACCACATATTACTTCCCTTCCAAAATGTTTATATAAAATTTATAATGTGATGAAAAGATCTTCCCCCTAATTTTTGTATGTAAATGTGAAATCTTGTCCATTTCCTCACAGTATTTGTTCTGTTTAATTGCATTTTAAATGAACATAAAGTAACTACCCCAAAGACATTAGCATGCTTCTGCCAGGACTCTGCAGCCTCTGCTGGCACTTGTTGAGAAGCTGCTGCATCTCAGATGTGAGCTGATCCTCACAGATAGCCTGTCCTGAGGGTGGGGGCAGAGCAGTCTTACAGGAAAGCTTTGGGGAGCTTGCCTCCCCTCCTCTTTTCTGATCTGTTTCCAGCATTAGAAAATGCAAAGCCCACGAATGGCTTGGAGGAAAAAGGGATTTTTCTGCCATCTCCGGTTTCTCCTTCAGCCAAAATAACTTCAAACCATACTGAAGACAAAGTCAGACAGAGCTGGTTTGCTAAAGCAACTGCAGGCTCCAAGAGCCAGTGATACTGAGAGCCCGGGCAGCCATTCAGCTGAAATAAATCTCAGAAAGAGAGAGAATAGAAGACAACACAAGTCTGAACTGATGTTCAGAGGCATCATGTTTGCAGCAGTGCTACAAGCCCTCACCTGTACTTGTCCCCCCAGTATTTGTCCAGGCTGTCTGTGGTGAGCAGTGAGTGCCAGCAGTTCCTGGAGTTTGGCTGCAATGAGGGCACCAAATCCTACATCCTTTGCCTTTTAATGATTATTAGGAAAATCCTTACATTTTCCATTTGTAAGAGCTTTATGTCTTGACATAATTTCAGGAAAATAAATCAATGGTCTTCATTTAGATATTTACAGAACCTTAAAAGATTCCTAATTTATACACAAATATATAGGGATTATAAACCTCAGGGAAGGAGGACAGTTAAGCCAAAAATCACCTTGCCCTGAGCAGATAGGTATTTTGAGTTTGAAGGTGAATTTATTGGTTAAATAAGACCCCTGAATCTGTCAAAAACCTAAGTAGTTCTCTGTAGTTTAGTAAAAGAATAAATGTTTGGAGCGCTATAATAAATGCAGGTAAGAAGAAAGCTCCACACTTTAGAAGTTAGTTTTCTATATGAAATGTATCTAGTGCTATTTAAATAAGAAATAAATCTTTTTTAGTAAAAGAGATGAATAAGAAAAGTACTGAGGAGAATAGAAAAGTATCAAGGAGATTTTCCAGTGACTTCTTATCCTGAAAGGGACATTTCTAGTTCTAGCCAAGAAATTAATTTGATCTATAGAACCTTTAAAACTAATTTTAATTCTTCAGAATTTGAAATTTATTAAATTATTTAAAGTATTAATATATGTTCACTTTTAGCAGTGTTTGAGATGGTTATCAGCTCCTTTTCTTCAAACTTAGACTTTTTTTTTTTTTTTTAACAGTATAAAAGGTTTCAGGCTGGGTGTAGCAGTCAGCTTAGAGGCAGAGGGATAAAAATATATTCTACAATGCACACCCTATAGGACAGAGTCTGGGTGGCCCAAAAAAAGGGCATACTACAATATTATCTCCCCCAGAGTACCAACCCTTTAAAATTTGATTCAGTCCTTCACAGTTAAAAGGGTTAGAAATGTCAAATATTCTTATTTTATGCCAGAGTACCTTCCCCAACACGTAACATTGAGAAAAACCAAAGTGAGCAAAAACTCCAATCACTTTACACTGACTCCACTAAGTAAAAGCAATACCAATATTTATCCACTGTGTTATCTGGCAAGAGGGGCATCTTGACTCACGCTGCTCAAAGACAAATATTAATAACGATCTGGATTTCAGGCTCATGGGAAATTTGACTTTTTTCCCTGAATCATGATGAAAATTTGTTTTCCTTCTTAAAGCATATTTATACTTAAAATGGAAAACAGAAATCCAGAAATAATGTTTTTGGGTTCTCTTTTTTTAAAAAAAAACCCAAATATCACATTCCAGCATCAAAATGTTAAGAATCAATTAAGCTATGCAAAATGGGGCTGTTTCAGTATGAATTTGTGACACTGAAGTGCTGTGCACATCATTAACACACAAATGGTCTATTTTTCCATTTTACTTTTTCAGGATGAAACACCAAAAGCCAATATACAAAAAATGGTAGCATTAAAATATTGCAATTTAGCTCATGTAAGGCATTGTGGTAGCTCAAGCTGACAGCCATGTCAGCTTGATGAAAACCAAATGTTACTGGGTTTTGGTTCCTTTTTTCCCCCCTCAGTTTTGATCTATTGGACTAATTAGTTTGAAACAATGTATCAATTTTTCTACTAATAAATAAAATATTCTGTAGAATCCCATTTTACTCAGAGAAATGCAGATCCCTTGAATTACAGAGGAAAATAATTTCAACTAAAAAAATTCCTGGTGACTTCTTTGCAATCACTGCACCTCAGTCCTAGCTCTCCTTTCTGCCTCTATTTGCCTTGGCATGCTAGCACAAAGATTGTATTGTTCAGTCCCAATTCTGCATGATATGGAGGAAAAACTGTTAGGTGATACCTGGATTAGTTTCACATCTACATACTGGATTTACATTTGAGATGCTGCTTCTCCTGGGATCACTCCTCTATTTCTTTAAACATTTGGTGACATTTTGCATCTCTTTCCTAGAGAAGGTTTCTCACTTGGCTCCTTGTCCAGAGAATGGGCCAGTTCCTGCAGGTGTGTGCAGACCCTGAAGAGTGAGCCTGGGTGTGTGACACTCAGGTTGCTTAGAATACACTGACTTTCACAGCAGAGGAGTTTCCAAGAGGGATTTGCACTTGGCAGCAGCATCACACGAGGTTTAGACAGCCATATGATAAATCAAGTGCATCTATTTCAACAACCAAATCCAGCCCATCACTCTGATGATATTTTTCTTATTGTGTTGTTACAGACATCAATATCACACCCTCAACAGAGCTCAGCTGACATGCAAAGGTAAGTGTCAGATTGCTCAGGTTAAATGGACACATTTTCATCAGTTTGTTTTCATAATGAAAGCCTCTCTCCTCTGCACAAAGGCAAATTATAGATGACTACCTCCAAAGGTGTGGTAAAGTCAGAGTGGACTGAATGTTAACCACCCTCTAAATCTAAGATCCTTAAAATTTGTGACCTAAATCTCAGCTGAAGGGTTAGGAAAGTGTCTGATACTGTTTCCAGAGCTGATGGCAGCGTTTCTGATTGCTCAAGAGAGAAGCAAACACAAGGCAGCCAGAAAAAATATTTGCTGAATGAAGGACAGAAATGCTAAGAAAGAAATTGCATTTCCTAACTCAAGACAAGCTTTGTAAATATATAAGGGAAAAAGAAAAACTACAGTAGCTCTATCACTTGCTTCTTTTATTTGCTCTCATGACAGCACCCCTCTTTTCTCTTTCGGGTCCCTACATTCTATACTCATGGACACGCCCTTTCTTGTCCTTCAGACTGAAACTCTTGACTCCAGAGCTGTCAGGTCACTGTCTATTTACAAATATTTCCCTCTTGACTTTCCTCTAGACTATTTTATTTCACACACACATTTTTTCATGGCTTTTTTTTCCTTGCTGACACTTATAAAACATGAATATGTTCAAAAGCATAAGAAAGGTTAAAAAGAAGTGGCTAACAGAAAAACTGCAGGAGATAATCTGGATGGGAACAGCTGAGCTTTTTGCAGGGATTGTAAGACTGTAAACTTTGTCCATACAAAGGATCTGAAATAAGGTTTACAAACATCTTGAAAGCGCACAAATAAGAGAGTCCTTCCCTGACAGATAAAAATCAGTACAGTGGCTAAATGGTATCTTGCTATAAAACATAGCCTTCTATGTCTGAAATGTTTACCTACAGCTCATTATAGTCAAAGCACAGAAATTAGCTGTTCAACAACTGTCTTAAATTTGACCTAACTTACCCTCAAGAGAAGCTAATTTTTATCTTAGAAATACTAATTTAATCTTTCTATTTTTAAGTGGAGTCTGGTTAGCTGACTCAGAGATATCATTTGAGAACTGAAAATTAGACAACATGATATCTTCTGGAGAGGATTTCTCCAGCCACAGATGTAGCAAAACCAAGGTAGCTTGACAAGGTGTTTTGAAAAGGAGAGGAGGGACAACCAGGACCTTGCAGAGAGCACTCAAAATGCCTGCAATACAATAAACACAGGAGAGAGATATGCAATGGGAGTGAAAACATAAAGGTGTTGGAATGGCAGATTCATACTGGCTTCTGCTTAGTATTCTATTAAGCATATGGTTTTGACTATCAGATTTTAAAATAGAATTTGGCTTCCTCTGTCCACAGGTCAGCACGTGCGAAGGAATAGCATACCATAAGCAATTTGGAGGTGAAGATTAATGGTCAGAGACTGGTGTGAAAATGATAAGGTCTGAAATTATTTCTCTCCTCTCATGATCTTTTCACTAGATGTAGGAGGTAAGTTGACAGAAATGTCTGCCCCACAGATCATTTGGAAAAACTATCCAAGCACACAGGCTGCAAGACAGGAGACACAGCAGGAGCCTTCCTGGGGCTGCAAACACAGATTTCTGTTGCAAGATATTATTGCAAGAGTACACCCAAAAGAAACTAAACTAAAACCTACAGGATAACCCAGCTTAAATTATTTGAAATATCAATAAATTCCTAGTAGCATATTACACATGTACTGGGTATTAAGATCACAGTGTTTTTTTTAAAGTCACAGTGGTTTCTCTCATCAGGAAGATTTATTTCTCTCAGTTTACTATAACTATTGTCAAAAGAACACTTTACAAGAAACACAAATCCTCACTTTATATGGCAAAGGTCTTTTAATGTTGGGTTTTCATTTGTTTTTCTTTATTTTTTCTTTGCCTCCCCTCCTACCCTCTCTGCAGCCTCCTGAACTGAGCAGTGAACCTCCAACTAAGAAGTGCAGTGAACCTGAACAATCAACACTGGTATCTTGTTCAGGTTAAATATGACAATTCAAAACCAATTAGCTGGCATCTGAGAAAGATAGAGGGATGGGAAGTGAATATGTGGAATCAACTGTGATGGTCAAGAGACCTTTAACTCATTCTACAACATGTCTTGCATGACTGTCAATGAAACTGTAGTTTGTTTTACAGTCCATCTTGAAGCACAAGCTTGGTTAGTACTTGTGGAGCCAAAAGTGCATATATGTATACATGCCATGAATCCAAGCAAAAAAATCAGATTTTTGTTATAATTCTCCACTGAAAAGGTAAGACACCACACATTGGATTATTTACCACATTTTTCACTTCAAGTGTGCCTAGCAGATATGGTCCTTATAATTTCATGATGTCCAGCATCAAGACTAGCATAAAAGTGTTCAGTGTGAAGGTTATCAGAGCAAATAGCAAATCATAATGTGTACATAGCAAGTGCTTTATTCATCTGAGTGTTGGGGAACCAAATGTACATGCTTTTGTGAAGAATCAATACAACATTTTAAATTTCTCATGCCTATTGAAACCTTTTCATGCCTTCTGAGCAGACAATTAGGAGCTCACATGTCTTCAAAGAGGCAATTCATTTGAGAAAATATAGCTCCGTCTTCAACCACATCAAGACTTGTTACTCCTGGGGGGGGTTGGGCTGTTCTCACATACAGTGCCTGACCTCCAGGAGGTATTTCCCTGCAGTTGCTACCATTTAGAAGACTTTGTCCTGGAGCTTGATTTGGGACAGGTACTTATCCTTCAGGCCAATTTTTTAATGCTTTCCACTACTTGCAGTAACAGCCTTGAGGTTTTTGGTCCTGGTCTAACTGCTGATCCATAGCTTCACAGGACCTGGCATCTTAGACACATCACCCCCCTTAATCCATCCCCAGTCTCAGACTACTTGCCATCTTTCCTCTTGATAAATAGCGCTGTTACATGAAAAATTATCCTGACAAACTGTCAAGTGATATACACTGAAGAGCTTCTTCCATCCTGCATTACAGCTAGGAGGAAGCCCCTGAGAAATCCATGTTGTCTCTACTTCCCTGCAGTAAGCCCCATAACCCAAAGCCAGACTGATCTTCTCTTCAGCAGATCTGTATTTACTGGTAGGGATTTAAGTTTTTTCTTTTCAGTCTCAGATGTTGGTGAGACTTACATGGCACACTGCCCCCTGGTCTCCAGGCTTTCCAGTTGCTCCCAGTTCTTTGAGCCAATGAAATGGTGCCAGGTCTGAATAAGAGTCCTGAGGCACCCTGGCTTTCCAGATCAGCTTTTCTGAGCCTGATCCTTGACCTCTCCTAAAGCAGCTGGACCTTGCAAGCCAGCCTCCTTCCTTGCTGGGAGGAAGCTCTGCACTGTGTGAATCTCTCCTGCACATAATTGCTTTGGGCAAGGTCTTCCACATCACAGAGGGGCTGCAGAGGCCCTTTCTCCCTGAATTTCAGCTATTTATCTACAGAAACTGATGTGTAACAAAGAAAAAAATAAGAGGTAAAGAATAAAATTAAAGCCCCTCTTCAGAATGATGCGGACATAAACCTAGAGTTTATGACGTCCACAGGATAAATGTACCCTCTTTAATGGTGTTTTTTTCTGTCAGCCCATGGAAGGAGCTTCTGATATTTGAACTTTTCTCTACTTCTGCCAGGTGGTTGGTTTTTTTTTTTTTTTTTTTCCCCAGAAGGAAAGAGCCATTTCTAAAATAAATTTTCATGTTTAGTGGAATAGCCACTTTTTCTGAAAAAAGCAATATAAATTAATGCATACTTAAAGAGGATTTGGAGGAGAAAATCCAACAAAACTGCTGCATTTAAAAACCTACCATTCCTCTACAGACATACAGAAAAATCAATGGAACAATTAACCACTAAGATAGTGGTTACTGTCTTAGTACTTTTGTTCCTTACCAAATGTCAAAAACAAAGGTAGCAAGCAGGCACTTGGCAAACCAATAGACAAACACCTACACGTAGCATTGTGATCAAACTATTAATTCACTATAAAGTCTGAACATCGATAATGCTTCATATATATAAAAACTCCAAATGTTAGGTAGTATTTCATAATGATCTATTTACCCATTCAATTTAGTGGGCTTTTCTCCCCTCCTACATTCTAAGACAGTCTGTTTCCCTTGATCTATACAAGTTATTTCCCCCCTTTTTACAGTCTAATAGCAAACTACTCAAAAATATGATAATATATATTGAATCTCAATGGCACTGGTTATTTGTGGTCACTCAGCTGTATGAGGGGAGTCTGTTCTGTGCAGTGAGGCAGGGAATGAATCTGCACTCTCCCTGCGAGCACCTTCCCATGCAATACATAAACATTTGGCCTTAAAACTTGCCTTCCCATGGGATAACGCAAAGAAAGGCATTAGCCCAAAGCGACTTCGTGCACAACTGAAACAGATACCCATAGCTTTCTTATTTTGGAGTATTCTCTTGTGTTTGCAAAGAACACTTCTATTGACTAAGATACACTGAAAAAGTAGAAGAGTGTATTGCAAAAACCATAGGAGGTAGAAGCATTCATCAAAACAATATAAAATGGCAGGAGAGATACTCTTGCTGAGCTATTGGACTGTATAATTGTCCAGGGATTTCTGTACTGAAGCTTGCAGAAGTTTTTCCAGTGAAACAGTTTTTCCACCAGAAAATGATAATTTGATACATTTGAAATTATTCACAGCTGTACATCGATTTCTTGTAAATTCCAGATGGATCATGATTGAGACAACTTGCTGAGCTAGTATTTCCACTTGTTTTAATGTAACAAGAGTTGATACCAAGTGTTTCAAATTTTTATTTCTTGAAGTTTTGTAAGGAACCTAAACATTAAAATTTCAACATTCCTTCTTTCTGAGGGCGAAAGAAAACTTTTTATTGTATCAGCAGCTTGTGTGGAAGGACCATTTCCCCCTGCCTAGAGGCCTCCTGGTGCTCTAGCAATCTGCTGGAGGTTAACAGAGAGTTTCCTCAGCAGCTCTCACAGCCCTTTTCTAATGCTTCCAACTATTCACTTTATACCAAATCAGGGGGCACTGTGTATGTGTGCGTGCATGTGTGTGAGTGCACACACTGTGAAATGCTCTGAAACTTCGATATTTTTTTGATCCTGCCTAAGCCAGAAAAACACACTTGAGCTATTCTGTCACTCCACATACCTACAAGTTCGGGAATAAATCAAAACTTTGAGACTTCAGAATGTTGCAAATAGGTAGCTACCTGTTAATTCCTTCTCCTACACTTATCCACAAGCACTGATAGTGTCCATGTCCTATAGTCTTTTAAATAAAAAAGTATTATTGACCCTTCTTCAGGACAAATTTTCTAGATTCTTTGTTCCTCTCTTTTCTCTCACAGGTTTTCTGGCTTTCAGATTTGGCAAGTAGCTTGCCAAAACAAACACTGCATGAATGCTGAGAGAACTGCATCTGATTAAATGCTGGATGCTAATTGTAAACCTATTTAATTTCTATTTTTAAACAGCAGAAAAGAATAATCTCCATTAAAACACTGACCTTTGAAAGCCACAATGCTTGACTTATCTTGAGATAAAACTTTCTCTGTAGCCAGGCCTCTTTGCTGGTATGTGACGCAGCTGGCTCTGAGTGACAAAAGTGATTTAAGTTCAAGTAAGGTATGCTAAGAACCATGGGTTAAATAAACCCAGGGTTTGTTAAAATTCATTGCTTGGCTTCATAGTATTTGCTTTTTCCCAAAACTGAAATACTGAGCAACGGTCTGCAGGCAGAACACCTCCACAGCCTGCTCCAAAACCACCAGCATTCTCTCATGAAATTTCAGGCTTGCTCCACATACTTCTGCAGGTTTTGGTACCTATATGGTCTATAACTAATTTATTCTTATTATACTTCCACTGTCAGCTTACCTGAGCAGTGTTCAGGAAAATAACATGCTGTATCACTGCACAGGTCTTGTCAATTAAATGCAGAGAGCACTTCAGTATCTGCATTCACAATCATATGGCTGAATTGAAAGTACACAGAAACTCTTAGGAATATGCCATGCTGCCTGTATGTGCCTCTACTCTGTGAAATACTTCAATATTGCAATAACATCTGCCAGCTGCAACTCACTGTGCTTCACATCCTTCACATCAAATCAAATGGCATAAGTGTGTGGAGCCAGGACCAGTGTCAGCTATTAAGTGTCAGTTTTTCCTAAGGGGACATACTGACAGACAACCAAAACTTTTCTTTAATATTTCTTATTGTTTTTCTGCTGTTGAGAATACCTGTCATGTAGCAATCATTCTTTGTTTGTGATGAGAAATAAAAATAAAAATGAAAGAACTTGGATGCTCATCTCAAATGTTTGGACTGAATGAAGTTTGCTCCTGTTTGGGTTAGGGTTTGAGCAGTGGGTTGCTGTGGTTGTGGTCTTAGTCATCTGGGGAATAACTGGCACCCTCAACTGAAAATACCAGACTCCCTTGAAAAAGTCTAACTCTTCATATGGACACAAACTCTCCTAAAGCACCACACTGACTGTGGTGGAAAGATGTCACAGATGGAAATGGTCAGTCTGGATGGGCTGAGGGTGCAAAATCTGGGTTTCATTTGAAATATCATTGCAGGGCAATGACATGTGATAACAAATACTTGTCATACCATGTTGGTCAAAGTCTCAGCTTCTCTGGTATAACAGCAAAAGAAAAGGCAAACAAGTAAGCAAAACTCCCAAGCTCAAGTGAGCCCTTCCCAAAATGTAAGTGTGGTTGTACCACGCTGTGGTACAGAGGAACTAGTGCAGTTGTGCCAGCATTACAGACAGACTGTCTTTGTCCTGGGCAGGGGTTAAGGTAAACTTTATACTATTAAACTGATAATATAGCGTCTGCACTTTGTGTACAAAATTGTGGTCACAGTGTAAATTAGGAGTCTTGTTGTTTGAGACCCTCAGATCTATCCTCTATGCTCTGCCAAAATACAGTTTTTCCTGCAGGGTCTGCTATGCAAATTGCTGTTTTTTTTAGCAGAGCTGCTAATAGTTATATCACTTTAAACAGAAGTATTTTCAAATCAAACTCACAAAGGTGTTTGCTCAACCTGACTTGCATGATACACAGGATAATTAATCACTTTCTAGATTATATAATAGGCTGCCATTTCATTGTCTGTGCCTCAGACATTTTCCTTTCTCACTCCCCTATATATCCATTACTTTCTGCCTCTGCTCCGAGTTTCCGCTTCAGTTTTCCAACTTTATCCACTTGGTCAATGTTTCGCTTCCAAAGGAATGGGTTCTAGTGGTAATTCCTTTCCCGTACTCTTGGTCAACTGTAGCCTTTCCTTTGCTCAGGAATTGCTAGGGAGACAGCTGGAAAGTCCAGACCAGAGGGTTTGAAACCATCATAAAACAGATGAAAAGAAATGGAGAAAAGCAGTACAGGTGGGAGAAGCAAATGGGACTCAGGCCGTGATTTGGGAATGTAGGTGGGCATATAATGCTTTCTGTAAGAACCTGGAAACAATAAAACTGGTGAATGGGAGGATTATGCTGGATGAGTAGAAAGAAAGGACAAAGCCTCAGCTTTGCGGAGGGCACTGCACAGAAATGGAAAGAAGGAAAAATACATCAAAGGGTTTGTGTAAGCAGTACGAAACTTTAGCATTAAGTTTTGCTGATCCAAGCTTCTAAACTATTGGAGGTTTAACCATCACTAATCTTGACCTCCTCCATTTATGAGAAAACAGGACCAAATAAAATCAGTTACAGGATTCTGGGCTACGGGTATATCAAGTTATATCTCCTGTAACAAGATGCGGTGCAACGGCATGGCCTGAATTTCAGCTGTAGTAGCAGTCAGATTTTTCCCCTGAATGTCACATCTTACTATAATTTACTATCTGGAAGACTTGTAATTAGAACCATATGCTTCACTTTTTTTTTTTTTTTTTCTCTTGTGCACATGAGGGATTCCACATTTCTATAAACCTTGCCAATTGTAAACTCATCTCTCTCTCTCTCCACTAACCTGTGGCCCAACTGCATGTAATAAGAGTAATTTGGAGAATTACATTTGGTTACACTCTATTGCTGTAATTTGCTTCTTTCCTCTAATGGTCTGAAGAGTACTGAGCTAAACCAGTTAATCTAAAATAAGCTAAAATGGAAAGATACATTTTAGGAACAGGCAATTATATTATTTTAATTAATGCAACATCACTTTGCAGTAACTTATTTGGCTTTTCTAACAGCAGTGTGCATTTTAGGACAGATGCTGATCTTTTTGGTGATGCAGAGTACATGTAAGCCTGTCACACCTGAGGAACTTTGATACAGAGAAATCCCTAATGGGATTAATGTTGACATACCTGGCTGCATGCCACCCTTCTGCCCTCAGGTACATCTTACACAGAGTCACTACTGGAGTAAAGATGTATCTGAAACATTCCTGCATTTTGGCTGTTGTCAGCTACCCTCCCAAACACCCAACCTTGAGCAGCCTCAGGGACAGGCAGTGCAGCAGTGATGGGTACAGCAGGAATGGGTACAGCCCTGCTTCCCCTAGCCTGTGTGTTAAAAAGATATAGAATTCCCCAGCAGGAGTCATAGTTTATCTGTCATTCATTGGATTGCGCAAATAATTTGGGCATTTTTTCCACAATGAATGACAGTCCCATTGGCTGAATTTTTGTCTGGATTATAGTCACTTACAGAGGTTTTGGTTTGGTTTTTTGTGGTTTTTTTTTTTTTGGCATTCAGCTTTACGCCCTATCCCTGTAAAAGGAGCAGAGAGCTGTCAGGTAGGGCAGTGCAGGACACAGACACTGAAGAAATGAGGGTTAGACTCCATGATTTAGCACATTTTGATTCATTGCTGCAGCTAACTCCATCTCTCATCCCTGGACAACTTTCTCCCAGATGTCTCAATAAAGACAGCCACATAACACAGGCTTTTACCACGCTGTCAGTCTCAGTGTCTCTCATCAATAGATATGAGAGATGAGTGCCCTGCAGAGGGCACAGCTAAACCTGATGGGTACAGGACGAGGGCTGATCGCTCAGTCAGTGTAACCAAACTCCACTCCCTCTGCTCCCCTCTCGTCAGACCACACCAGGAGTGCTACATCCCACTCTGGGGCCCCCAGAGCAGGAAGGACATGGACCTGTTGGAACAAGTCCAGAGGAGACCATGAAGATGATTAGAGGGATTCTTCCAAGGAAAGGCTGAGATAATTAGGATTGTTTGGTCTTGAGAAGGCTGTGGGGAGACCTTATAGAAACCTTTCAGTACCTAAACTGGGCCAGTAAGAAAGGGACTTTTCACAAGGACCTATAATGGCAGGACAAGTGAGAATGGCTTCAAGCTGAGAGGAACCCAGTCTAGTGAAAGGTGTCCCTGCCTATGGCAGAGAGTTGGAACTAGGTGATATTTAGTGTCTTTTCCAGCCCATTCTATGATTCTATTGCTTTAGTTGAAAGACACTCATATTTCAGAGAAGAATCTGTTCCTTTCTAGTTTTTTTCCCTTGACCCCATCAAAAAACCCTAAATCCACACACTGGACAATGTTTCAAGAGGACAGTGCTTACAAGTATGTTTAGTGGAAACATTCCTTTAAAAATCTTATTTTTATTGCTTAAAATAGTTTCTAAATTAAAACTTGAAGGGTAAGCCCCAAGAGCATGTAACAAAATGTTCAGTAAACTAAAGCATTTTTGAGGCAGGAAAATAAAGATTTTTGTTTCCTGTCTTAAAACCTTTAAAAAAGGAAATCTAGTTTTGTATTAATTAAAATATTCTTTCCTCCCAAACATTCTCTGATATGGCAGTACTTACTTACCACTGCTTTCCAAATACCAGAGTCATGGGCAGTGCTGACATGAGGCATGCATTAACCTGTGATGGCATTTGTATGACAACTGAATTTGCATGAATTGCAAAAATGGGAAAAGACTAGTGGAAAAATTAAAATTAGCACTACAGAGAAAAATCATAATAGAGACATGTAAATCTGTAAAATAAAAAGTGGATTTACATCCACTTTTTGAGTAAGAAAAAAGAGTAAGCAGAGTATTACAGAATTTAGTCTTTCAGGCTGAGATGTGCTTAGTAGCACTATCCATAATTGCAAAATAACCTGCTCCTGTCTGTCATCCCTCATCCCACTTTGATTCTGCCTGAGTGGGAAGGAGTTGATTGCTAAGGGTCAACAACCAGTGAATAGGGTTCTTCTGTAGACCACAGAAAACAGCACATATATATATATATTTATGTATATATAGTGTGCACACACAGTATAAACACAAGTGGTACATTACCATAGGTAAGTGCATTTGACCCACATTAAGTCTATTACTCTCCAGATCCCACTAATAGAAATCCCTAGTTCATGATAAAAATTTAGGCACTGAAGTTATAACTCACTGCAATAACATGTTTTGTCTTGAACAGTGCATGAAATCAAACGAATTGTGAAATATGGTGCTCTTTTGGGGAATATTCCCTAGGGAAAGTTTCTGCTGTGGAGGGCAAATGTTTATTCACAGCATCACTGCTGATGGACACTGACTCTCATCAGCTGTGCCAGAACATGGAAACCTGTTATCCTTCTTGCTTGACTGAAAAGTTAATATTCCTTGATGTGTTTTAGAGAGCTTTGCTGATGTGCTCTGTTTTACAATCTCACAAAAAACTCCCAGTACACTAACTTGTTTTTGCAAAAGAGCAGATGACCTTTGCCATGAGAACGTCACCTCAAACTGCTTCTAAACGTGAGGACATCAGTTTGCCATTTTAAAGTGCACAGCATCTTGTGTGCATGGTGGTAAAAGCTGGTTATGAGGTTAGACAAATTTTCTGGATTGTTTTTTACAAAAATATTTTTAAGTGAGTCTGTAAAATGTTCCAGAATGAAGAAATCACACCAAAAAAAGAAGGTTGTAAAGGAGATCAAGAAATAGGCTCCTATAAATCTTCAGAGAAAAAGTTTTCCTTCTTCTTTACATTTTTAAATATCTCTTGTTCAGTAAAGGTCACACCATACATTTGGCTGCATTTTTAAACTATAGCAAGAGAAGACCAGGTTACAATTTCAGTGAATTAATGTGATGAAAATTAGACTGCTCTTTACCCCTTTTTTGTCCTCAATATTCATCTTGCATTGGATCACAGTTTCAGATCTGTGTCCAGATGGGAACAGCAATATTATTTTAAAGTTATTGATTTGGAAGATGGCAAGGGAGAAACTCTGGGTTTTTATGTCAAAAGCAACTGAAATGAGAAACCTGTCACAAGGAAAAAGATTATTTTGTGCTTAAGAAGGATTGGAGTCTGAGAGGGTCACGCACCAAATGCACAAGAAGCATAGTCAGAGACATCACCTATAATCGCGCCATTAAGGGTGTCATTGCAGATCTGCCTTAATCCTGGAAGTTTTGGAGAAGTGGAAATGCACAGACCCAGGTGTACAATCAAGACTCCTTAGAGCAGCTGTTGACTAATTTGTGCAATTTAAGTCGTCTTACATGTCACAATTTGTACCCAGCCTCACACTTCTCAGACTGCGGCACTGTGTGAATGTATCACATGCTTGGTGTTGCATAGTGGGTCTTAAATTTGCTTAGATAATACAGAATCAGAACAGTCAAATTGGTTAAACAGCCTCAAGGAAGTTACCCTCACAGGTACTGGCAGTTAATTACTTTCTCTTGTAATGTAGCAGAGGTATAATGTAATCCTTCAGGGGAGAGAAGACTGGTTTCCTTTCTATTTTTGGAGTGGATGCCTGGGATCACCTCAACATGTGTGGCTGCCACCCATACCTTCCTCTGGACAACCTTACATCTGCTCTTGGCATATATATTGCATTTTACCTTCCCCTGAGGCCTTTGTTAATACTTTTATTAGGTGCTGTCCCTATAAGCAGAGAAAGGACAAGGACAACACAAAACCTATGCCCCTGAAAAGGAATATGGCCACTATATTGCACTGCCATAGTTCAGTGCACTGAGCTCTTAAAAATGATGGCGAAGAACTCATTAGAGGGCAGGAGACAGCTCCGTAAAATACATCAAAAATCTATGTGTTTATTAGTTTGGAATAAAAGTTGCTTTAAAATAGACCATCTATCAGCAGCAGAAGATTGTGTGTTCTATTTGAGCAGTGAATATTTCTCAAAAAATAAACCTTGTTAAAAATATTAATCAGTGACTATGTGACAAGACTTGTCATTTTGCATTAAATGCTACAAATTTTCACTCTCTATCAATAAACATAATCTGTTATGAAACTGCATTATCTTACTGTGCTTAAATTAATTATATTAACATATTTAGAGCAAGTATTTGTCATATTTGTCACTTTATGAGAAACTGACAGACTAGAAGTCATGTTACATAAAGACACTAGTTGTGATGGTGGTGAACAAGATATTTTCAGACTTCTTAAAAACCGAAAGCATCAAGAAGGCCAGAAAAGTGAAATCAAATGTACCCCCATGGCTTTCTCTTGATAATTTGAAAAATAGTGGGAGCGAGATGAGTTTAAAGGGGTTTAAAGTGCCTGGAAATACAAGCTATGAGGAAAATAAGAGGTTTGTAGCCGTTTGGGCAACGGGTAAATAGCTGCTCGAAAGCCAGCCTGCACAACCTCAATGCACAAGGCCCAGTGGGACAGTGCTGCTGCCTGAGAGCCATTCACACCCCAAACTTGGGGTAAGAGGTTCTTTGGGTAGGACAATCACCATCACTTTTCCATGATGGAAATACACTAAGTGCCTCTTTTGGCACAGCAACGGGTCTGGGTTCAGAAGAGAACAGGGTATATAGAAATCACATGTGGGATAGAGTCACCAGGGAAAATTCCCCCCAAAATTTGTTCATATTAACACCATCTTATATCCAGTGTTAGGAACTCCTGCACTCTTGAGCAGCAAATTTTATTCACACACTTTAGAACAAATCAGTGGCAAGCGCAGGAGATTGCACAAACATGTCCTTTGGTGTAGTTATGCAAGAGAGAAATTTCACAATTAATTATTCTAAAGAGATAAACTTCCAAAAACTGCCTAGGGAAATCCAGCATACAAACCAACATTTAAGTACTGAATATGAGAAAACACCCAGAAAACGGAGAGCAGATATATATATTATTTTTGTTGTTGTTGTTTTAGTGCTTATGCTTCAGTATCTGAAGCAAAAGTTCACTAGATGAGGCAGAAAAACATATAGGTAGCAGCCAAACGAAACTGAGTCTTTGCAAATAATTTTCCTTACATTAAAATGGAAAACTAGAGGTGTCCATGCTGCTCAGATGTGTTCTTCAGGTACTTGCTTACAAATTTCACTACTGGCACAGCAGAAGAAACAGTTACACAATTTTGGTCTTTGCAGCATTCATTAAACTCTGAGCAGCTTAGGCTTCCAAATGAGAAGTTTGAAGGGGCTGTATTGGTATCCAAGAGAAACCATTTACAGGAGCTGTAGGTTTCTGGATATGTTCTGTATTTTCCATCAATCAACTCCATTTAATAGGTCTTAAGTAAATATTGCAAAATCAAGGCACTTTTATATATGGGTATTGTAAATGGAAGAGGTTATACCAAATACATGTTTCCAAGAACATATTTACTGTAAATCTATCCATTTTAGTAGATATAGAGGGATTTAGGCCACTGTAAGAGAAAGAAAAACACTTTTCAGATATCTTATCAGGGGTAAGATCCCTTTCCATCAGAGTCATAATTGCATGCTAGTAGATATACTAAATATATGCTCCCAGGAAGGATTACTGAGTAAGCATTTACTATTAATGTTGCTGATAAAACATGGCTAAATTATTTTATAGCAGAAGAAACACCTGGGGGCAAGGGGAGAAAACTGCTTTTTAAGTCTCCCATGGCACATTAATGTGGCTTATTTAAGTGAAGTGCTGAGTGGTGATAGGAAGGGAATTTTGATTAAGTGCTCAGGCTCTATTTACTGTCCTCTCTTGCGCTGGGGATAACAGAATTACTTAGAGAAAAGAAACTGCTAAGAGCATGAGTAGTAGTAGTATAAAATCTGGAATACTGTGTAAATAAATAAAATAAATGCATCATCCAGCTTGCCAAGAATTAACTACCTCTTTCTACACTTCCTGTCTGTATTATCTCATTCTAAACAGAGATGACCATTGTACTTTTGTTTCTAAATATTGCATCCTTTGGTGGATGCAAATATCTTAATTCTTAGTTATTGCATCAAGATTTTGTTCATGTTTAAGCCATTAATGTTCATTTTTACAGCCCTTTGGGAAGCTCAGCATGGACATCAGTTTCCTTGATGATAATCTGCACTGAGTGCCTTGTGTACGTACATCATATATAAGTGATCGCCACCCTATCAGCAGTTCTGAACAGATTAGCTCAACCTGAATATATGCAATTTTCATTGCTACTCTCCACCAAGGAAACCTGCATGAGTAATGTGTACCACCCTTGTGCTGGTTGCTGCCAACAGAGGGGGGATCTGATAGCCAGTGACAAGTATTCAAAATTCAGTAAGGCTCCCTCAGGAAGATGGTTTTCATATTAACAAGACATTCAAAACAAGGAAAAACCCCAATGCATCCTATCTACCTTTCACATATTGTTGAAACCCTTAAATACCATTTGTCTGGTAAGTGTCACTTCATGAAACAAGAAAACTGACACTTGGGAGATTATTTAGAAAGTATATTAACTGATTCAATAGCATTCCAGGAAAAGAGCAGCAGACAATTAACAGCAGCCCAAACCTTTGCTTACTAAAACCTTAAGACCTGTATGATTTCAACTTTAGCCAATAAAATCTGAAAAATCTTCAGAATTAAAGCCAATAAAATCTGAAAAATCTTCAGAATTGATTGTCCAAAGCTAAAAGCTATAATTCTCTAGTGTACAGTGAAGGACAATTTAGAAATTTTACAGACAGCTTCATATGAGTATATTCAATTATAGAAAGCTATTTTTCAAAGAGAAAAAACTCTGCAATGTGGACTGCTATCTACTGCACTTATCACTCTGAGATTATAGTTTATCTTTTTGTTACATACCTTACAGATACAGAGAGATAGCAAGACCTTCATGGACAAAAAAAATCAAATTCTCATCTATTTGAGAACCTAATTCCTGCAGTTTATAGCCTGAAAAATGCTATAAACATACACTGAAATTAAGTATTTTCTATGTGAGAGAGCTGTTACAGAGCTGTGAGATTAGGGTCTGATGTAATTTATCATTCCATTACAAAATCTGTGTTCTATATTCAGAGTCCTACAGGAACTTGTTTAGCTACAAGTTATTACACAATGATGATGCCCTTAGGAAGAGATGAGGAAGCAGTTCCTCTGTGACTTAGGTCTCCCCTCTTTGCTCTTAAAGCCTCAGAGAACTCAAGCTGGATCACACTGCCATGCTTTCATTAAAAAAAGCAGTATTTGTAGCGTGGTGGAGAGACTACAACAAAGAAATTCTGCTATGGTGAAGTTTTGGTAGAAGCTACCCAACTTCCCATTGAACAGAACAGCTTTGACACCCAAGATTGTTCAACACCCCTCCTTCAGACTGCCAGAGGAGCACTTCACTGCCTCCCTGCAGCCCAAGGGAGCACGGAGCACCGGGCTGCTGGGGCCACGGCGGCGGTCAGGGAGCTCCAGGCTGAAATGGTGGTGGGGAGGGACACCCTGGCACCCTGTAAACAACCACAAGGGAAAGTAGCAAGGAGAAAAGGTGAGCCAATAGTTCAGAGAGCAGTGTCTGAGCTCTGCCTCAAAGCTTCCCATGCCCTGGGAGGGTTAGTGATGTCTTTGTTTCTGTCACATTTGAGGAAGCAGATGCTGTGGAAATTCCTTCCAGCTAGAGACAGGCTGCGCTTGTGTACACGTGACTGAGATATTCCCTCTTCCCTTCCAAATGCAGGCAAACCTACGTGGCCACAAACAGTGACTAATTGTTTGGGCCAAAGGGGCAAGGATATAAATGAGCTATTTCTCATTACAGTGTAAGAAAATATTGATTACACATACACAGATGGCAAATAGTAGTCATGCTGGTATACTCAAGTCTCCACACTGAGCTTGTCTGGTATAGATTCATTATTTTTACAAGTTCATACTATGACTGTCTTCCCTATTGACAAATAGGGGTTAAAAACATAATAAACAGAGTGGATTTGTATTGGTATTATTAATGAATTGGCAACAACTGTCTCTGTGCCATTCATCTCTCAACATCTGTTTATATTTTATTTTAAATCTGTAAAAACGTTGCTCAGTAATCCCTTGATCCATACAGTAATTTCCTTTTGTTCCAAGCCGTTAGAGGTATCTTTGAAATACTCAGGGGAAAGACAAAAAGCAACCAAAAAACAAAGACTACTCATCTATTCCTTCAAGACAAGGCCACTTTCATCATAAAAAAATGAACATCATAAAAAATGAACACCGAAATGAAAGCAAAAAAACAAAGGTGGATGAACTGTGTGCTGCAATAGCATAAAAGTCAGGATGTTTGTGAAAAACCATCAGTCATTATTGTTTTAAATTGCTCTTGATTTGTGCAAAGGAACACACCAAGTCAGCTGCGCCTAATCTTTCTTGGGAGTTATCTTGTGCATTTATTTGCTGCTCTCTGGCTCACTAGGAATTCTGCTCACTGTTTGTCACAGCCAGGAACAAGTCTGTTAAGCTCACCCCTGGCTGATAAGTAGGCGTTGTTGCTTATGGATATCCTGTTGCGTTGGCCTCCTGGAGTCCTGGATTTTCTTATTGTTCAAGGCACAGTGATTTCAGGGCAGTGCTCTTTATGAAATACAATGCTGCTTGAAAATTTGTCAATATGGGTTCTAAAAATAACTGAGGTATGAGCAAGTACAAATAACCTGCTCTCGATTTACTTCTCTATAACAACTGTGTAACCGGAAAGAAGAAAAAAAAAATCTTTAAAAACTGGAGTGAGAAGGCAGTGCCTCAGCTTGTGATTTATTGTATTACTGAACAGATTAGAGACAATGCCCACTTTTGAAACAATGCACATAGGCAAATGATGTATTTATTACACCACTGCAAGAGCCAAATAAACCATGCCCACCAAGGAAAGTATTGTCAGGAAAGAGAATAACATCAAAAGATCTCCGGACTGGCAAGTCTAAGTCAGAATAGTTCAAATAGTACAAAAGAAACAAACAAGATTTATGGTTTTCTAAAGTTAGAAAATGTCCAAAACTTGTATTCTGAGGAGATCATGTGCCTTTAGAAAATCTGCATAAAGAAGATTATTAAAACACCTACTTAGAAAGCACTCTGAGAATTCCACAAATATGAAATATAGCAAATTATGCTTTTAAAAATAAAAATAATTTAAAAACTCCAAACAACCAGCTCACTTTTATAGCTCGATACCCTCTTTATTTCCTTGCTCCATGAAGCATATGACATTCAAGAGAAGGCTGGAGAGACACAGATAGAATAATCTAAAAGGGACAAAAGAAAACCAAGAAACATTGTTGAGGGAAACAGGGAAAGAAATGAGAGGCTTCAGTCTAAACAAAACCAGAGAAAACTACTTGGAAAGAATTTCAGCAAAGAGGTATGTTTAATTGCCTACAGCCCCAGGAGAGGTAATTTATGTGCCAAGAAGTTATGGAGGTTTTATGTGCCTATTAGTCTGCTATTCAATTAAAAAATGTGTACTTACCATGGCAACCTCTATGTCTCACAATACACGTGCTAATTCTAAGACATCTCTATAGAGCACCTCCTTAAAGAAACATATACCACAGCACCAGCCATGACATAGATTTCCACACTCAGTAAAGCACTAAAAAAACCAGCCCATGCAGAATTTTGGAATTATAGGCTATAGAGAAAGATGGGTAATCTTACTGTACTGTTACCAACTCCATATGGGAGCCCAGCAGTGTAATGTATGCGCGCAGTGCATTGCTGCACCTTAGTGCAGCTCACCATACAATCTTGCCAGCATTTCCCTTCTTGCCCACGGAGATAATGCTCTTATGCTTTGAAAGAGGGCTGCTTTTCCTCTGGGATCTGCTTTGGACTGGCTGACTAATTCCTTAGGCCCTGCTTCCACTGAAGCTGTGTAAGCTTTCAATTGTACTCTGCTGGATTAAAGCCTGCCAGGACATGCACCTTCCCTTTGTTTCAGCGTTTGCTGTCTGGGAATTCCCTTTCTCACCAGCCCACGCCAGATCTCACTGTTCTCAACAGGCGTTGTCCTTCTCCCTCTTCCTTATTTGAGCTTCCCATGACAACAGCTATTGGCAAGCTGATTTTCCACTCAACAGCTTACTCCTTTTCAGAGGAGCAGTATCTGTTGCCAAAATTCTTGGTCAGATGTGTAATTAATGGATCAAAGCATTTGTCACATACATGACCTGAGGAATGAACCACCTTAAAAAAAATGTATGTACTGCATCCATAACTTTTAATTATTAAGGAGAATGTTGAGGCAATCCTTCTGAAAGTAAAGAAAGAATTGAGGTGATAACCTACATTTCCAATAGCTTTTATGTAACTAGCTTCTTCTAATAATCATCTTCCTCCCTCTCACTGACTAGTGAATGCATATCAGATCACTCTCACTGCCATGGAACACAGTAGTCCTCTTTGCCCGTCTGCAACTCATTTAGGGCTAGTGCTAAAGCACACAGAATACAGAAAAGGAATGCATCACCGTGTGTAAAGTTCTGGATTTGTTGAGGATTAAGCCTCAATCACATTTCAAAGATGTTTTGCTTCTTTCTTTGTGTCATGGTTTAACCTCAGCTGGTGACTAAGCACCATGAAGCACCTTGCTTACCACCCCCTGCCCTTGCTGAGGTGGGGGAAGAATCAGAAGGGTAAAAGAGAAAATTGGTGGGATGATATGAAAAAATTTAAAAGCCACTTACACCAGAAAAACAAAACAAAGGCATTCATCCCATGGAGAAGGGGTTCAGTCATACCCAAGAAAGCAGGGTCTCATCATGCAAGGTTCCTTGAAAACACAAAAATGCCACCAGTCTGAATGTGCCATCCCCTTCCTCCTATTTCCCCCATCTTTATAGTCTGAATATATTGGAATAATTATGGAGTATCTTTGCTCTCAGTTGGCTATATCTTCTCCAATTCCTTATGCACGCCCAGCCCCTTCCCTGGTGGGGTGGTGTGAGGAGCACAAAAGCCCTTGACACTGCTCAGCAATTACTGAAACATCCCTGTGTTATCAACGCTGTTTCCAAAACAAATCCCAAACAGAGCCCACACTAGATACTATGGAGAAAGTTTACTCTGTCCTATTCCAAACCAGCACACTTGGCTTTCCCTAGTAACAAGCAAACAAGTCATTTATTAGTCACTGCCCTTAAACACAGAATATATACACAAAAGTTTTGGAGGTCCCAGACTGTTTATGGCTTGTAAGCTCTTTAGATGTATATACTATGAGAAAATGCATTCAAAGTCACCAGTTGAAATAATTTATAGTCATAAACAATGCCTCAGAAGACTTTTTCTTTCACAACACTTGCAACAGGCCCCATCCCATTCTTTTTGGCAGGAAAATACCTGTTAAGTTTAAGGAAGCACAAACCAGCACTGCCCTGGGAGGAGCAGCTGCTTTAAACACTATAACTGATGAATGCACAGCTGCATGTGATACTTTCACCTGACACCAACAGAGCACAATGAAACAGCAGCAAAGTAAAATTTCAAATTTGCGCAGATTTTTTTTAATCTGTGAGGAAGTGTAAAGTCTAACTCACACTTCTGAGGTAGCATCAGGCTCACAACAGTAGCAGCAGAAGCACACCCAAGTCACATTGCCCATCTAATGCTCACAAGAAGGGCAGCAATCCCACTTAAATCTTCTCTCTCCTGAAAGTTTCCCAAAATGTGAAAAAACAGCAACCTGTCTGGCTTCTCTGGAAGGTAATGAGCCTTGCTGGCCACCTGGCAGCTTGTCACCAGCTTACTCATGTCAGCTGTGAGGGACCAGCACCCACACTTGGGGTCAAGATCGGCTCACCCAGTAATGAAAAGTTTTCTTTCCTCTCCTTTCCCCTTGCCCTGTACCCTCACTATTTTTCCCCACCATGGATTAGACTGCCTAAAATGCAGAATAAAATTATGAAGTGTGGGTTGAATTCCAGATAAATGCTGTTGATCACTTCCTAAAAGGTTGACCTCCCCCTCAGTGCTTGTCTTGATGCTAAGGGCATCTTCAGAGGAAAGGAAAATATTTTCCTGACAGATGAGAAATGCACACTAAACTAGATAATGCCAATGGTACATTCAGAACTCTAATCTAAGAAAAGGAAACCAAGGAACTAAAGAAAAGTTTTGAAGATGTTTGGTATGAGTGTGCTGTACTAAAAGTACAGTGCAACTCTTCCCACTCAAGGGAGGAAGAGATCTGAGCTGCCTTTTCACATGATGGATGTGAGTGATTTTCATGAGCAAGCTACAGTGTCCTTTTTGTATTACAACTCTGGGATCCTGAGAGGGGAATGTAGCTAAAAGCATCAATTTTGATACAAATCCTTTATGGTCTTTAAATTGGGCACTGCCACTTTAATAAGCCACACCTGGTTAAGATTCTTGTTCTGTTGAATTCCTCCCGCTGTAATGAGCCCTGAACATCAGGCTGAGGCTGTGATCAAGACAATACAATTAATCACCAGACCGTGCACAATTTCAGTAACATGAAAATTGCACGCAGTTAGATTTTCTAAGTAAAACTAATATTTCATGCAGGGGAAAGGGTGAAGTTTCAGTGCATAACAAAAAAGAATTTCGGAGGTTTAAAAAAACCTGGCAGTCAGCAGGGCCACGTGAAGGTGAATGCATAAATCAAATAACTATACCATCTGTTACAGAAAACTTAACGGGAATTAAGTGGCCCATATTTTCTAAAAATATCTTTCTTCACAGTATGCAGAAGCACTGAATATCTAAGGAGGAATACTGGAATTGGACTTTAATTAGGAAATTTTGAGTTTTGAATACAGCATGAGCTTAGTCAAACTATCAGGAAGATAAGCTTATTAGGGGAGAAATAGGAATGACTATTTGCATGGCAAAAAAAAATAGATCTTTCCAGTGGGAGGAAGAAGGGGGGATTAAAAACATGGAGTGGCCCCATTTTCAGTATTTTTTCAGCTGCAACTTAAGGTGTCACAGAGAGACACAAACACTGACAGACAGGTCAGGTCCAACCTCTGGGAGTTTTTTTATTCTGATGTTATCTAAAATAGACCGGTCATTTCAGCATCTTTAAAATTCACAACCAGAAAGTTTCCCATGTATTTGAAAGTATATTTCCATGCAGCAGCTGTTTCTGTGTAATTGCTGTATTCACCAGAAATCCATTCAAAGTGCAGAGACAAAATGCAATTGTCATCTCTTTCCAGGCTCATCTCCAATGACAGCTAGTGGGAAGGCACAACTCCTGGAGAGCACGGCTAGCTCCTTTCATTCTTTTCCCCATGTGATGGGGAAAACCAGCACACCCCATTAAAAGAAAAGTGTAGTAATTTGTTTTCTCTACCATTAGGTTATAAAATCTTCAGGGGCCTTTTTGTTTTTCTTTTTCCCTAAGAATTTGCACATCTGTACTCAAGGAATCTTAGTCCTGTCAGCGCAAAAAATAATAAAGATTAAAAACAGCAGGAAAAGCTAAAAACTTTATATAGGAGTGGAACAACAAAGACAGGCTTCCTTAGAGAGGAGGTATATATACTGGTCCAAGAGTTGATATAAAAACCTAAGAATAGATTAAATGTGATGATACAACTAAATGTTTTAGGAAAATAATTTTCAAATGAAGCAATTGAGAAGGGTGAAAGTAAAAGAATAAAAGGAGTGACACAGAAAAGACAAAGTGACATACAGACAGACAATAAACAAAATGCATTTTTAAAAGTAGCAAAAAGGCTAATTTTGAGGGAATAACAAATTGATGTTTAAAAATAAACCCAAATAAAATTAAAGTTTCCATTTTTTGCACTGTCACTTTTCTGCTCCACCTTTCAGTTTCTTTTGCTCCCCCTCCTCAATCTTACCTTCTCTACAGATATTCTCAACTCTCTTGGGAAAGATCTCCTATTATATATTTTTGCAATGTCTGACAAAATAGAGCCTTTCTCTCAGCTTGCGCCTCTTTATATTACTGTGGCACAAACAGTGAAGAGCAGTAATGGTAATAGTTGGGAAAGCCACTCAATAATTTTTCACCTTAACAATTTTAACAGCAAATGGCAGTTCTGTGACACTGACACAGTTCAACTAGGCCAATGATATTCAATTTTACTGTCAGAAAAACTGGAAGAGAATACCATGTTAAATCCCAATTCATCCAAAATAAAAATCCTTGCTACCTGAACTGATCCAAAAGACTTCAGAAACTGCATTTCATAGCTTGCACATGGATTCACAGGAATTCATCTTTTAAATAGCATAATCCATTTGCCACTCAGCAGCTTTGGCTTATTTGAAGTCCAGCTAGCCTGTAAGACACCAAAACAGCAACTATTATAGGGCCACACAGTTTAGGATTGAGCTGACTTTATACTCAATCTTTTCCAATGGAAAAAAGTTCCCTACCTTTCAAAATCTATGGGAAAAAAAAAATGAGCATTTTATTTTGCTTCTAGATAGCAACCCAAAATGTAAGTATTAGGAATTTTTCACAGAGCAATTAATTTTTGTTAATTGCCATTACTGAGGAACCATTATTACATAGTAGCAATAACTTCATTTTGTGGTTCCCACACTGAAAGGGACAAGGAGTGACCACCTACCACGGTAGGGAAGAAGGGAAAGAAGTAATTTTTCAGAAGTTAGAAAACAATGTTGGAAACTACTGCAAAACAGGCTGCTGAGGAAAGGAATGGTGTAAAGAGTAAGCAAAGGATATTCACACTTCTAGAAATGACTAAAAAAATGTTTCTTTGTGTGTGTCTTTCTGGAAATGGTATGTAGCAGGAATAGAACTGTGCTGTAATTAAAACAGCTCAATAAATGACTCCTTAAAGCATATTTGGGCAGGGAAAAAAGGAATGTCATTTTTCTTTAGTGTGCCTGGAGAAAGGCTGTATTCTCTTTTAAAATCTAGTGCCATTCATAGAAAGTTATATTTAAAATATATATGAAAAAAATAACATATACATGAGAGAAATCACAACAATAAACATTTTATTTGTGGGGTTTTTGGAAGTCCCTATAGCAACTCTTTGTCATCTAATGCCTCACTCTGTGTTTGATAATGCACATTAAATACTCTAAAAATCTTAATTATTAATAAGAAATTAACTGATTTTGATTGATCTGGTTGAGGTGACACATTTTTGGTGTTGTCCGTGGCTGGAAGTTCAAGAGAGGTAATCCAGGCAGTTAGCAGTGAGGTACATCCATGCTGGAGTGTGCACTGCTGTGCAGAAACATGCATGCTAGTCCTGAAGAAGACAGCTCATGTTCAGGAGTGGCTTGCTGAGAAATGTCACTGCAGTGCTCAGGAGCTTGGTGACCCATGAGGACAAAGCAAGAAGCTGCTCCCCTCACCCCAAACGCCTCCAGCTGTTCAAGCAGGGTGAAACTGAGCCTCCTGTGGCCCAGAGCAGGAGCACTTGGACCTTCCCTCACTGTGAAGGATTTAGCAGAGGGGTTGGAGCCCTGGTGGATTGGTGTCCTGGGCTGAGGGGTGCGTGGTGGAGCTGGGATGCTGCAGGTCAGCCACGGCACAGGCTGCACTCCAGGGCTCCTTGCACATACTCACTGGGTGCTTCCAACATCCTCAGAGCAGACATAACATCTGGCTCCTTGCAGGGGGATGTTGCCAAGGGCTACACTCAGGGAGTAAAACTAAACATATTTTCAAGACTAAATCAAGAGTGGGTTATAGCAATGCCCCTAGCTCTGAGACATGTGCACTCACACACACGTTTGTACGTGCACACAGAGTTTATTTAAAAGTTTTATTGTTAGCCTTGTAATTAGGCCCCCGAACATCCCCTGTGTATGTATCAAATTAAGCTCCAGTAACCAGGGATTTTCCTAGCAATATATACTACAGTTGAATTCCTGTAATTCTCGTATTAAAATCTTTTACCATAACGATCTGTATTTAAATAAATAGCCTGTTACATTGCTCGTGCTCACTGAGTGCTATTGCTACTTCTTTCCAAGAGAGAGCAGTAGTGAATTGTACTATCATTACACTGGATAGCTTTACTCAAACACACTCAATTTACATTTTCGACTCTGTAACCTTTCAACCTATTGACCATGAAAAATGCTCCAACATAACGTGACACATATAAATGTTTAAAGTCCAAAGGGTAATTATCTATATTCATAGCTAAAACTGTGCCTTGATTTCACAATAGAAACCATATGTTCACTCAAAACACTTTCAATAGGCTAAATAGCACCCAGATTAACCCTGAGTTAGTTTACTGGTTAAAATAATAGCAGCATCTTCTTCTAATTCAGTAGTTCATTTATCGTTTTTGATCAAGGCACTGAATGTGAACTTTCAACATTTGAAAGCTTAACTTGAAAAGTAAACTGCATGGTAGAAACTCACTGATTCTTAAGTTTTATTTTTAATGCCACTTAATGTGCCTGATAACAGTTCAAAATGTGTTATTTACCTGCAAGTAGAATTCTGTGTTGCCTCACATTTAATAGACTAATTTTCTCTCCCAGAAGAAAAGGGCAATGACTTTCTGACTTTTATTTTTTTATTGTCCACAGAACAGTGCTTAACAGAATGCCATTTAGAACAAATGTAGACTATTTTCTTTTATGAAAAACGTCTTTTGCCCAAATAGCTTCCAGGAAGGATGAAAAGCCTAGAGCACAAGCACTGTAACACACTTGCAAGGCCTCTGCAGTAACAGTAAGAGAAGTCTAGCAGTGAAAGGTGTACTAAATGGGACCTCATCCAGGTTTTGAAATAAGCAAACTATTAAGATACATATTTTCTTATCTTTTTTCTTGTAAGATAGAAAAAGATTATTTTGAGCCTTTGAAATCACTGCAGCAGAAAATTACAAACAGAAAACAAAATTGTATATTACAGGAGTAATGACAAGTCAAAGGAAAGAGACATACTTAAAAAAAATAGCAAACAGGCAAATGACTTTTCAGTGAGTGCTGACTCTCTGCACATTAAACTGGTTAAAAGCTCCTTCTCTCCCTGCTTGTCATGTCATTGTCCCTGTCAGGCAGCAGAGAACACCTCCAGCTAGTACATGATATACAGGATGCTTCATCAAAAAAGGTATTCTCTGTCTTTGAATTTGAATTGACACTTTCCTTATGTATATTATAAATGCCCTGTGGAAGTGGCAATGGACTACGGTGCAAAACCCCCCCCGAGTTCTGCAGAAAGCTTACTGGAATGCTGATCTCATTTCAAAAGGACCTTATTACATGTGGACATGATTGCCTTAAATGTGCACAGGTACAGCCATGAAGAAAACCCCAGAAAATAAGTCTGTCTGGTTTTCAGCTGAGCTTCATCTTTATGCAGTAAAATTGAGTTCTTATGCATATGAGGCATTTTGTTCCACCTCTCCTGCCTTGGAACAAAAAGTTATTCTCTTTCAGGGAGAGGCTGAGGCCACGCATTTGGTTTATTAGAGTAAAAGTGTTGTCCCTCATAAATTTGGAATCTTCCCTTGAACTGTTGCCATTCCGAAATGTTGTAATTTTACATCCATCATTGCATGATATGCCCTAAACAAGTCAGTGGAACCATTCACCCTTAGAAAAGCTGGCACTCAACCAATTTACTCACTCTGCAAGAGTCTTTATACTGTTCTCTTGTACACCTTTGCCATCATTTATGCATCATTTACCATAAAGTTAGGAACTGCTAATAAATCCCTTATACTGGATGCTGTGAGTAAATCAGAAAGGCCTTTCATATTTAATATCACAACAACTCTGTAGCCTTCATTTTGTCATATTGTAGATTATTTCTGGAAAACTACTTGTCCTACTTGTGTCCCACTGCTATTTATCAGAATTTTTTCTGTGCGTTGTCAAATCAACATACACGCTGAGCATTTGTGTTTCTATGATACCTATTTTACAAGATCAGTCCAAGTTAATACAGGTACAGGCTACATGTAATTACAATTTGTATTGTATGGACTTTGAAGAGGACTATGAATTTGTCAGAATTGCTTACTGTGTTTGCAGGCCTCAGGATTTCAAAAGTTTAGGATGAAGGGGAGTTTCTTTTTGCTCAGTCTGCAGTGAAATTATAGCAGGTGCTCCCAAATATGAGATGAGTGGTGCCACTGGAAGAGACTGGGCTAGAGGAAAGCAAGAGCAAGACAGTAGGTGTGGATAATATATATTAATAAATATATATTATCCACACCTACTGAGACATGAATACCAGTCTCTTCCCAGGTCACACACTCATATTCCTGGTATGGCCTCAGGGAGAAGGTTCAGCAGGGTACAGAAAGCACAGATCTTCCCTTTGGAGCCTGTGGTGGCTTTCCTAAAGGCTGGGAGCTGCTGCCATTCCAGTTCAATTTCATTCTTGTGACAGGGACATCTGATCCTGCTGAGCTGCAGAACCTCCTCATTTGTAAAAGTGAAAGAACATTTTGTGCACTTTTCATTACATTTTAAACTGAGACAAAAGGTGGATAACAAAGCCAGGTGAAGCGTCATTAAATTTCCCTTGTCAGGAACTCAACCAGTAAAGAAGAGACATTGTTAATGTTGATCAAGTGAAATCACTGCTCTGTAGATTAATAGATTCCTGGCTGGTAATGCCTAAAGTGGTAAGAAAAGAGAGGCTGTTAGAAAACAAGGAGAGCAGTAGTTCCAAAAGGCTGAGATCAAATTTTTTTACAGACATAAGGCAGCAGAGAGATTTCCGCATCATTGTCGTGTAAATGGTGAAATTACACTTTTTTTTTTTTATTGAACTCTAACTGGCTACTTCCTGATTTTGCTCTCTTTTACAATCCTTCTGATCATCTATTTGAACGTAAATTTAACACACTGAGTTATCTAGCAATTCTAACATACACCAAATACTCTGGCAAGTTTGGTTCTTTCCAGTCATTCTCTTAAATGTCTGTGCCTGGATAAGAGGTTAATTTATTTATTTACCATTTAATTTTGTTGCTTTGATTGGTTTTGTTTTGTTTGGTTTGGTTTGGTTTGTTTAGGTTTGGATTTTTTTTTGGTAGGCTTGGCCCTCAGAAGGACATACACCTGCCTCTGAATAACAAAACTGAGCCATGACTTCCAGGACAAAAACTTCAGTGATTAATCTAAGTAGAAGGTAATTGCTTGGCTTCCTGCAATTTTCTTGTAGACAAACTTCCTCCTTTCTTCCAGTAGCTTTGCAGCAAATATTTGTCAATGATACAAAACATGTTTGTAGAATCTCTTAATATCAGCGGACAATAAGATTAAGGAGGGCTGACTCAGCTGTGCTCATATCTGTGAAACCTGCTTTTATCTGCTCTTTTGTAAAAGTCAATTAATTCGAAGACCTTTTTTGTTAATTGTTCACATTTATCTTTACTGTCTTCCATTCTTTTTCATTTTTATTATTGTTAAGGGTATATTTTTAAATAATAGTTCATCATTGTTATAATTCTGAATTGTTATTAACATAATCTTCCTTTTCTATTGAAAGGACTCTTTCTCATCAGAATTCTTAGAAACACTTTAAATCTTTTTTGTTCTCACAGCCCCTAAACATTTCTTTTTTATTCTTTACTTTTACAAGTTTTGATCTGTTGTTACAGAGTAATCTAATCTAGTTAACTTTTAATTTCAGTAGAATCTTTATATTGCACCTAACTTCAGGTTCTTTCTTGTGAAGACACATTGGTTGATTCTATGATTAAGAGCTGGAGACAAGAGGGAGATTTTATTATCCCTCATCTGCATCTTCAATACATTTTATTAATCAGAAATCAAATTCTGGGTCCCCCAGAGTCAATGACAACATCAATATGAACTTTGAAATTACCAAGAACATAGGTCAGATGCCTGAATATGAATTTTCCCATTTGTCTTTGTATTCTACAATGGATCCATCGTTTGCCATACTTAATTTAAAAAGCTTATGGAATTTGGCTTCAGCACATTCCTTTATTTTTATATCCTCAGGCAAATTCATCCTCACAGTAAGAATTAAATCTAGGGCAGTTTTGTCTTTTTTTTTGCAAATGATGAAATTGTCTCTTTGACACAGCATGCTTGGATGTATCTGTCTCCCAACAGATTTATGAGCAGCTAAAATCCCCCAGGAAGAAAACATCTTCTAGCCAAGAATTTTCTGTACCCTGCTGTCCTTATGTTTGACTGGTTAGTAGCTGATAGCCACCATTTTTCAGTTTTGCTTTCTAGTTCCCTGCATCGCTGTTAATTACTTTGAGCAGCCTTGCAGGAGAAGATGTGTGTGCATTGATTAGCCACGTTGCTGCAAGTAGCACCACCTTACTGGCTTTACCAGCATAGCACACTCTCAACATTTCTAATGAATGTGCTGGAATTTGAAGGCTTGTTCTGTGCTACATTGCTGTGATTTACTATGCTGCTTTTGTGATTGATACGCATTATTGGCAATTTGGAGAATGAAACAGTGCACAGAAATGATGAAAATAGCAGAATAAAATGAATAGCTAGAGTGGATTTCCTGAGCTGCACTTCTACAGATGTAATGATGAGACTTTGCTTTGGATTTGGATGGCTTCAATTCCACACAAACTCCTTAATCTGATATTTCCCACTGGCTAGGTGCCCCGAAAGGCTTCGAAGCAGCTAGTAGGGAGCACAGGCAGAGGAATCCAGGCTAGCTAAATTTGGATTGCTGTGCAGAACCATGTGGCTCATCACAGCTGTGCTTGCACAAGTAGGACAGCCAAGACCTGCACCCATAGATTCATCCCACTGATGGACAGGAGGGTAGTCATGTAGTCACCTAAACAAAAAGTTAAACACCTGTGCATATGGACTCACTCAAATTCCCTTTCTGCTAATGGCAAACAGTGCTTGACAATTTTCATTGTTAAAAAATTCAATGGGACTGGGAAAAGAAGTACTTTTACTAAAGGACTGACAGGATTGGTTTGAATCCTTTTACACCTCACAGGCATCCATGTTTTAGTTTGTGACTCTTTAGAAAGTATCACAATTATTATTGACATAATTTCTTGAACAGGATTCTAACATTTTTGCTGTTGTCCACAAATGGACTTGAAAGCAGTGTTTCTCAATCCCTTCTGCCTGACACACAAGTAAAATCTTAGGTTTTTGTGCATTTCTTCCAGGTTCTTCCTGAATGCTTTTCCATGCATGTTGTTTCTCAGGCAACAGTCCATGAGACATTTAGGACAAATAATTAAATGGGAACTTCTGTTAAATTTCTACTTACCATTTGTTAACAATAAATTGACATCAATTAAATAGTTGGAAAAACATTTCCTTTCTATAAAGTTTTGAAGAAGAAACAACCATCTGATCTCTTCTTCAAATAAGTTTATTATTTCAATGGAGCCTCATCTTCATAAACAGTAGTGGATGGATGATGTTACAAAGGATTTACAATCTTTAATGCTTGGTCTTCTTTTTCTTTCCTTTCTGGTAATGACTGTGATTCTTAGAAATTACATTAATAGAGATAAACACTTGAAAATGAGATATTTTTTTTCCGTTAATATTTCTTTATGCAGTGTAAGCAGAAGGAAGATTAAACTCTGCAGCAATGGCTGTGCTTCTTCACTACAATGCTGGCTGTAGGCTGGGTGAAAGTCTGTGGCTGTAGTGCCTGTGGTCTTGGTGCTGATGTTGTCAAATGCTCAGTGCTGAGCCCAGCTCACTGCTTAGGACTGGCTTTAGGATTTACAGGGGAATTCATGAGCAGGTATCACCTGGGTGCACACTTCAAGGGCAGGATGCACCAGGAACACCAGAAAATGCTGAAAAGCTGCAGTTCATCAACACTGCAAAGGCTTGCTCAGCCCCTACTGCAAGCAAGGTCCCTGTGCAAGGGGTTTAGACTCAAACCCTGCCCATGCACAGAACAGCCGTGGGACCGGGGTCACAGGGGTCCGAGGGTCAGTGCCAGGCAGCAGGCATGGGGCAGCTGCAGCCCTGGGCAGCAGGCATCTCCCTGGGATGTGTGCCCACGGCTGGTGGGCGCTGCTGTGGCACAGCTGGAGCAGGCACAGATGACCCCGGGGGTCTCAGGTGGGTCCTGGGCCATGGGAGCTCCAGGGAGGCCAGGCTGTGCTGTGAGGTCTGCGGTCCCCTGCAGTGGTGCCTGTTCCTGAGCAAGGAGGACAGTTTTGAGCGGGACAATGCCACCATCTGCCTGGCCTGGGGGCAAGGGGCAGAAAGCCTGCAGGTGTAGGGAAGTTTCAGACCCTACTCCTGGTGGCAGAGAAATTCTCAAGAGTCTGGACTGAGCTCCCTGGGGCCCATGGGTCTGGGCAGCCTGGCCAAGTGTCTTCCCTGCTGGGGTATCCAGAGGTGGCCTTTCCACCCTGCACACCGAGTGCATTCAGCATGGTGCTGGGCACTGTGTGCTACACAGGGTGGGTTTGGCTCCCTCTTACCTGTCCTCTCACCAGCACAGGCAGCAGACCACAGGCTCCCCAAAGGTATATTTTACTGCTATAGGTGCAGAGAAAATTGTGGTGAATCCTGCTCCGCCCAAGAACAGCAGTTGTTTGGTGCTGAAGAATCCTTGGAGAGTTTAGTTGCCAAGCTCTAGGAATTTTTCAGAGTATATGCAAACTGGAATGTTTTTATTATTTTTTTCACTTAAGGTGTATCTTCAAAGATGGATGCAGACAGATTTTTCAGCAGAAACTTATTACCTCAGGCACACTGGATGGTTATACAGTGCTGGACCATATCTGGCACATTCCCAGCTAGCTTAGAGAACAGGATGAGTGAGGTTGTGGCTGTCTGCACATTTCCATGTAACCATATTCTTAGGCTCCTCAAATAAATTTTATTGCAGAAAATAAATAAATATCATCTCTCTCACACAAGCATTTATATTTTTCATTTTTATTGCAATTCTTTATAGAATCTTCAAACTGTCACACAATTGAACTTCCCTGTTTACGTGCGTGCACAGTATGAAAAAATATAATGGCTTAAAAACTTGGATTTAATGCAAAACAGCTGACAAATTTAGGCATACTTTTCTAACCCAGCTTTCCTGTATAATAATATTTGATTATTTCTAGAAGTCTGCAGTTGAGGTTTTTTTTGTGTATTTGTCTTGCAGAATATTTTTTAGTTAAGGAAAAATTGCTTCCCTGTGTCTTAGAGTTCTTGTGTAATTTCAATTTACAGTATGTGCTCTTATTGCAATATTTGTTTTAGGGGAAAAACAGTAACCTGGATTGACTGTGTCTGCAGTATATTAGATTTTATATATTACAATTAAATCCTCCTCTGAGCCATCTGGTTTACAGATTGTATAGATTTTAAAATTTTAGTTTGTCTTCCCAATTACCAAGATTAGGACCACCTTTTCAAGTTTTACTCTTCAAACTTTCCTTATATTTTAACTTTCCAGTAAAAGTAATGGTTATTGGCACATGAGGTGATTAATAATCCTGAAATAATGATTTTAAATATTATCACATGAAGGATATTTTCCAGGCAAAGGAGCCCAGAAGTGACCTTTCTGATCTTGCTAATTTTCCACCAGATAGAGGACAAGTCACCTACATCTGCAATATTTCCTTGCTCTTGGCCATGCTTAATATAGGCAACACTATAAATTCTGCTGTTCTGTATTTAAGTCATTTTTGGGGTCATACTTGTGCACACTTGATTCTGAATTTTGCAGGATTTCAGTGAGCAGAGACTGACGTTAGATCAGATTGAAAGAAAGGGCACTCTCAGCAAAACCAAGACGCTGGGTGCAAAATAGCAAAATTGCAAAATGCAAAAACCTCAGGAAAATGTCAAGCAGCACTTGAACTCACTCACATGATGGCTTTGCCCTGCAGGTTCCTGTGCTGTCTGCAGCTCTGCCTCTGCAGAGGTGCTGCCTCCCCTGCTTCTGCAGTGAGGCACCAAAGTGCCTGTCACTCCTGATGCACAGCAGTCAGATCTGGAAGGCAGGCTTTGATGCCATGCCCTAAGCAAGCACACAGCACATTTTAGGTATTTCTTAGATAAGGTGAGCTGGAGTACAGGCCTTGGGGGCTGTAATTTTAGATGAACTTAAATCCTGTTTAGTTCCTGGGTCAATTGCTTGATCCTGCCACAAATCTATTTCTTCTGAGAAATCTGGGACTAAACCAAGGATGTCTTTGGACTGGGAACTGTGTAGATAGTTATTCCTTACGGTAGAAGAAGGTCTTGGAAATTATGGCTCCTCTGAAACCTGTGTGACAAGTTGTATTTTAGGAAAGCAGCCTAAGCAAAGGGTAACGTACATTTGGAAATGTGTTCCTTAACTCTCTGGGCAACTATTAAGGTTTTTATGTTGCTATGTGCATTTTTATTAACATTCTCCTGTTCAAGTGTAGAAGTACATTATTAGAGTATGTACACAAATATTTTGAAACCATCATAGATGGATAGCAGACCAGGAATGACCAGAATGACCATACAGTAGGAATACCCTGTAATGATATTATTCCTGTAGCTGGAATTAGTGTAGAAGTATTGGAAATTGTGTTCAAAATGTGATGGCAATTGTCAGTCTTGTAATGACAAAGTACAGTTTTGTGTGTTAAACTTATTTTGTTCACATATTAAAAGAGGGTTTAATCTTCTAAATTTGTTTAGAATTATGTATATTGGGATACCATACTGATTGTTGAGAAAATTGGTCTTGTCAGGTCACTATTTTGAGGTTTCCTATGTTTCCTATTCACAGGGGTATTGTAGTCTTTCTTCACAGCTCTTCCCTTGAAGAAAAGGTAATCTTGTATTTGCTTCCTTATATTCTGTCTTAACTCACCGACTTGGGCAGAAAAGTAGATTTCAATTAGAATTTTTATACAATCTCTGAGATTTGTCCAAAATTTCTTTGAATTAAAACAAAGCTTGCCTTTGCCAGCCAGTCACTCTTGTTACCATGGTCAAAATTTCACACTGCATTTTTTATTTTTAATCTATTTACCAATGCCTATGGCCAGGTTGAATTGTTATTAGATTTTTATTTCCAAAGGAGATATTTTCTAATAAGTTAATTTTCAGGGGAGACATATTATACTATACTATATTACACTTATTTCCTAATCATCTAATCAATTTTTATTATAACTGGTATATGTGATCTTTATGAACCATAGTTTCTTTGCTTAGACCCAGTCTGTTTCTATAGTAGCACCATATTTAACATGCACAGTCATCATCTCATCCAACAAAAGAGTAAGATGGCCAAATGTCTTGGAATAAATTGAATACTGAAAAAAGTTGTATGTGATCCTAGCACACCCACCGCAAGCCTTGGTATCAGTCTTGATGAGAAGAAAATTCTGCAAGCATCCTGTTCCATCTAATAGGGAGATTTTTGTCAATGATCCTGCTGAGATTTGTGAGTGGAATTAGTCCAAGAAAAAAAAAAAAAAGTTGCTACAGCCAGGATGCTAATGCATGGGGGGAGCTGTAGGGCAGGCAGAGAGTCTGCAATGGCCAGAATATACAAAACACAGATGAGAGTGCATTAACCATCACTGTGCTCCCTGGTAAAGTGCTTCTGGGGTATCAAGGTATAATTATCAAGCAGAGTTCTGAAGGTTTCATGACATTAACAGGTCATAATTATCAACATAAGTTGTATTGCAAGATGCCTCTTTTGTTCACCAACTTTATTTTATAGTTTTCAGCATGAAGGGGCTGACAGTAAAGTACACATCACTAAAAAGAAAAAAAAATAAGCTTGAAACAGATTTTGATAAAATTAACCTGCTAAAACTGTAAAGGAATTTCTTCATAGTAGAAATTCTTAGAAATAAAAAGTGAAAGCAATTAGCAGATGAAGAAGGCAATAAGTAACAAAAGCTAAATATTGTCATGATTAATATTAATACAAATAAAATTTTATGGAATGTCTATCAGACTTTATATAAATTTGGAAATAAAAATGGGACCAAAGGAAATGGAGCAATAAAGAACAGTAAGGAGAGGTCGAGCCTCAGAGGGAAGCATGTGAAGAAGAATTTTAAGAACCAACCATTGAAGCAAATGATAGCACATTTCCAGATGCTCTTTCTGAGTTTTAAAGGGCTACAAATACGAAATACCTGCTCAGTAAACTCTGGTGCCTAACCTGCTGCTTAAATCAGTGCTCTTGTCAGTATCCAGGTGTGACTTGTACAACTACAGATTTGTTAACTATATCTGATTTTTTGTGCCAAAGCAAATAACACAGAGTTAGTATATCTAGGAAGACCAATAGAAAAAGTCCTGCTTTATGAAACCAGGCAGAATTAATTGAGAATCAGTAAGAAAAGGAATGGCCTGCTTATTCTCTTCACAACAGTTCTCTCACAAGAGCTTCCCAAAGAAAATAAGGTGCTATGGAATAGAGAGGAATGTTTTCATATACTGGTTCAAAGGGGAGAAGTGAGGTGCAGGAGTGGTTTTAATAACAGAGAGACTTTTCTAAGTGGATCCTCTAGGGACTGATACTGGAACATGAGTTATTCAACAAATTTTTACATGATCTGGAAAGGTGCAGGAATAGTGATTCAAAAAATGTTTTCCTGATAATATAATTCAGAAAATGTACTGAAAACTGACTACTAGCAAAATATTGAATTCATGTAGGAAAAAAAGCTCCTGAAGTGGACAACATTGTGGATGGTCCTTCAAAAATTTCAAAGCTGTACTCATGAGCACTCTGAAAGAAAAACATTATGTTAAGAATTATTGGAAGGTTAGGAATTGGAAGGCTACAAACCAGAAAAGATAGTCATGGCATTTTACAGGTCTTATTCCTCTCAAATACTGAGTCCCATTTTGGCAATGCTGTCGGCATAAAGAACATGTGTGGAAGAGAACATTGCTTGGTTAAAGAAAATAATTGTTGAAGCACTGGCTTGGTCTCAACATGAGAAGACAATTAGAAAAATTAGTTTTAGAATTTGCTCTGTAAAATATGAATAAGATACCCTTACAACCATAGATGGTGAGAATATGAGTAGGAGATAGTATTATCCAAAATTTCTAATTAAATAAGAATTCAAGTATTTTAATTAAATCACCAGATGATAGGTTTTTAAACAAACAAAATAAATCAACAAAGAGAGTACTTTTTCACATGCTTTGCGATTGTGAATCTCACTAAGACAGGCTGCTGGAGACAGCAAGATTAAAATTCATTCAGAAAGGGATGTGAATTATTTTAAAGATAATCCCTGCTGGTTCCCTTAAGCATGTTGGATGGGAGACTCAGAAAGACCAAAACCAATGAATTACAGCTTAGAAAGCCTTAGTGGAAGGATAGTCCATTTGCCCTCTTCTTTTTCCTAAAAATCTGCATCTGACCACCAGTGGCTGGGAAAAAGCTTCTGGTTGATTTGGTTGGATCCTCCTACTCACTGTTGCAATTGGGACCTCTGTTACTATCCTTGGGCTGGTGACTAGCTGATATTTTTTGGAAATACTAACAAGAACCAGACAATTATTCACCAGCATTAAACTCTTCTGTGTGTGCATGTGTGTACAAATTGCCTTGATTTCTTCCAGTTTGTTTGTAAATCAGATTTAATGAGCTTGGATGGACTCCTGCTACCATTTTTCATATACTGTTGAGTCAGAAAGTGGGCATAGTGGATTCTGTTTGGCCATGAGTAGTACCTCTTAAATAATATAGGTTTACCCTAAATCATTCTACCTCTATTTAAAAGCTGTGTTCTAAGTAATGAAAAATGACTTAATCTATTATTGTTGGATCTATTCCATGAATATCCATGACTTTCTTGGTCTCGGTATCATGAATATTTTATTGCGTAGTAGAAAGCTCTCTGCATATTAGGGTGCCCATGTTTGTGATTGAATTTGGCAGAAGATTGTGCTCTTGCTGTTTCCTTACAGTTATTTTTACTAGTGTTATAATAATGTTCAAGCCCCCGTGTAGGCTGAACCCCCTCAGACGTAGATGTTTTAGCAGAACTGGAAGACTTCTTGCTGCCTGAAAACACTGGTGGTCCAAACAGGTAAAACAGACTACATTGAGAAAGGAAAAGCACAGCAGAGCAATGATTTGACTTGCTCACCATTACAGGGCACGTTGAGGATAGAAATTACAGTAGTTGTAATAATTTTGTACTTCAGAAAAGCTTTGGATACCTCTTACAGTATCTATCTGGATGACATACTCGGTACACAGCTGAATAACCATGGCAGCATCTTCATTAATGATTCGGATGCAGGACTCAAAGAAATAGTAAGTTTGCCTATGACACTAAATTGGGACGAGCTGTTGACTCTCCTAAAAGAAGGGAGGCCCTGCAGAGATAGGTCAATAAATTGTAGATGGGCAATCACCAACTGTATGAATTTTAACAAGGGCAGGTGCCAGATTCAGCACCTGGGCAACCCTGTATACACACAGGAATGAGAGGCTGGAAATCTGGAATCTGGGGGTCCTGGTTGATTACAAGTTGGGCCAGCAGTGCCCTGGCAGCCATGTCCTGGGGGCAGGGGCAGGGGCAGCCATGCCCTGGGGACATCAGGCTAAAAATGTTCTTCACCCAGAGGGTGTTTGGGCACTGAGCAGCTCCCCAGGATGGTCACAGCCCCAGCCTGACCCAAGCAGCGTTTGGACAGTGCTCTCAGGCTCAGGGTGTGACCCTTGGGGCCGTCCTATGCAAGGCTGGGAGCTGGGCTCAATGGCCCTGATGAGTGCCTTCCAACTCAGCATATTCTAGGATTCAACAATTTTCTAACTCTTTTTTGTTCACCCTTTTGATTGAATATAATTGAAGAATGCAGTATTCATCTTTGCAAACTGGGTTTACAAACTCTATTTATACTTCTTACAATTTATTTTTGTACCAGGTAAAACAAGTTTTGCTATATGCCCTTTATAGCACACAAGTTGGGCTTACTTACAAAACACCCATGCAAAAGAAGAATTTTACACAGTCCATTGCAGTTATTATCCTTTTTTTAGAGAATTACCATCAACATGCTTGCAATATGTTTTTTACTGTAGCCAAAATATGTTGTGTTTTTATCTTTTGTGACTACAGATGATGGCAAATCTGTTCCGGTTCAGAAGTATTGCAAAGATTTTTAACACAGAGTCAAGGATTTAAAAAAATATAAATATACATATATGTATATATAAAATACTGTTCTTAGATTACCAATTTCTATGTTATTATGTATGCAAAATATTAAAAAGCCTTTGCTGGTATAAAACAGTGACAAAGGGTGCAAGGTGTCAGTGCCTAGAAAAATGTGTTCACAGCAAATGTATCCAATAGCAGCGCTAAAAAATCCCTAGAGGCCAAGTTAGTTTTTCAATCCCCATGTGAGCCCTGGCATTGCAAGCAAGGTACTATGAAAACTTCTACAGATGGCTGCTTAATGCGCAAATTAATCTGACTCAGTAAGGATCATGCTAGTCAGTGGCAGTTATAATTATAGATCAGTATAAGATCTTGCTCTACAAATTTGTACAACCACAAAACTACCATACAAACACACGTTTATTTAAATACTTTAATTATTTACTGTCAGGATTTGTGACACATGTATGCTTCAGCTTGCAAACATTAACTAGGAATGATACACTACAGGGTAGCTAGCATAAAAATAAACAAGGTAGCTTGTTTATTTTTAAAACAAAAGACACCCAAATAACCAAGCCCCAACCTTTAGAAATAAGGAGTATCAGAACATGTAAAGTAATGCAATCAGACAGAAAACATCTCATTTTGTGCTGCTGCTCTCTTGTCAGGAAGTCAAGAGAACAATTAAAGTGCAACACTCTAGAGAGAAAGAAAAAAAATGTAGGTATCCTCAATTTGGTTGTACATTTACAACTTGAATAGAAAGGTATGAAAAAACTTCAAAGCAACTGATGGAAGTTTATGTAAAACAAAGTTATTCACAGTTAATGAGATTTGTATGAATTTTCAACCATATTTTTTTCCTGAAGAGTTAAGGGAAGCAGCAACCTTGAAAAGCTCATCTGCTGTGATTACTCATGGCAGAAAACAATCCCTTGCTCTCTCTAAATCAACATGCACCAAAGACCTCACCATAGCAATCAACAAATACATTCTTCTTTTTTCTATTTTTTTTTTCCACTTGATAAAAAAACCCCAACCCTACTTTAATCCTGTCTATAGTCAATTTAATGGAAACTTAATTTAAATGAGTTAATTTGAAAATGCTCTTCCCTTTACAAAAGAAATAAAATAAATAAGAGAAAGGGAGATAAAGGAAAAGAAAAGTTGATGACAAAGAGAATTTAAAAATAAAAAAAAAGGTATAGGGAGAGAAAGAAAGAAGAGAAAAAAATACAGAGTGAATGGAAGGAAGGAGACTGGTGCGGTCTATTGGTGTTATACTTCAAAGTGATCATAATTTCCTCACTGGTGTATATTTTCAGATAGCACTGCAGCAGCATTTCTGTAAGTTTAGGGAGTGAAGGGTAATGTTTAAAGTGGACTCTTTGGCATTTGGGAAATGTTCAAACTGTACACCTGGTTTATAATATATATAATGTGAAAGTGGAACCTCAGCTTCATTGCTTTTGTCTGAAATGTTAGACAAACTGCAAAAAAAGAGGAATTATTTCAGTGATACACTTAAACTTCAAGTACAAGCATTTGGACATTTTTTCTGAAGGGTTCATGCTGTGTCTTGTCTAAGCTCCCCACAACCACTGAATTCTTAAATATGTTTACTTGAAAAGGTCAATAGCTGGTTATCCTGTAAACTTTCCTCTAGGCTAGATAATAACAAAGTATTAGTTTTTGCTCATCTTTAGTTGTCAGCCACTCACTAGGAGGTATCCAGTGTGCTCATTTTTCCTCAGATTGTAAATGAGAGGGATAAAAGTGAATCAGAGGCAAGTAGTTGACTGCCTTTATTTATTTTATTTTTTTCTTTTAAAAATCCTGAAATAAAACCGTAACAAAAAAGGAAGAGACATTTAATTAAGTCATAACCCTCTAGAACAGCAGCATAAAGTACATGGAGAAGCAAGCACATTCAGCACACAGACAACAAAGAGAAGAAAAGCTGTTTGTTAAATCAAACAATGCTGTGTCTTGGAAGTGTGAGGTTTCCATGAGGCTGTTGCTGTTGTACAGCAAGCACACACACCCTGTGCCAGTCGAACGGTTTCTGTAGCCAATCACACCGCTGTGAAGGCTGCTTGACAGAAATCTGAATTATAAGCACTACCAATAGAAAAACCAAACCCAAACAGAAAACCTGAACAAGAAAAAAAAAACCAAAAAAAAAAACTTCTCTTTCTTGTTTTGTTGGGTTTTTTCCCCCCCAGAATGTTTTGCCAGTCTGGTTTCTATAATGCTTGGTATTTTATCTAAGGTTTCTCAAGGAAATTGTGTTGGTGAATCAGCCAAAGGGTCCAGCAATGGTGTGTGTTTTAGTATGAGATGGAAAGTCATCCCCTGGACAAGATTGAAGCAATAGAGGTTGGCTGGAGGAAATAGTAAAAGCAATACTTACTCCTTTAATTGCATGGGTATATTGATCATTGGCTCGTCAAGAGTGCCCTAAGGGGTGTGTGTTACAGTGGAAGGTCAGACAGCAGCAACAAGCAACTCCACAGATATATTTTGTCAACAGACAGAGGTCTGTGATTGCTCTCTCTGGCTAAGAGCATCCTTGCTACTTCAAAAATAGTGCTTCTGCAACAATCTCTAGATAAAAGTTAAGCTTGGAGACTTGAGAAAATAAAATTAATGAGAAAAATAATATATATTTGATGAAACCACCGTCATGTGAAGGAGGCTACCAAAAAGAGGGCTTTTTCCCCTAACCACATGATAGAACATGATTCAGGGGGCAGCTCGAGCTAAGGGGAATTGTGCGCATGGGAATAGGTCACACTGCCTTGGGCCCCCCTAGTTCTGAAGCTACTTTTCCACCTCTGTTAGCCAGGACACCTCTTTCTCAGCTTGGGCCATTGCTAAAAAGTTTTTTCTGCAATGCTTTTGAAATTGGAAAGTAGGTATATAGTTACCCATGGAGTCTACTATGTTCCTTGCAGCAGATTTTACCCTGCATTTTAAGGACAGTTGGGTGCTACTTGCTATATGTATATTGATAACTATACAAAGAATTTGTAGATTATGAAAAAATTTTTAATTTGACCTTTATCTGTATTAAAATGAATGAGGTATATTCTTTCAACAAATTTTTGCTTCTTAATAATCTCTGACAGCTAAGCAAGAAGAAATTTTCAATGACCATATATTTTGAATTTGATGATTTCCTATAATAAATTTGCAAGTTAAGATTTGAATCTAGTTCGAACCCAGACTTAACATTAGAAAAATTCAGTTATTTGGTCTGATTACATGTATAAGTCAATTGGAATTGATTGTGGTTCCCTTACTAGAAATGAACATTCTGATAAGAATGTATAAGTACTTCAACAATTTTTTTTTGAGCATTCTCCCATGATATGTTTATTAGAGTAGTTGACAGTATTCTACTGATAAAAAAGGCCAGGTCTAGTTCAAATTTTCTTTGTCTCAGCCACTGAAGAAAGAATAGGTGTTTAGAAAAAAGGAAACAAACAGTTAGGTGGAAGGAAGGGAAGTCACAATAGATTATAATACTGGTTTTCCCCTTCTCTTAGGCATCTAGTATTTCATCCAAAGGATTCCTTCCTGATTTTCTGCTGCAAGGCAGTGTGTAGTATACCAGGTATAGTTAATTAGGTGAGCTAAATAGTATGCAGAGATTAGCATAAAGTACAGTTAATCATGTCTGCCATATGTTCAAAGGTACTTTATTGTGAATGTGGAGATATAATTACATAGTATCTGGCATATTGCACTTTTTCTGTAATTTACATAGTAGTAAAATTATGTTAATAACCTCAGACAAACCCATAAAAGTAATGAAAGCCACAGGTCAACCCAAAATTTTAATCCTACTTGCAATGGAGATCAAGCCAATGTTAGGAAAGCAGCATTTTCTCTTGAGTATTTAAACACCACGTTCAATCCTTACCTGAGTCTGCTCACACAGCTTTGTTGATGAGGCTCCAAAAACTTTTCCCTTGGGTTCTTTTGGCTGGAGTGGCAACAGGCACCAGTGTAATGTGGCTTGGCAGGTGAGAGCAGAAGGCACAATCTGCAAGTCATAACTGCAGCGTTTTCTGCAATAATTGCAGAGAATTGATTTTGTCAGATGAAATTTTACACATTGGGTATATAACACAATAACATGGAATATTATTTCCATGAGGGACTTAGGAATGTTGCAAAGGAGACAAACCTCACCATTACCCAAAACCTAGAAAAGCTACAGAAAAAGGAAAGTGAGGTCAAAACTCTAAAAGCCATGGCAAATGTGGTTGCCACAGTAGATAAAGTTAAAAGCTTTGAAATCTTCAGGGTGAAAGTTTGATTAACTTTATGATGCTCCAGACATCTTCTTTGAATTTATTTCCATCTGGCTAAATTGTTCTCTTGCAGCCCAGTTAATATTTTCAGGTGTTTCTTAATATGACTTTTCCTTGAAAAGTTGGGAAAAATTAGAATATTCATGTATAAAAGATTTTTTAAAGGCCCATTCCATCTGGTCAAAACAGAAACAACCACATGAAATTCAAGAAACTTGATCTGTGTGCAAATTCATTTTTTATTTATGGAAAAACTCATTAAAATGGTACGAACTCCTTCCCTTTACTGCAACCATTGCATTTCTGGTACTCTATACCTTGTAGGAGGGCATTATAAGCACTTAACATCCTACAGCTTCTGGGTCATTGTGCTGCTACTTACAGAGTTATATTCTTAGTATTGTGTTCTTACTCTTCAAGGAAAAGGAGTTATTGTCATCAATTTAGCTAAAACCTGACTGCTGCTAGAAAGCTCTAATATCTCTAATTTTATGTATTTTTCTGGAGGGATGTGAAGTTCTTTTTTTTTTTTTTTTTTTTTAATACATGCGGAGAAAATAATGGAAAAAAAGAAGAGAAACCAAAGTTGATTAGATTTGAAATGCTTTTGTTTGCTCTTCTGCTGGCTCCTAAATATGAAAAAAATAAATGTTATGCAAGTTTTCTCATTTTGTTTCTGAACTGTGCTTTGATTTCAAAATATTTGAATTTTCATTACTTAGCAGGCCACCCTGCATAAGTAGAAATCTAAGAACCCACCTTTAAAGTCACCAGAATAAGTTCACATGTTTGGTTTTACTTTTTCACTTGACAATTCTGATAAAAGTGTTCAGTGGAATGACTGTTGACATACTTTTCAAAATAATTGCAACACAACTCAGGATAATTCTAGATGATCCTCTCTTTCTGTCCTACACTGCCTTACAACAACCTTCCTCAAAATTCCTACAGGAAATTCTAAGGAGAGGAACTGGGAGGAAAGACCTTTTGTGGAACAGTGAGCATCGAAATCCTTTTCTGTGCCTCTCAAACAGGTAAGCACAGAGCCAGGAGCAGAGCAGGCTCAAAGCAGAGAAGAGTTGAAGGAAAAGTGCAAAATCACATTGCTCTGTCCTGCTCTGCTGCTTGCACTGACCAAGTGCAAAGTGCAAAATAGGGTTCTGAGCAAAACAGACCAATTTAATAGAAGTCACTGCTGGTACATTGTCATGGAGAGATACAGACCCTTAGATGGGACTGTGGCATGGGCATTAGGTTGGTGACATTGCTTTTGTACGTCTTGGAGTAGAAGTGGCCTTTGCTTTATTAGCAAATATCTGTGTAATTCTTTTCACTGAAGCAATTATGCACAATATTGAGCATTTAAAAGTACTAGAATATTTTTAGAAGTGACTGCATGTGCTCTGCTAGGACTGCAAAATTGTAATTTACTACATACAAAAAAGAACATAGTAAATGTTGCCTCACATTCTCAATTTCTCAAGTTTATGTACCGCATTTAAACATTCTGCATTTTATTGTAACTATTTGGCACCAAATCTTACAGCAATAAGCCAAATATGAACTTATACTGTTTCCTCATTTCTGCTTTATATCTGTGCTAATCTCTAGCCTGTGCATGGCTCCTCCTTTCAGCTATTTGCGGTTTTAGAGACTTTTCTAAGTTTTCAGCAATGTTGAATAGCTGTTTATAAAATTTAAAATTCTCCAAGGCCTTTTTTGAAATAATTCTTCAAGATACCACGCTTTGATGGTTCCATCCACTTTCATATATATTATGTGGTAAAATAAACCACTGAGTTTTTCTAATCTTTCATTTTTCTTATTAAAAATGCATTATTTTCTTTTTTCTTTTCTTTTCTTCCCCCCACAAACCATTTTTCTCATTACACTTGAATTTGACTTCAAATCCTTCAACCCACTGTTATTTATTTTTTTTTCTTTTGATAAGAGGGAACATATTTGCCTCAATTTCATCTGGGGTTTGCAGAAAGAAGGGAACTATGTACAAGAATTTTCCAGTAAGAGGAAACTAAATTCTTTAAACCTTTTACTTGTTCCTTTCAGAATGCTGATTGACCAAAATCAGTTCAGAATGGTTATAATGCCTTCTCTTATTTATTTCCCTGTTGCATGTCTAAACCCTTGCAGCCACTTGAATAGCTGATATTTCACTGGGGCTCAGACCTGTGCAGCATTATGAAACAAAGGCTTGGAAGCAGCAAGAATGTTTGGAATGATTATTTGATTAATAAACATGGTTCATTAAACCTCTTTGTCTCTTCCTCCAGATTTTGCTTTTTTTTCCTATTCCTTTCTTCTTTCACATTTAAATTCTGTTTCATGTCTTTTCATGTCTTCCATCAACCTTTCATTTTCTATTTTCAGTTCTAATACTTCACTGCCATATTTCCCCATTTCACACTCCTTTTCTGTTTACCTTAAAATATTTCCTATGATTTTTTTAACTTCTAATTTTTATTTCACTGTCCCAGATCAACTAAATTTCTGGATACCAGACATTGTGCATATGAAAAAAGAAAATATTTTTTCCTTCGTTTCATAAGCATCTCCCTTGTGAGAGAGAAGAGTGAAGGCTAAAATAAGAAAAAGGGAAAGGAAAAAAGAAGTAATCTTTCCTTCATTTAAATTTAGTAGTCAGAGGAAAACTCTGAAGGAAAAGCGGCACCAGGCTGATACAGATTGTCATGAAATTAGCCTGTGGAATCTTGTACCTTTCACAGACTAACCACGAGCCACTTCTTTTCCCCCATTAATGCAAGGAAAGGGAAGTGCAATAGATTCAGTCCTTGACATGGTTCTGATTAGAATTTACTGCAAAACTGACTCCAGAGCTCTCAGCAGCTTGGCAGATGACTCAAGGAAAACTGTATGTGAAACCAGTGAGAAATAGCTACAGGAAATCTATATTAAGTCAGATAACATGACTAGGCTTCTAATGAAAACAGCAACTGGCTTCTAGTTGTTTTTTTTGTCACTGTCTGTATGATTCTTGTAGTTTGAATTAGGATGAAAATGTAAATATATAGTGAATTAATTGCCTGGTTCCTGGCCTTTATTTATTACAGCATCAATATACTTCAGAACTATTTTTCTTCTGACATTTAAATGAAATAAAAATTCCTTCTGTTTTATTTAAAAATAATCATATTTGTCCTGTACTTTACCAAATTCTGCTCAGTTTAGGTCCATGTGCTATTAGAACTCAAAGAGTTTTACTTTGTAGATATCATTGTATGTATTTTTATAAATAAGAATGGCTTTGATGTCTTCAAAAATTGCTCAGGGAATTTGGATGATCAATTAACATTTGCTTTCATGGGAGCTAGAAAACTGCTTAATTTATTTTCACATAATTCTTTAGAAAGCTTCAGTCCATAAATTTAGCCATAATCTCTAAGAACTGTCATCTATAGCCAAAACAAATAAGTGGACTTATGCAAACCTGGTTTTCACTAATGGGAATAAAAAAAAAAAAAAAAAAAAAGGAAGGAATAGAGTTGTTCAACAAGCAGTAGGACCAATGATGTCCCTTTCCTTACAGACATCTTATATTTTCCAATGATTTTGGGTTTTCTGTATTCAGAACATCTCTTAAAAAAACATCCCGTCCTTGGGAAGTTAAATTCAAAGTGTTTTTCAGAAATGGCCATCAGCCAGTTTCAAGTCTGTAGGAAAAGATGCTGAAAGAACTCACAGTTCACTACCACAAGAATTAATGGCAATGCTGATTAGGACTTTCTTTCCTTCTATATTACAGTAAACTGTGATGATCCACAGTCATTTTAGGACTAAGAATTCCCAAATGGGCTCAGTTTAAATCATCTGCCTATACTGAGCAAAATGCTACTGCCTTTATTAAAACAGATCAGTCATGCTTGCCACAAGTAGAGATAGACCAAAAGGAAAAAAGGGGAAAAATAAAGGAAGAAAAACTTGTTAAATCTTAAATATTCTGACTATTTTTGATTTTTTTTCTCTTTGAAGTCTTTCCTCAGAGACAAGGCAAATATTGGTTTATAATATATGAGAAATTGTGAGAATCTGTAAATGTGGTCATACACTAAGCATGATGGAATTTATTGCTGCTGCACTGCCTGTCTCAGACACACAGTAGGTTGCCCACTTTTCAGCACAGAGCAGTTACATTTTCTCAGTTGGGAGCACAACATTATATGCAAGACTACATTTCTCAGAAGTCCATTTCCTAGGTTTAGGCAGTGCAGACCTCATCACTTCTGTATTAAGAACACATGATAAGGTATAACACAGCCATGACCATCCAAATCCCTTTTTATCACTAATGTTAACTATCTCACTGCCAAAAATGTCAAATAGAGCAGCAACAACAGGAACAGTCATTTACTTTTGGAGGAAGGTGACATTTCTACTCTTTTGGTACATTAGCTCCTTTTGAAATGCCACAGAACATGCACAGAACAGGTGAAATTTAATAAAAAAATTACTTATGCAAAGTGGAACATAAAAAAGACAGAAGGTTACAGTTGAAAGTTAAGAGAAGTTAAAATATAGATATCAGGTTTGGGAAGCATCTAATTAAGAAAAAAACACTAAGAACATTCTTCCTCTGGAAGAAATAGAAACCAACGGCAATACTTCAGTCTGACCCATTCTGTTCAAGTGAAAAAACAGGAAACAGCTCCATGGGTGGCCAAGATATAAAGACCTGTCCCTCAGTCCAACAAATGGCCAAGAATCCTAAACAGGAACACATAGTAGAAAAGAAACAGCTTGTGAATGTGAGCAGTAGCAGCTGGAATCAGGCTGTTCCCAACCCTTTGAAAAATCCAAGATGTAAATATCTCAGAGGAATAAATCTCTAAAGCAGGAGTGATCAGTACAAGGTTAATACTTGAATTACCAAGGTGCCATGTAATAATTTAAGGCACAGCAAGCAAGCATGGGTAGTTTGGGACCCTGTAAGCAGGGGCAAGTTGAGGAACATGTGGTAAAAGAGTGATCCCAATACTGTTAGATTTCCTGCAATGACTGAGAGGTTCAGAGTAAGCTAAAACCACCAGTACTGATCACACTGCTAGGGAAACACCAGCCAATTGATGAGAAAAACTCCTTTTTCCTCACTGGAAGTCACGGGGACTTACTGGGGTTGAGTGTCTCTTGATATTCATGGAATATTATTTTCTTTTCTTTATTTAATTTGTCTCAAATAAATTGGAAAGAAAACCCACTATATTTATTTATTTTTTTGTTAAAGAAGAAAAGTCTGTGCTTTCAGAAGCTATTGGAGTTTAAGAATTTTGCATGGTGTAGATATTTGCTACAGGAAAATAGAATGGGTTTATGTCTACCATAAATGACTCATGATTTAAAATCTGTCTTATGAAGGTGTGAAGTGCTGCCTTCTGAGGTGCCACAACACATTCCCAGTACCTTTCCTCATCATAAATTAGGGGGTTCCTCTCCCATAGGGCTTGGGAATAAGCAGCAATGATGAAGAGCTGACTCCTCCCACTGCCAGTCCCAAGCCATTCTGAGAGTCAGAAAACCCTCTTTGGCACCTGTTCTATAAACCACTCATCTTAAAAATAAAATTAGGGTCAGCTGTATCAACTGAAGAAAAAGTAATCTCTTGATAGATGTTTGATTTCTTGACAAATGACATTGAAACTCTTTGCAAATACTTAACAAGGGGCTTGTAAACTTTGCTTTAGCATTAGAAAGAAATTACTTCACATGGAAAATTTATTCATGCACTATATGTTGAAAGGAAAAACTCCACAAATGAACCTGGAAATATATGGGTCCAATGTGAAGTGGAGTCTACGTGTCCATCCTCTATCACTACTTCATCAACTAGCAACTCTAGGATATAACACTTTTGGGAGCTTGCTCAGTCTCATAAATGGACATTTCCAGATGCCTGTAATGATATTTAGAAAAAGAGAAATGGAGAAGCATCAGATAACTTTGTGTAGACTGTCAGGTACAATATTCATCCAGTCCATCTATAGTAATTTTCATTTACTGTAATCAGTCTGTCAATCTTACTGAAATTCAATCATTTTTGTTGGAAGAAGAGAGAATATTAAGCTTAATATTGCATAAACCATTATTAGCACTTTTAAAGGATGGAGTAACTTAAAATTATTTAAAATATTCCTAACAAGTAAGTAAGTTTTATTTATTTGTGGTAAAATAGAGAAAGATGAACTGCAAATATAATAGGATCATAGAATATGTGGAGTTGGAAGGGACCCATTAAGGATCACTGAGCCCACTTCCCATGCACAGGACACTCCAAGAGTCACACCATATCCCAGAGAGCATTGTCCAAATACTTACTGAGCTCTGTCAGGTTGGTGCTGTGACCACTGCCCCGGGGAACCTGTTCCAGTGTCCAGCGTCTCTCTGGGAAAGGAATCTTTTTCTAATATCTAAACTAAACCTCCCCTGACACAACTTCAGGCCATTCCCTCAGGTCCTGTCAGTGGTCACAGGAGGAGAGAGGTTGATGCTTCCGCCTCCTCTTCACCTCATGAGGAAGCTGTGACTGCAGTGAGCTCTCCCCTCAGTCTCCTCTTCTCCAGGCTGCTCCTTATGCATCTTCTCTCTTCAGATCCTTCACCATCCTTGTGCCTTTCCTTTGGATGCCTGAAAGAGCTTAATATTTTTAGTAATTCTCTTTGCTAGTTAGGTTAGAAATTCATAGTCGAGAGGAGATGAGGTCTTCATTTATTTAAGTTATTATAATCTAAAAAGCAACCTTTGATGTCAAGATGTTCATATTTGTACTGTGGCCCTGGCCAGAAATAGGAAGCAAAGTGGGAAAATGAAAAACAAGTCAGTGAGGTACAAAGCTCTTTTGAAATTTGTGGAGAAATTAGGAAAAGAAAAATAAATTTGCTGTAGCTGTAAGCTTTTAGGGGCAATTTAGATTATGCCCTTATTTTAGCTAAAGCCATTCAGCCATCTGATATTAACAAGTCATGTTTTCAGGATGAATGGCAGAACACACCTGCAAGGAACAATTCTGACTTTTTGTAATGCTAAGAAACATTTTATGAGTGATTAGGGTTCAGTTAGTAACTATTCAACCTAGGCTTTTTGGTTAACTGAAGCAGATTGACAATTTGAGTTTCTCAGAAATACAGATGGACAAGGTCACTACATCTCTGTTTTTCATCCAGGCAGCCAGGTAGAAAATTAGCCAACTGAACTCCATAACTCCATCTGTCTTTTTAAAAATTTTTTTCCACTTCCTTTTAAAATTTTTTCTCCTTCTCTCATAATTTGCCTTGTGGATAAGCTTCAAGCTTACTTTTACTGTTTCACTTTTAGCCTTTCTCTGTGGACTGATATTGCCCTATCATAGCATTCCACAAGCTCTTTGCCTCTGTGCTTTTTGCACCACTGGCTACAGATTTTAAATCAAAATAGTTGTTGTGCAATTTTTAGACATATGATCACCAATGTAAAGGTCAGGTCACCCATTTCTAAGATAAACTGCTGAGTTATATTTTTATTGAGTATAACCTTGCTTGAAATTCTTCAGTAGGAAACATCTCTATATTGACACAAAGTGTGAAGTTAGATGAATTTAAATGTATCAGCCATAAATAGAAAAAAGACTTTCTTTTTCTGGCCCTATACTGGGACCAGAATATATGATATACAGCAGTGACATGACTCATGTGAGACTGAGAAATTGAAGTATAGTTCCTGATTTAAACAGATAAAGACATTGAATCATTATGTCCCACGGGAATTTTCTAACTATTTTGAGTAACTGCCGTTTTGTGGTTCTTAATAATTTTCTTTCTCCTACTTCTCTGTTTCTCCTGCCTCGTCTTAATTTCATTGTAACACAGAATTGAATTTTTTCTTAAATGTCATATTTAATATGGAAGCCTTGATACTAAGAATGTTAATATCTCCACCCACAGATATTCTATCAGACATCATGTTTTAAGCAATTCTTATATTAAGTACCAACTCCACTGCAAAGGGACAGATATTTCCCAACAGAAATTGATTGTACTTGGCACTGGTGAGGCCACACCTCGAATCCTGTCATCAGTTCTGGGCCCTCACTGCATGACAGACTTTGAGGAGCTGGAGAAAGTCCAGAGAAGGGCAACAGGGTTGGTGAAGGCTCTGGAGCTCAAGTCCCATGAGGAACAGCTTGGGGAGCTGGGGATGCTCAGCCTGGAGAAAAGGAGGCTCAGGAGAGACCTCACCTCTCTCTGCAGCCAGGTGGGTGTTGGCCTCTTCCAGGTCACCAGTGATAAGAAAGAGGAAATTGCTTCAAGTTGCACCACAGGAGGTTTAGATTGGATATTAGCTAAAATTTCTTCACCAAAAGGCTGGCAAGCACTGGAACAGGCTGCCAAGGGAAGTGCTTGAGTCACCATCCCTGGAGGTGCTCAAAGGGTAGCAGCTGTCCCGGATTAAGGATTAGACTTTGTGAACATAGGGGTCTTTTCCAACTGAAATGATTCTGTGATTTTAAAGCAAACGTACAGATAATATTTTTTTGTCTTCAGGGTGTGCTGCCATAGAATACTTCAATAATTAACTTTATTTTAGTTATCATTAGCTTCTTAAGAATCTGCAAGTAGGTCACCTCATCTATTTCTCTAGCAACACTCTCCATTTGGAGTGTTTGAGTGTTTACTTCTCTTTAATGGACTATGTAATTCTTTCTCATAATAATCTTCAAATATCCAAAATGAGTGATGGAAAATCATGAAATATCACTAAGCCACCACGCATTTCTAAGTTCTGGTTCAGAAAATAACATTGAACAGAGTATAAGTATTAAAGAGAATGGGACAGTAGTAATCAAATTAATCTCTTCACAATTTATTATAAGGATATCAATAGTACCAAATCTATATTTTTTCTGGTAATATGGAGTCTTTAAGTGACACAAACTTTTTGTGGTGTGTACCTCTTCTGAGAGAAATGAACACCATCTTTGATAAATGCAATAAAACCCTATAAAATAGAATGATAACAGTTTCTCTCTACTGTTTTAGGGAGAAGGAACTTGCTACTTGAACTTAAATTGCAATACATTTTTAAAGTTCCTGACCCCTAATATAAAAGTTGTAATTGTTCTACTTTTATGCAGGGTAAGAAAGTAGTCACAAAAAAAAGACACTAAATGAGATCTAAAATAACTTCTGTGCATCAAAAATGCATTTTCAGACTGCAAAATATCCAGTGAAATCCTGGTAATGATCCTTTTCAGAGGTGGAAAGGTGCCATTTTAAACCTGCAGGGTTTTCAGACAAAGAGACTTTAGCTCATCCCACAGCATAATCTGCTTCTGGCCTTGACTGTGCACGCATTTTTCTAGATTTCAAATTCGTGGCAAAGGTGGAGAAAGACGCTGACTGAGTTGTTTTTAAAAGTAACTTTAAAGTGCTAAGAAGTTGCAATCTTACAATAAGTTCCAAGGAAACTGAGCTAACACAGGGGCCAGATCAGGAAGCTAGGATGAATAAAAAACCATTTGCAACATTTTGTGTCATGCTCTTTGATTTCTTACATGATTAATTTCACCAGTGTGTAATATGACTTTGTTTACCCTTTGCACCCATCAACATACATCATCATATGTCCTGTTTTCACATTTTGAAAGAAAAAGATGTCCCAGTGTCAGGAAGAAAATCAGCAATATTTGCTAATTGGATGAGCCAATACAGTGCTTACTGACCAGAAACATCCATGGTCCTCTGTTGAGGAATGTCAGAAGCAAACAGCCAAACTCTTCTGCCTCAGGATTTATAGAATTGTGTCAGTTCAACAGAGCCACAAATTTGCAAGTGTGTTTGTCTTTCTAGCCAAATATGCTGCCTTATTATCCTGCTAAAATATATCAAAATTCAGTGAGGCAAGAGGAATTCAGGCACAACAGGTAACTTGTTTCACAGGAGGAAATGCTGTAGAGTGAGAGGGAACTACGTTCTCTGATGCGTGTTTCAGCTGTTCTTGATCTGTACATTGCACAAAAAACTTTGTCAATGCTTCTGTGAAAGGACCAAAGCAAAGGTTTGTGCTAGTCTCTGCAATGCGTGCAGGCCACCCCAATGCATTTGTTTATCACAAAACACAAAAGCATGTCATGTTCCATACTGGCTGATGAATGGATGTTTAGGTTTAAATTGTCATGAAAAGCCTCGTTTGAAAATGTGATTGGGACAAGAGTTATATATCACAATGTCTTGGGATGAATCCAGAGGGAGGTGGAATAGAAACTGGTAAGTAATGTCTCTCCTTTTTCTGAATTTAATTAAAGAATAAATTTGGATGTGTATGAGTTTAGATTATTTTTAAGGACATGATTTAAAGACAGTACTGTTAGATTCACCAAACGCATTAAATGTGAATTTTTCATTACTAGGGAAGGAGAATCAGCAATGCTTTTCTTTCCATTTGGGTTATTAATGCAACTCTGGGATTCTGATATCAGAAATTGAGTTTTCAGAAAGTGAGTAGAATGGCCTTGCTGAAGATTACTATTTAAAAATATCAGGTTGCTCTCCAAACAACTTGGGAAAAGCACAGATAATGTAGTGTTATTTTTACAAATGCATTCATCACAAAGTATATGTCTTAATCTACTGAGTGCTCTTCAGACTGAGTGTTAGCACCATCTTCCTCTTTCTGATGAAACATGGTCATCTTTTATATGACCATTTCTACCACAGTGAAAAACACCCTTTGACAATTTATTATAGAATTAGAAAAAAATTACCCAAGCTTGTCCGTAGTCAGTAGAGTTCTATGATGCTTTTGTCTGCATTTTTTAAAAATCAAAATTTTGCTGTCCTTACACAAATGTGTATTCACTCAGGGGAAAACTGAAACAAGATAATTATTTGAAAGATTTATTTCTATTAGAAGTTTAAGCAATAGCACAGGCTTTTTTTTTTTTTTAATGTAAATATATTGCATAAAAACAAAAATGGAAAATTAGAAATGTTAAAGGTGAAGTGCACTTAACAAGCTATCCAAAGTGTTTTGAGTGAGGTAATGTCAAATTCTATAATAAGTTCCATCTTTAAATCCTATTATTTTCACCTGGAATTCCAAAATTTAGGAGGGCAACTTCCCACTGAATTAACAGTTCAAATTATCGGGCTCCTAAGCAAGCTCACAGTTCAGCAAACTCACATTCTGCTTCAGTCTGAAAAAGCAGCACTAAAATGGGCTGCTTATTTTAACTCTGCTTTAGCATGGTATCCTCTGGATCAGGAGATAGAAATTAGCTCAACTCTTGAGTTTACATCTAATCAGAGTACTTTAAGACACATACTTTATTCCATCTCTATCCAGAAAAACAGTATCACTTTCAGAAAAGGAATGTAAAGTATTTTTCTAATTAATATGAATTTCAAATTGATTCTGAAGCTACTGAAATTCCTGTTACTGTCTATGTTTTCTGAATTGTGTGACAATAAAAAAGTGTTAAATTGATAAGTTTGTTCTGTGTGGGACACAGGATGTTATAATTTGTGTTTTGACAGTGAAATGCTCTTTGGGTACCTTTTTTTTGGAGAACACAAGAAATCTTTGTTTACAATACAGATGAAAAAATTACATTTAAAATATTCCATTTTAAAAATCTGAATGTATTTGTAAGGAAACATCAGCTATTATCAGAATCCTCTGAAGCTCTACAAAGCATTCTAATACATGAAAGTCAACATTTAATATGCTATGGTCTCATGTTTCTGTGCAGAAGCTCCAAGGAAATCAATTTTTCAGCTCGAGGGTGTTTTGATTTGGTGCAGTTTTGTAACATTCATAAATGTTATCCTGACGCCTTCAAAAATAACACAATTTAGTAATCACAAATGTTCCTGCTCTGTCTTCATAGCACAGTTAAAATATCATGACAATGAGATTTATCAGATTTCATGGTACTACAACGTGCACTGAGCTATTTTTGGCAAGGTTTTAATATGACTAAAAGTGAATGAAATAAATTGGAAACTTCAAGAAAACTTTGTGTGACAGTTTTGTGATGTTTTCAAAAGAAATGCTACCCTCTTCACAGCTGAGATAGGATCAAATTACAGTCATGTGATAAATTCTGCATTTGTGCTCCAGGATATTGAAATTTTAAAATGTTCTCATGAATCTGGTTGAGGGATGAAATGCTTTAGTGTAGGAAGCATCCTGGGCTGTTTCAAATGGCAGAGATGACAATTGTTCTGAAAAGACTTTTGCAGTCAATGTGTTCTGATGTTTTCTCCCTCATGTCTCATCATACTAAACATAGGTGGCTATAGCTTAAACTTCAGGCTCCTAAATTAGCAATTTGCCACAGTGTGCTGCTAAAATCACAGTGAGTAGACGGAGATGTTATCAAGGGCTTCAGATTGCATTCTCTGGGTTTGTGGAGGCATCCATATCTCCTCACTGACTGCAAGGATGGTAATGACACTGAAAACAGGCTCAGTTCAGAGGCTAAACACAGCTCTGATGGGTCTTTGCCCTACAGTTTAATAGGAAGAGATTTCCTTGTCCTTTATTCTGTTAAAGAAGAGCTGCAGGCAGGCAAAAGGTTGATAATCCGTCCCCGAAAGTCCTAGCAATCAATAAAGAAGAGGGAGTTTTGTTTTAAAGTATGAATCAAAAGCTGTACGAGAAAGGATATATGTTACGTTTCAAGCTTTGCTTTGTGGGATAGTGAAGTCAATGATGGTCACAGATTCTGGGACATCAAGATTCTCCCTTAAGTGCCTGGAGGCAGATGGTGCCTTGCAGCTAAAAATAGAAAAGTAATGACTGACAGTAAAAAACAATCCCAGAACAGAGGCATTTACCATAAGACACTCTAGTTTTTTTGTCTACAGGTCTATGCCTTAAATATATATTGAATAAACAAGGTCAGTCTACATTATCTATTGCAGTCAGAAAACAGGAACACACATGATAAAAGAAAAAAGCCACGCATAATACAGCATTAATTTCCATTAAAACAGTACCTCCATAAGCCTTTAGAATGAATTCCATGGAAAACCTTTCAGTGAATTTGCTATGATGTTTTGAATTGGCTGAAAGCATTGCATTTCTAAGAGACTGAAATGATGTGAGGCAACTTGTACATTTTTTTTTGTTGTCTTTTTTATTCAGCATTTTAAAAATGTAAGTAATATAAAATTAATGTTCCAAAGATCACAGATTTTAACCAGCTTCTTGCACATCTTGCCTTTGACAAGGAGCTGAGCATTTTCCATGCTGTGTATTTGCCATATACTTATAGTTCAATTATGTGTAGAGAATTCTGATTTTTGAGCAGCATGAGAAAACAAAACATATTGTACAAATTTAAGTGTAATATTCTTTGGCTTCTGTCACTCATGGATTATATAAAAGCTATGAATATACAAAAAATAATTTTAAGTGTTGCTGTTTGACTCAGGCTAAACTGTGCTGCAGAGAAAGCTCATAAATTTCTGGGTCCAGATATCCCATTCCAGCTGTGTTTTAACTGCAAAGGGGACAGAGACATAGACACAGAGCATTGTCTATCTACCACACCATGGTTTTCCTTCAACTGGGAATGCAGAAATACAAACCATCAAGTAATCATGGCTCTCTTCAGGAGATAATTTTTCTGGGCTGTTGGGACACTGGGATAAGGAATTACTAGAAAACACTTGACTTGCAGTATATTGTCAGAGTGAAATAATCTAGGATTTTTAAAAGAAAGTATGGGACACTTCCCCCTAAAGTAATTTTCAAGGCAGTACTAACAATATTTTTACAATGTTTTAAAAATGAAACTCCTTTCCTTTATCTTCCATTTGCACTTTTGTCTTATCTTCAAATACTGTGGGGTTAGGGGATTTTTTTCACAATGATAAAACATGGAATTTAGAACTTTTCTATCAAATCCACTGGCTGCTTTTTCTGACTAACCTGACCCAAAAGCTTTTCTCTGGAGAACATTTTCAAAAGCCTTAAATTGACAAACACTTTTGTGCTTGTACTGTTTCTTCCTGTGAAATTTAGCAAACCTATGATTTGGACACAGGTTCTTGTAAGTAACAACTTCACCTTTGAAATTTTGTCACCTGTCCAAAGCATAACTGAGGACAAAATGCTTTGGGTGCTTTTGTTTCTTTGAGGATGTAATTTTGGTCATCTTCAAGAAACACATTAGTATCCTATGTATCCCTGTGTATATCTCAGTGTGTCTCTCTCAAACACCTACAACACAATTCCTAATTTAGGGACATTTATTTGAGCATTTAGATTTGAACTGGACTTTTGTGGTTGTTAACATCTTAATAACAATTGCTCTTGTGTTGTGCGTGCAGCTTGGTTACTTCCTGGCATTTCTGTGATGAATCCTTGGAGTAAGATGCTTCAGTCTGAAAACACTGTCCCAGCAGTGTGAGGACTCTATATTATATCATGTATGCAATTAGTATAGACTCCTTTTTGTTTTCTTTCGAGTGATCCTGCAAGCTGTAGGAAGGTGGGTAGATAGCACAGTATATGAAAAGAGGGCTTATGGTGGGTCTGATTGCCAACAGGGAATAGCTATTAGACACCCGGTAAGTGATTTTTTTTTTGGCACAGTGAGACTTCAGTGGCATATGAATGGCTCACCCTGGCCACGAGCTTACTCTGACAATATGCTTTGGATCAAAACTCTCTTCCCTGGCACATATAAAAGGCTGACTACATACCATATTTAGTTAGAGCAGAATATTTTGGTAAAGAGAGGAAAGTAAACTCTTACCTCTCTGTAGGAACTGGTGATCAGGAGAAATGACTTATTGGGTCAGCCATTAAAGGAAATTTTCCCTCAGTGCAGCTGCTAGAGGATTTTCTACTGAGGTAAATGCAATCAGTACTGCTAACATAGCCACCACTGAGACACCTCAGCTGCCTCTGCTTGTAAGGTTGGATTCAAAGAATGCTGAATAAATGGAAAACCCTTGCTCAGAAGTCTCAGGCAAGTGGTTATAAAATATCAAAATCCACAGCTCAGATTCTAGTCTTTTGTTTGCCCTGGAGGAGCACTCAGCAGACAAGTGTGGTCTCCACAAGTTTTATACAAGTGCCAGGTCCTTGAGGGCCGCAGGGAAAAAAAATTGCTACTATACTCTGTATACAGACTTCATTTAGACCTTCCATAGAAATGGTATTTGACCTTCTAAAAGCAGCAAAAAATCTCTGTCTAGGAGGTAGAGTTCATATTAAATCCTAGCACAAACTCCTGACAGAGTTCAAGAAGCATTTGCACAATAATTTCAGATAGATGGTGAATCTTGGAAATGATCCTGTGCAGGGCCAGGAGCTGGACTCTGTGATCCTTGTGGATCCCTTCCAACTCAGCTTATTCCATGAAGTTCAGTGATGATTAACATCCATGCTATTGGTCATTGCACCTCTCTGCAGTGCCTTTTAATCAGCCTAATTATATACAAACTGCAGACCACTCACTGCCCACACTGCACATCACTTACTAATACAGCAAAACAAAGCAGCTGTCAAAAGCAGCACAGCAGTTTACAGAAAGGAAATAAAAATAAGAGAAGGAAAAGTAACAAGATACTAATTGTCACTGTTGCAATTTTATCATGTGAAAAAGGGTCTTTATTTTCTAGATAGATGGCAGAGATTTAATGAACAAACACCTGAATATATTTTTTTTTAATAATTGAAACAAAACAAAACAAAAAATCCAACCAAAATGAACTTTTTCTTTTTTATGTTGTAGCACCAGTTAGGTTTTGTCAGAATGAAATGTCTTACTATCACACAATATTTTCTTAAATGTATAGTGTCTTATTAACAGTGCCAGCTCTGTATGTTCTGTTTTGTAACTTCTGGCTGTCATTTATCCACACTGCTCCAGCTCAGCCCATCCTGCTCACACCAGCCTGCTGAAACACCTCTACTTTGCTTTGCCCTTGCTCTTTTAGTGATATTCTTATTCTCTGTCTGTGTCAATTCCCTTCTCATTCTCACTGCATGCAGTGTGATGAGTTCACAATGCTGGGGTGGTTCAGGAGAGGAATGGAGCCTGTAAGCTTGGTCCAAGTTAAGCCATGAACACTTCCAAATGGTTCTTCCACAGGGAGACTTCACTGATTTTGTTCAGCTTAGAGATAGAGAGTAGCACTGGTGATACAGAGAGTGCCAATAATTTGACAAAAGGAAGTTTGCTTCAGCTAGCTCCCATTTAATTTATAGATATTGGCAGTTCTTCTACATAGGATGAACATTTATGTAAATTCAATGGCTGCAATGTGTGAGTGAGCACAGAAAAATGATCAATCTAGTGTAGAAAGCATCATCTTTTTGCAGAGGATCCAGAGTGACAAATATCATTCTATAGAACATTATATTAAAAAATGGGGGGACCACTCCTAGTCACAAATGCTAGCACTGCCTCACTACTTGTACAAGAAAAGGGCAGCAATTTTCATTTTGCTTATCTCTACTTTAAATACAACATACTGCATGGGACTCATTATTTCCAGTCATTTTCAAGTTTTCTTCCAGTCTTCTCTGTTTCTAATTCTACACCAGACATCCACTTGAACGATATAAGCCATCTGTAGTTTATAAAACACCTTTAAGCTATTGTTTTAAAGTTTTATACCTTTTAATGTTTTCCTATTTATTTCCTGCTGATATCAACACATATGCTGCCAAAAGCAATCTTTAGTGGATACTAACATATTCATATTGAACACTTGATCCAGAAATTTTGCAGATAATAGGCAGAGGGAACATCTGTGAGAAGCAGATAATTTTTAATATTTATGGATAGCTCATTTCCATGTTGTAATCCTTAAGTTGGGAGCGGGTTTGTAGGGCTCTGTGCAATGCAAGACATTTTTCTATATTCCTATCATGGTTAGATAATGAAGGGAAAAGTGGCTTTGAAGAGGGAACTCCAACAAGTTTATTAATTAATGATGGAGAAAAGATCTCTACTATTACTTGAATGAAATATGGAATAATTGTGCAAAAAGGAAGATATTCAACATGTTAATACCCAGGACAGTTTTTCAAACTGGACAGTGTAATCTGGAAGCCTGCTCAAGAAGTAAATAAGTAAGAATTATTAACTGTTTTCTGAACTTCTAAATAGACAGCTTTTATTTTATAAATTCTAAGGACCAGCAATATACTCAAAGCATTACCTCAGCATTAAACATGATTTACAAATTTTTCTTCTTCATTGACAATTAAGTCAGTCGGTTAAGCCCTTGCCTTGTCAATGGCTTGAAATTCTATGCTAATATTTCAATTGATAGAGAAAAAATCACCCACCTGAGACAAAAACACTTTCATACTGAATTTTATTCCTACAGCCATGGATGTGAAACTGGAGATTCAGAAACCTGGCTTATGAAGACAGTGAGGATGTGTAAAACTGGAAGTAAATTTCTTGTCCTTATTGTCACGTTAGGTTTGTGTGAGTCTGCAAACACTGTAAATCATAAGTGTCTCACCTACTATTTTTTCATTCCTGCTTTGAACAATGAAAAGTACACCTGATTTAAACCTCTTCTTTTTCACTTATAGGCTTAAAAATTGTTTTACCTTTGATACCTAAATGATGTTTCACTAATGGGAGTAACACCTTGTCTAGCACATTATCTCTTAACAAAAGTGAAGAATGCATGAAAAACCAAGATGAAAATCCTATTTTGGGGCAGCTCCCTGTAGGTCCCTATGTTAATCAAACATGTTTAATTTAAAATTTAATTTAATTTAATTGAAACTTGGTAAACTTTACACTTTCTGATAGAAGGAAACAGAATCAGACTGTCTTGTTTGTCTGTTTACCTTGGCAATTCAGGATGGATTTTTGCACTTAGGGCATGTCTGTGATCTTTTGCAAGCCACCTTGACAGAACAGGCCTAGTATCCAAAGACCAAATGGGTCAGTTTTAGCATGGATGGAAAAATCATATGCCTGCCAACTGGAACAAAGAGGTAGATTGTTTTTTTCTAAGCAGTTTTATAACAGATTTTTCAGTAACAACAGTGAAAATGACTTCACAGACTCAAAGCTTCTCATTTCCCTTTTGCTGTGCCCAAGTCTTGTATCTTTTTTGAAACAGTATTCTTTCCAATAATTTTTAGCCTGAAAGATTTAATAAAACATATAGATAATAGCAAAGCATAAAATGCAAAAACCCAGAATCAGTAAGTCCATTCTGATTGACTGAAACAACCACACTATGTGGTATAATGTTCACACACCCATATGAAAACTTATATGAAGGCTGTGAAATCTGACCCTCACTGAACCAGCCTATGGCCAAAATATATGTATTGCTTTATAGAGAGATACTGCCTTTTCTGAAAATCTAATGGATGGAGTTGAATCTTTTTATTTTAAGAAATACTTCACTGCTTGTGGAAATGAATAGGCTGAAGTGCATATAGGGAAGAGTTCCAGTTTGTAAAAATAGGCTCTTTGACCAAATATCTCCTTCAAGTGGCTTTTGCAAAGGGCTGCAAATGAGAAATACTAAGAATGCAATTAGAACGCAGTGGTGAGGATCCAAACTGGAACAAAGGCTGGGATGCAGGAGAAAGTTTCTATCTCCATTTAAGGTTTGCTTCTCACACTCTTTAACAGCTGCCTTGTCACTCACATGAAGTCTGAGTGGATTAGAAGGATTATCAAATGCAGTATGCTATCTAATTCTGCTTCAAAGCTAATCAAAATTGGGTACAAATGCAGTTATCCAATGCCAGCATCAATCAGAGTGTGACTGATACTGACGCTCCCTGAACTAACTCTAGGATGTTGCCCTACTGAGCACAGAACTAAGCATCTCAAAATTCCCATTCCCATGAGACTCACCTGGACAAAAAAAAAACCCTCTAGCAATTCAAATTCAGATCAGTTTTTTAAAATATATGCCCAAAGCCAAGTTCCATTTTCAGCAAGAATTGCACATAGTGAAATATGCCTCTTTCAACAAACAGTTGAGATTTCCCAGGGACACCATCTTTTCACACACCACCCTAACTGGATACTGCTTATCTTAGGAGATCAAATGAGATTCTGCTCCTCTTGCTATATCTCCAAGTAAACATGTGGTAAACAAAGGAAAAGAAACAAAGGCACCAGACCTTAGACTGAGACTGCTGCAGAATACTTGGAGCCTGGTACATGCATATGAATGTGTTTAGAATGTGTTTCAGCCTTGGCTTCATTTCAGGTTTATTCAGAATTTCTTCTGAACTTTTAATTCAGTAGCAGTATCAGCAGCTCCTCTCTACTTTTTGCTTTCACAAAGATGTCAAAAGACAGACTGAATCTTTAGAAATATATTCTGACCCCAGCCTTTAGTGGGAAACAGAAAGGAGTGCATCTATTTAAACAGTGACAATGAACCGCACAATTAACATTAAAAGAAAGGGGCAACAAAACACCTTACATTAAAGGACAAAATCTTTATGACATTGAGAGAAACGCCACAATAAAAGTTAAATTCACAAAAATACCAAAGCCTCTGAAATATTGTTTATAGTTGTGAATAATATGAGGAAAATCAAGTAAATAAGAAACATTTTTAACAAATATTGAAGTCAATCAGTGTGTGGCTGACATCAAAGATTCAGGCACCAGGAAAAGCCATTTGAACTAAAAACTGCAATGAAAACCCAAAAAAACATTAACAATTACCAGAATATATCAAATGAGAAATCCACTGGCAAATGCGGAGGTAAAATGTATTAAACTAAGCAGATTTCTAAAGTGTCTACAGATGTCCGCTGCTTAGTGCTGTTGCATTTGTCACTAGAACAGTTCATTCTTGGCAATGAAGATTATATTTTTTCCTTCATTATAGAATTTAAAGGTATTACTGGGAAGTTTCCCTAGATAAATGCTTATCCCTGTTTGTGCCTTCAATATGTATTTAGGAATCATCCAAGATAATGATACCGTTGGTTCAGTATTGTCACACAACAAATGTGATCCAAAAGTCATACATAAGGTAAAAGTAGCAAAGCTTTGTTTCCTTTGTAGGTAAGGTACTGGAACTGGCTCTTTTAAGATCTCAAATAAAATCTAGTTCACAAGACAGGTAGAAATCCTAGAAAGAACTTTAAAAGGACTTACCAAAATGATCCTGACACTAGAAAACAAATTTTGCTATGCAAGAGCAATTTTTTTTTATTCAGATGGTTAAAAAAAAACACCAAAAACCAGGCAATGGGATTATTTTTTATATGTAGTATCAGAAGGAGAAGATTTCCAGTAATTGAGAGCTATCTATCTTTAATGATCAAGATGTAACAAAATCCAAGGATTAGAGGTTGAAACTGGACCTTTATTTTTTGTTTTGCCTTCCTTAACACCTATTATCAAGATTATTTTCTAGGCTTATCCAGGCATATTTCATCTAATTAATTTCCTACCATTGCAAGGGCATTGGGGATTAGTTTCAGTCTTTGCCTATAGCATAGTTAGATCTCATGAGGTCTAAAATTCTTTGTTCTAATGAACACCTTTATGTCTAGAATAAAGCCTTGGTAAACCTTAATGACCTGGTAAAGATGATCTGAGGATCCCTTCTGGCTTCAAACATTTGGAAACTTTGCAATCATTTCAGAAATCATATTTATTAACCTATGTTGTACTTGATATATAAGCCACCTAGCACAGGTGATCAAAGAGAGATGTCCCCCTTGAGCCGAGAGAATATTTTAGAGAGGAGAATAAGAAATAAGAGCTAGTTAACTGAAAGCACTCCCTAAATCCCTGCGTCTTGAAGCACTCCATTAAAATGTTACTTTGAATCCCTAACAAGCTTCAATCAAGGCAGACTGTATTCTTAGCCCCCAGCCCTGTGAGCACATAATCCTGCAGGAGTTCCACCTGGGTGCTCCTCTGCCTTTGGCCTGGGCTGTGGGACATCATTGTCGGGGCTGGGGCTGCCCGAGAGCCCAGGTCTGCTCTCACTGCTGAAGCTCCCCACCCCGAGAGCTGAGGGAATGCTCTCTGGCACTCCTCTCCAGCAAGGAAGTAATGAGCTTTTCTTTTAGTACTGGTAAATGAAGACGAAGCCTCCCTAAAAAATAAATGGACTTTGTGTTCCAGAAAAAAATAACGGATACTTGGGCTATAGGGAAGAGATGGCATGAGAAAGAATGGGGTCTCAGAGAATGCACCTGAAGAATTCTGGGGCCAATCTGCTATATTTACTCTCCACATTTGCAAGGAGTATCAGAGTTTTATCCAATAAATTGCATTCAGCAGTTATGCTTGACTGAGGTTTATGCAAACTTAGATTTACAGAACTTTTATTTTTATGGATAATTATCTAAAATGACCAGTGTTTTCCTGGAGGGAATTTAAGAAGGCTCAAGATGAAGATAACTGGTTATTTGCAATATTGGTTTCTCTTCTATATTAAAACAGATGTTTATAAACTTATAAGAAAGTTGTTGTAATTCTTTGTGCAGAATACAATCTCTCAAATAATTTAATTTTTCATTGAGACAGCACCCTTATATTGAATACTAAGTGATTAGCAATATTTAAATAAACTACTTACTGATGATAAGTGGCTATATAACAGACACATATCAATGTGATGGATTCAAAATCTCATTTAATATATTTTTGGTTTTCAGTTTGTTGTTAACCAATACTGTACCATGTGGCTGTTTGAAATATCTGTTCTAAGGTTTTTGAGCTGGTGAAAAGCATAAAAAAATGCAACAACCATGTTTTAAATACATAACCCCCAAGGTGTTACTGCATGTACTTACTTAATGTTGAAATCTATGTAATAAATTACCTACTTTGACTTTCACAGGTGTTAAATAGATATAATTTTATTATTTGCCATGCAATCAGGAGAGATTAAATACCTTAATAAGATTCAATTAAAATCATCAGATATTTATGATACTCATTGTAAAGGTTCATAAAAAATAACCTGCCACTATTTATAGCTCTTCTCAGATGACAATGTTTCTGAAACAGACTGAACCACCACTGCCACTAGCAACAATTTAAGAACAGGAATATTTAATTTGCTAGAAAGTAAAGTATAAAAGTGAAGTCTAATAGATGGTCAATGAATCAATTATTAGTTGGGCTTCCAAGTGAAATTCTGTGGAAAGGAAAACACTGCTACCCTCCCCTAGCAACGAGAATTTCCCCCCTAATACATACTAACCCATCTTATTATCAGTTATCCAAATAAACATGCGTGTGTAATGACCTCCACTGATGAAAATTATTACAGCACTATGCAGGGGCATTTACAGAATACAATTTTTGTCATCTTTTGTCTTTGTAGTATTGATTAAATGAAGATGATAGCCTCTTAGTATGAAGCATACCTGTGCTTTTCAGTCCTGATTTCAAAGACTTGTATTGTATAAATTATAATTGGGAGGTAACTGAGAACCACGGTTTCTCATGAATCTGTCAGTTCCAAGAGAAATTTGAACTTCAAAAATTCCTTTCTTCTGTGTTTATTGTATATGTGGATCAAAAAAAGAACTGTCTGGGAACAAGCAGTCTTTGACTAAGCCAGCATGAATTCTCTCTTACACACAAGCCACCCACCCAACATTAGACAACTATGAAAAGATTAATAGAAGGATATTAGACCTTTATATCCAGCAGTTTTTCTGTAGAGAATCTAAGTTTTAAAAAATAGATATTGAGATAAATATGTTACAAGGAGAAAAATAGCAAGTGTGAGAAATGTTTGTGCAATTCAGAAAAGTACCTGTTTTCTGCTTTGTTTATTTCATAAAGTTGTTATTTCACAATATCCAAAGCAACGAGAACTGACTGAAGAGGACTTACATTATCATAGAACATCCCAGGATGGAAGGGACCAACAGGAATCATACAGTTCAACTCCCAGCCCTGCACAGGACATCCCCAAGAGTCACACCATGTGCCTCAGGTCATTGTCCCAATGCTCTTGAATTCTGACAAGCTTGGTACCTGGCTGATAAATGCCTGAGAATCACCAAATGAATTATTAGCATAAAAGAACCCCTCACTAGTAAGAAAATATTTTAACAGTTGCACAGAAAATTGATATTCTGGTTATTTATCACCGACAGTAAGACTTTATTTATGTGTTTATTCATTTATTTATTTATTTATCCTCTTAAGAGTGAGGAGCAGCTGTTCTGAGGGCCATGAGTGCTGGAGTGTAAGCAATGCATGCCTATCTGCCACTAGTAAGACCTGGTGCTCTTGCTATTGACACCAAGGGAGAGATAATGTGAGTCAGAAGTGGCATGAATGGATGTCTCAGGATTGGTACTTCAAAACTTTCATTACCAAATTGCTGTTTTGAGGGCTCAGAAAAGGAGAAAGTATCTGCTTAGCAAAGGTATGGCATTGCTTTAGAGGAATTCATACCAGCACAAACCTTCCCTTTCAGTGGCTATTTCTCAGATCCTTTGTGGATTTGTGCACACAGTTACTTAAGAAAAGGACAGAGACAAGGAATCAAGGTCATTATGAGACTTAATGTGGTCAAAAGTAATCTGTAATTCTCTCCTTGTCTGCTCTGCTGCAGAATGGCAGCGAATAGCTGCAGGCATATTTATTTAGATTTTGTTTTCACAGAAATAGGGAGTGGCAGACTGCTGAGATCACAAAAGGGATTTTTTTTAAACACAGCATCTACCGAATAACTTCTCAGATACAGTCCCTCACCTTTTCAGATTTTTCCACTCACCTTTTCACATGTTCTGCAAATGGCCTGCTTCCCAGCTGATCTTGGAGGAACACAGAGAAGAGTGTGGCCTTTATTTTATGACATGCAACCAATGAACTTGTAGCATTTCTTTAAGAGATGAATTCTGTTTTAACAACTTCCACCTCAGTAGTGAGATTGCAGAGCGATAAAGGGAAGTCTCCATATAGATATATCTAACCTGAGGTGGAAAATGAAATTCATGCAGAACACACCACCCTGTTAACTGAGGTCAGCAGCTGACTGTGAGTGATCCTGGGTACACTGCAAAGTTATCCTGGAGCTGCATGATTATACAGGGCCTGAAACACCATGATATTCCTCTTCTGCATGAAACCCCAATGCAAAATGAAAACTGCTTGAATCAATGATTACAAAATATGCAGTTTGCCCATTCTTCTCCCAACTGATGTCCAGAACTGGGAGTTTTTTGTATCCAGCATGAATTACAATCAGAAGTAAAATAGACACAAATTTTAACCTCACAATGGAATTTTATTAGGGCTTGGTTTTAGGAATCTCTTTGAAAGGAAAGTATCTGTGGTGAGCATTGTTGGTAAAACGTCCTCACTTGGATGCTGTCACATCTATAACTCGTGGTTAGCAAAGGCTTCTGGATTTTTCTGAATAAGACTATAAACCTCCTCAACACGTCATTTTTCCTTGAGAGAGTGCAAATAATCTGCACATGGTAGGACTAAACATTTTTCTTTGAAACTTTAGGATATGGCTATTCCTATTTGGAATTCAATGAAACAAAATAATTTTTTTAGGTTTTGATGCATTTCTCAAAGGTCCTCTCTTCCAGAACTAAAATAGCATTTTACGTGTATGACAATAATGTATAACAATAATAACAAACTTAGTCAAATATGTACATCAGACCTAAAGAGTGGCCATATTTCCAATCTTTAATTTTGTTTTGATATCCTCTTCTCCCATCTCATTTTTCATTTGCAGTTCATGAGAATTTTCTTTTGCTATTGCAGTTTTTAATGACTTAGTGTTCTGTTGCTCTTTCCTTGAAAGCCTAAAATGCAAAAGATTTATAGACCAGGATTTTTTTTAATTGGTTCTACTATTTTCCCCAAGAAAGGAGGGATGATGCCTGGCATTTTTCATTTGGACACAGTGCACTTTTATTGAAAGTTAAAGATAATGGCTTTGGCAGTTCCTTTTTAATCCAATCTACTGCTTCGTGTCCTCAAAAAGAAAATTGGAGAACATGGCCACAGTTGGCATTTTGTGATAGAGTCCATTTTTCTTCTATTGAGGATGCAAACAGTGGCTGACATTTCTCAATTAGGTCCTCTTTTTTCCTATTGATAATGAATTCTTTTATGTGGCTTTCACTTTAAGCTGCTCTCTACCATGGACTGCTCAATACAGTGAGTCTGACAAGTAACTAAGCTGATAATGTGAATAGCTGTTTGTTATAATTTCATAGTATTTCCTGTAATTGCAAATGACACCATCCTTTGTTCTAATACATATAGCTGGGAAATTTGGATTTATTTGTGTAACACTCAATAAAATCATTCCTTTACTGTAACACAGACAATTATAATAATAGACTGTTCCCCTACTGTTTAGCAACTAATTTTACAGACAATTAAATTACACTAATGAATAGATTAATCAACTTTATTGTGAATCAATATACTTGTTTTCACTATATTTTATTTAACAGCAAAATATGTCAACTTCACACATACATGTAGAAAAATATCCACTAGCCATTTATATCAATGTCCATTATTCAATTAACCCACTTTTTATGGATAATCAATCTGCATTAATTTGGCTAGGGTGTTCACTAATCAGATTAGGGATGTGCACATGCACAAATCAATTGTCTTTTAAAAGGCATGCTAGAGGAATCACACAGAACTGGCTATGCTGATTGTGCCTATCTTTACAGTAGAAATAAGAAGAATTAAGAAGTTACTTCTATGCTGAAATTTGAAAATTCTGACAATTTTCTTATATTTTCTGCAGTGTCTGCTAGATGTATTTATGTAACTGTCCTAATATATATGTTACAAATAAACTTATGAGGAAGTTTGCTCTGCAGTCTATTTTGATAAAACCTAAAAGCATGAGCTTCCTTTTTGAATTCGCTTTAAAGCATGGATGTTCTTATTTTACCTGGCAGCAATATCAAGGATTTTTTATTAGCATATTCATTGCTTCAAAAAGTTTTCAAGTAACTAAAATCATCTTATTGTGGCCACTCAACAAAATGACCTGCCTTACAAAACAGTTTATGTTCTTTGGCCTAAGGACCTATCGTGCTAATAAATGAGGACAAGGCCCAAGATTCTTTAGACAGTGGCTATGCTATCTGGATTCAGAGCAGTTTGACTGTCAGGGACAATTTGAATTCTGGGTCCTCCTCCTATCTTTGCTTTAATGGAACTTCCCTCATCCATGCTGCCTCCACCAAAAGATGAGTTTTGCCTGAAGCTCTGGTGCTGTCCCTGCCCACTTGTTCACGTGACAAGGCAACGGAGCTGCTGCCCAGAGCCACGCAGTCGTGGAGAACACGGACGGCTTTCAACAATCTTGCACCTCTCAGGATCAGATTTAAACATAATCTATGAAAATCTTCTGGATTTAAGTGGTCAGTAGCCAGCATCACCTGATATTTAGACTATAATGGGAAGTTGCTGTTGATAGTTGACTTGGAACACACCATAACCAAAACAGTCTTAGTGAGTTCTCTGACCATTATGAGATTTGTCTAAGCAAGGACTAATCAAACTAAAATAACATCCAGGCTTATGCAAATAATTTTCTGATTAAGAACCAGATTCTTCAGTAGATGACTAAAAGAAAAAAGGGAAAGAAAACCAAGTTGAGTTCATTAAAAAAAAAAACCAAAAAAAGTCAGTTATAAGCTAGTTGACTTTGGGTACATGTAAGCACAAAGAATTTTGAAGCTTATGTGTACTCTCTGCAGTGTGAACACATTTTGGAGTAGCATCTTTTTCTGAAGACAAGGTGAAGGATAACCCTCAAGGGCAGAGTTGCAAGCTCTTTTAAGACAAAATAGAAATGCCAATCAAAGTGCAGATGGTTTTTCTCCTGAGAGGTGATTATTTTTTCATAGATCCTTTCCTAGAAGGATGGCTTAAATACATCAACTAAACTTCATAGTAGCATTGTAATAGCAAAAACCAAAAGGAAATATATCTCAAGCATAGCTCTTCTCAAGCACTTTAAAAATACACTTTCACTCCTGAATAAAAAAAAAACCCACAAACCCCACAAACCTAAAAAAACCCCACAAACAACTAAAAAACCTAAGCAAAACCAAACACTGCCCCTTTTTTCTTTCTCTGTGCACTCGTAAAAACTTTGCATACCTGATGAGTCTTGGTTGTATCTCCACTCTAACATACATTTTCTGAGGCAGGTCTTCCTTTTAAGCCTTGTAAAACTGTTTAACTACTTAATGTTTAGTTGCAGAAATGATAGTCTGAAAAAAAACAGTAAAGGATTAAGCCTTGTAAAACTGTTTAACTACTTAATGTTTAGTTGCAGAAATGATATGCAGTCTGAAAAAAAACAGTAAAGGTGTTGTACAGGAGCACAGATCTCAGATATATATATTTCAGACTAATGTCATTTAATAAACTGCCAGATTGAAATTATATTCCATTTATATTTATTTAATTTTTATTATTTGATTATTTGCCTATTAGATTTGAAATTTCTGCTGCTAAAAGTATAATTTTTAACAAAAACATTGGTAAACTGCTCTTAATTCTTATAGAAAAGGAAAAAAATACATCAAGAAAACTGTGTTATGTCTGTGTTATGGGTCTGACTGGTTAGCAAAGTTTAAGTCCTCCTTAGGTTTGAAAGTTACTGCTAAACTAAGCATGTTCAAAACTGTAAATGGTATTGTTATAGAGTCATTCTGATGAACAACAATTCTGTTGTGGTAAGAATCATCTATAATTTCTTACTTTTCATGGTCATAAAATTAATTGCAACCTGTGTAGTTTTACAAAGCCTCTGAAGACCATCTCCATAGACTGAATTTCCACAAGTCACAATATAATAAAAACCAAAATATTTACCCCATGTTGAAGCAATATGCCTCAAGAAAAACTCTTTACAAAATTGTTCCTAGCAGCTACCTCTCTAAAATAAAACTTCAGCTACCACTGCCTCTGCAGGTGAGGGATGCTTTTGTAATCACATGAAGAAAACAAGATAGGCCAACAGCTTGTCTAACCCGTTGTATTAATTCCAAGAGACGCCTGCACATCTTGCAGACAATACTTGGGCCAGAGTTTTAAAGATATACCGGTACTTTATACCCTGAGGAACATGACATAGGAATACTTATGTTTTATGTCACTCTCCTGATAATCAGGAAGGCTCAACAATTATGTGAAGAGAGAAAATAACTCTAAACAGACTTTAGAAGCTAAAAAGCCAAACTAACCTCAAACCCTGTAAGACACCTGACTCTGCTAATTTCTGAAGTTAAACATCTAAATCATTCACCTCCTCATCTCCAGGGGAAAAGTCCCTCTGATAGTTCAGATCTTGAAAATCTGACTTGAAATATTGACAGATGCCTTTCAGATTCTCAGTCTCCATGACCTGGAAATATCCAGGCCTCTCATCTCTTGAGAAATTATTGCAGCTAATACTGAAATTCTACTGCTGAAACTATTCCAGGTAGTGTAAATTCACACTGGTTGAAATAGGATGTCTCATCTCAGGTGGCTGTTTTGCTCCTTGACTTTCTGTAAGAGATGAGAGCTGGCTCCTATGATCTGTCTTGTTTGGATTTTGTATTAAATATCCATCTAATGGAAGATGAATAAGAAGTCCACTAAACCAGAAATAAAGGTTTTCTGGATAAATAATTTAGTATTGAAGTCAGAGAATTTGGCTTGCTTCCCTGGGTGGTGCAACATTTCGTGTTCAATTATAGAGTTCCTTAGTTTTAAAAAGGGGCCTTGGAGGTATCACCACTTACAGTTCTTTTAATGTTGGCTAATAGTTATGCCTCTATTCCAAAAATGAGAGATGTGTTGGAATTGCTGAGACTTTACAAAATCTAGAATGTAGGTTTCATAAAACTTGTAACCACTCATAAGAAAGTAGCCCCAAAAGCTGTTATCATTGTGGTGAAAATCAACAGAATGTGATTTGAAGAATCACACCTACTGTCGGACTTTTTAGGGTTGCTAGCTGTATGTAAGGATTTTATAAAAATTCTTCAAAAATATGGAACCTGGAAGTTTCTCCTGTTTTGACATTGCTAGCCGATTATTTTGTGGGAGCATTTCAAATGAAGGCAAGAAGCATGACTAAAACAGCAAAAAAAAAATGTAATAGTAAGTCTATACCTAGGCTGAATGCTTGTTTTATCCAAGAGACTCAACCTCACACTGCAAAGGTAATACTTAGAAACTGAATAGAAATAACACTTTAAGAGTATTATACTATGATGTGGAAGGATGAAGGAGTAGCTTAATAACCTCACAACTGTATTGGTTTTCACCATGAATTAATCATAACAGTTAAAATGATCAAAACTTTAAAAAAGTGTTCTAATGAAGCAGAGTAATGAATGGCTAGTGAAATGAGGAAGCAGCTGATTTTACAAGATCAGTGGCAGCTGGAATTGTGCCTTCCCACCCAGCAGGAAAAAGTGACAAGATCTCCAGACTTGACAATCCCATGCTGTGAGAAAGGTGTTGCTGCAGAAGGGGAAAAAGCAACCAGGTGGTCCAGTAGCTGCTCAGCTAAATTCACCAAAGCAGACTTAAAAATGCAGAATTCAGCTGTATTTTTAACTTATTTCTGTTGATGCAGCTTTTTGATTTGATTTTTAAAAAAAATTCATTTTAGTTTTGAGTTGTGTTCTGCTGAGCATCAGAAAGTCTCAGGTTTTGAGGTCAGGGCTTACAACTGGTGTTTAGATGAAGTTTCTTTAAATTTGAGCCTGCTCCTTTTTCTTGCTAATTACTTGGGGCAGTATCAGGAACATTCAGGACCTGAGCAGAAATGCTAAATGACTGCAGATAACTAGAAATAAGGAATTTGAAATTACCAGAAATAGCCTGGATAACATTTTTGGACCCAGAAGATAAAGACAGTTGCAATACCTTTTTTCCCACCCCAAGACGACTTTTAAGCCCCACCCTATTCATCTTCAGTTTCCTTTACAACTTCTGCCCCCATTCTAATTTACCCTTCTGTTCAAGATAATGACATTCCCATTATTCCTTACTCATTAAAATCACAGAAATATTACAGCAAGTGAGCTGAGAGAATTTCAAGGGAAGTAAGGGTAACTGAGTACCCAGTTCAAGGTCCATATTCAAAGTACTATTCAAAGTCCATAGAAGTTGGATCCTTGACCTTTTTTATGTCATTTCATTCCATCTTCCTGTAACTCTAAGCATCATTTCTTTTGGACTTTTTTTTCCTTGAAATAGAAAAAAAAGAAACAGAAACAGAAAAAAAAAAAAACAAACCACTTGAAGAAATGGGAATAAAAAAAGGAGACTTTTTCTAGTTTTCTGAAACCAGAAAAAATAGTCAACATCTGCTGCAGCTTACTTTATATGACCTTTTCACTCTGCTTTCACTCATGTGAGAGGAAATAGTATAGCAAGTAAATATACTGCTGTTGATCTGGAATACCAGTGATGTCAGTTTGTGGTTATCAAGAACACAATGAATGCCCTTGACACTTAGGACTATAAGAAATGAGTTTTTTTGAGTTATTTAGGTTCTTACTTCATTCCTTAGTAGGGCGTTATTAAAATTGAAAGCTCCACAATTTTCTCATTCAAAGACCTTTTCAATAGCTAAGAATATGCTTTCAAGCCGTAACTGTATCAGGATGTGTGGTTCTGCCTTTGTCAAGAAAATATATACACATTTTGTTTGTGATGCTGTCTAAAATCTTGACAGCTAAAGAATTCATCTTTGGAAGTGTAGATTCATTTCTGCTGTTAGCTGCAAGTGAGTAAAAGCCTCTCTTTTATAGGCTGGATCCAGTGCCACATCGATTATGCAAATAGCCTTTGTGATTGCCTCAGGCATACATTGCTGGAATTGCAAGGCAAGTATCTCAGAAGGCAGGCCTGAATTTTGAAACCAATGAGTTGTACTTATATTCTGGCATTAGTAAATTATCAGCTACTGAGAAATAACCTACTGACAAAGGTCTGTGAGGAGACCTGGAAACAACGTTCCTGCACCTAAAAGAAACTACAAGAAAACGGAAGAGGGACTTTTTACAAGGTCATGTAGTGATAGAGCAAAGAGTAATGTCTTTAAACTGAAAGAGGGTAGATTTAGATTAGATATCAGGAAGGAATTCTCTACTGTGAGGATGGTGAGAAAATGCATCAGGTTGCCCAGAGCTGTGGCTGCCCTGTCCCTGATGGGTTCAAGGCCAGGTTGGGGAGCTCTGAGCAACCTGGTCTGCTGGAACCAAGGCAGGGGAGGTGGAACTAGATGATATTTAAGGTCCCTTCTAATCAAAATCATTCCATAACACTCTGATTCCATGAAATCTACTCTCTTTCTTCTTACACAAGGCACAACTGTCTCAAGATCTCTTAAATACAGATTTTCTTCACAGGAGAGGCATGTTACCAGTGTTCATACTGTGAGATGGCATTTTTTAATTTAAAAACTGTTCTTCCCTATGGGAGAAAATACTTGTTTTAATTAAAAACCAACAAGCAAAAACCTAAAACTGACGGTTGAAAATGATTGAATTAAAAATAAAAAGGTACTTGTCCTGAAGACCTCTCTTTCTGCTCCTTTCTGCCCCAACACTACCTCGCTTTTCTATTTTGATGAAGAAAGAAAGGTCAGAGTATTGGGAGATGAATGTGGGGAAAATAAATAAATAAAAAGACATGAAAAAAGCCACTTCTGGTCAACTCTCATGATGATTATGCTGTCTAAGCTATTGCTTTTGCTATGGAATTTTTATTGCTTTATTACCTATCTTCCAGAAATGTTAAGGTCTAAAGCTGGTTTCTTTAGGAGAACAAATGAAAGCTTTGCCAACAAAAGTGAGATATACCTTAGAGAAAAAGATTAATGAACTGTGAATTTCCCTGTAAGAAAAGCAAACTGCATCTTAACAAACTTGAAGGCAGGGAGCTACTGAGTGGAATTCAGAAACTATGCTGTGGGAGACCGAAAGGGTAAAGGTCCAGGACTCAAAAAATTGGCTATTAGCAAAAGCAGCAGTTGCTTTGCTAAGGCCAGGCTTTCACCTCAAAACAAACAAGAGAAGCATAAACTGGAAAGGGATGGGGGTGAAAATAGTTTTGTTCAGCTACCACAGCTTAAAATTGAGATGGTGTCAGGTACTGCACAGAAAGCAAGCAGGAGGTGCCATTTCACTCTGTCCACTGTGTTCCACTGATGGTCACAGTAAACATCACTGGAATGACCTTAAAGGTCTGTGTGAATGGATGTGATAAGTGTGTAAACATCCAAAAAAAATGAAATTTATGTTTTTGGTGAAGTTCTAGTGATGTTAAGAAATTATTTTAGGGCTGCAGAGAGGATGTTTTAATAATGAAAAGTGTATATAAGAAGAATGCTATATTTTCTTATATTGCTATATTACTATTACTATATTACTTATATTACTATTAAATGTTATCAGAAGCATTTAATAACTTTTTCATTTTTGTATTATAATGATGCAGTTACATTGATTTCCAGAAGTATTTGGCAACTTCTGCAGCTATTTCTTGGTGTCTATGACTGTAATACAAATAAGTTTTGGAATCTTTCTTATAATAATGATTTTATAATGGATTAGGCAAAAGATTTTCATTCATACTAGAAAGATGCAAGAAATAAATATTATCTGTGACATAAACCACTTCATTTTATTAAAGATCCATAAAGATCCTTGGAATATAAGACATTTCAACTGGTCCTTAATTTAGTAGAGTGTCAACCTAGTCAACTACTCATTGAGAAATTAGCTTTTTACAAGCCATATAATAAACTGTAAGCTGGCTAGGTGAAGAAGAGACTAGAATCTGTAATAAAGCCAACAGGAATGAGTATGAAATATTCTATGAAAATCTGGATATTTTTCATGTCTCATTACCCAGTGAGATTTAACCAGGACTTTTTCAAAAACTTTGAAAAATAAATGACAAAAATAAAGCCCAATTCAGAATAACTAAGTTGTTAATCTCTTCAGATATGGAAACTCCGTGTGAATTTCCAGATGCACTCCATAAAGTAGTAGGTTACAAGGTATTCTGAGATGGATATTTCTCAGCATTTCCATCTGGAACTGTTCCACTTCATATCAATAATTAAATGTTTATTGGAGCAAAGACATGAACTACTGACTTCCTCTTTCCAAGTGAGTGCCTTGAATATTGTCTGTTGAATATTGCTGCGGTCTCTGGCCAAGTGAGTAAGTTACTAAAGATGGAAGAGTGCCAGAAAGAGTTGTTAATAAAGTCTCACTCTCACTGTCTCTCTCCAGTGCTCTGGTAAAGTGATGAGGGCACATTTGTCCTTGCATAAATGTTCTTCTGTTAAGTACCAGTGAAAGTTCATAATTATTTTAAATCTCAGAAACACAACACGAGTTGTGATTTGAAATTCGGAAAGCTTGTCATTCCTATCTTGAAAAATCATACCTAATATATTTTAGAAAGAGTAAGCATGCTACTTTATTAAGGATGAAAAGCCTTTCAATGGAAAATTATTCTGTAGTCTTAACCTTGAAGATGAAGACAGGCTACTTTCCATTGCAGGGAACTAACTTGAAGTTATTTGTATTACATTTAAAAACATGCAAGAAAATGCAGAAGAACGATACGTGATATCTCTTTTCTTCATTCTCAGATCAACCTGGCTATATAAAACCCCCTGAAATCACACCTGAATCCCCCTGAATTCACACCTGAATTTGGTGTGGAAATAGAATGTACTGAACATCTGGGAGAAGGGAATTCTCTACAGAACCAACACTTAGAAGATGACAAATAGCAGGTGGCTTTTAAAACAAATTCAAGAAGTGGAAAAACAAACCTAGAAAAAATTGCTTGGAAAAGTTAAACAGTAGGAGACTTTTAAGAAAATTCACAAACAGCAGTGAGACAAGAATAAACTAGAAAAGCAACTGCTAGGAAAGCTAAGCAGCAGGAAACATAGCAGCAAAAGAATAGTAAAACAAGAATAAGACAGGAAAACAGAAACTGAGGGAAGTTAACCACTAAAAGATTTTAGACAATGAAAAGTAGCATTTATACTAAAGTAAGCCAGGAAAAACAACAGCTATAAGAAGATAAGGAAGATCATGGTGAAATGAAAGAAAAAAACTTCAGTTCCTTGGCATGGACCAAAGGTATGTATTCTGCCAGCCTCAGATAGTGACAGAGAAGAAACTACTGTACAGAACTGCTTGTGTACAAATGTCACTTTCAAAAGATAATGCTGTATTAACAGTTTCCAAGGTTACAAATAGAAAAAGGAAGACATATACATAATGTTTGTTTTGTGTCTTCAGAAGATTCTCACTCTACGTGTGGCTGGACTTTTAAGTAAAATCAGCTTCCTCATACTCTACAAAGATTTCACAGAAGACCAGCATGTACTGGGAGAGCTCATTAACTTCCACTGTACACATCAAAGGAGCATTGCCATGAGAAAAGCCAGCATGGTTCCAAACAAGGAGATAGCAGCCTTGAAGAACAAGCAGTAAAAATCAAGACAAAGAACCAAACTGGGGAAACAAAGGAACTGGAAGAGTAGATTAGGAGTAAAAATTGGTTTCCTTACTTATTAAAAAAAAATTCATTATACCAAATCTTCAGTTTAGGAAGGTAGAGCTGAGGTCTAGCAGGATAATCAAAATAGATTTACATGTTTTTTGTCATGATTCATCCAAGTTTTGAGCAAGTTGCTTAAAATGTTTTTGCATGCTGGGGAAAAGTGCAGAAATGTACTCAAGTTTCCCTGCCTGGAAATGAGGGTTCATGAGCCACATGTTTAACCAGGTATTGAGGCTGACATGCAGCCATCATATCACCAGGGCTGCAAACTGCAAGTATCTTGTGCAGCTCATCTGCTGCACCTTGCTGTGCAGACAGAACGCTTCCAGCTCTGGATTCAAGTGGAATGGGAAGATGCTACCTTGAACAGATGAAAACTTCCATGCATAACTTCATGGGATGCAGTTTACTTCTGTTGTGAGCATGATTCTTCCTTGCCAGCAGATTAATATTCTTGACATTATCTTAATGACGGGCATGTGGAGAATTCTGGAAAAATGAAAGGATACAAAACAAGAGAAGCCAAGAATACCTTTGCTTCAGAAAAATAACAGACTGACTCCTCATAAATTACTGAATTACTAGTTTAGAAACATCATTTAATTGGGTTAAGTTCGGTAAAACACTAGACGAGAACTAAAAATGAAAATTTATTAAGGCAGCTCATCCTAACTTCCATAAAGAAGAGGTTTTATAGCTGCATTCTGAAACCCTCCTTTAAAAAAAAGAAAAACCTCTGTTATATTATATGCATAAATATAAGATATAAAATACTGTTGAACTCCAAATGATATTTCCTATCTGACACAGAGTTGTGCTCAGCAGAACCACAATAACAAGCTGGCATATTTAGAATTCATTCTGGTTGAGTACAGACAGAATTCATCAAAAATACTTCAGGCCAAAGTGATCCACAGCCACTAAGAGTCTTGTTTTTTTCCTGCCTGTGCAACATGGATAAATTGCACAAAGTCTCCCCTGGGAGAGGAGGAATGCAAAAGGGAGAAGGGTGTCCTGCAAACCCCTGTTTCTGTACTCCTTTGCAGATAGACAAAGACTAAGCCCTAGATTTTATCTTTTTTCTTTTAGAGCTGTAAAAAATACTAAGCTTCTGTCTTCTTTTAGCTTTTCAAAGGTGTAGTTTTCCCAACTTTTCATTAATGGGTGAGAATATGAAAATCAGTCTAAGAAAACTATTCAAAGTGAAAGATAGTAAAAATTTGAGTAAAAGTATAGTAAGAGTAAGGGAATATGGGAATATTATTTGTGGAGAGGATCTCAGAATACAGCAGGGCAAAGTTTTCAACACACTGCTCAAGACTAGGCTTCACTGAAATGATTCCCATATGTGTTGTGTTACCATTTGTGTCTTTTTTGATTCAAATATTAATTTTAGCATTCTAAATAATGTATTTAAGTATTACTATTACTATTTTTAAGTATTGTTATTACTATTTTTAAAATATATTTGAAATATTTGAATTCTTTTCCTACATCTTGTTTGTATTTAGAGTTTAAAAAGCACTCCTGATGAAACTACTTTTCCAGCTTCTACAGGTTTGAATTGCTACAGGCTTTTTAGCTTAATTTTTAACTAACAGTAGTATTGCTTCATTTCTCACTATCAAGCAGAGTGACTTGAGTCATTTGGGGTGAAGGGCTCAGGAGGGCAGAATAGGTGGTTGTACTCAGATGTATGAATACAGAAGTACACAGGAGAGACAGCAAAGACTTGATGCCATGTAACTTTCCTATGGTTTGCTAACAGAAGACAGTTTACTCTCCATCTGACCTATCTTCTGTGTGGGTGCTGGTAGGTTTTGGGCAGATCAGCTGGATAAACATTAATGAATTAATGTGCATTAATGAAACCAAATGCAATATTATTGCTAATTTGGTGAGAGGAACGGTATGTCTTCTTGTCTGAAATTGTTTCTTTCTTAGCTAAATGACTTTTTTAAAGGTTGAAGATGCAAATGTAACTAATGAAAAGTAAAAAGCATATATATTTGGTAGATCATTATTTTTCATCACATTAATAGGACTTTTCTTCAAAGAAAAACAAGAAAGTATACACATATACATACAACCACCACAAAACCACAGCACCAATGGCAACAACAACAACAAAAAAAGAGCTCTCAACCTCCCATTTACACCTGTAGTTTCTTAGTCCTTGAGAAAAGACATGCAAATCCATGGGTGGACAGACTTTATTAATGAGTTCTAAAGCCTCAGGCAAAATTTACAGCCCCAGGAACAGAAGAAACAGAACAATTTACTTTTTCCTTTATGAAGAGTAATCAGTAAATATTTATTAATTTTATTAAAGAGTTTTCAAATTTGGGGTTGTTTTTTAGAGAAAAGTGTTGATATCCTTGCAGAAAATCATCTTTTGTACATTCTGGAGGACATCTCTGCTAATTGATGTCATTGGTCTCTATCATTGGGGTGCTAATTATATCAAGCTTTAGAGAGCAAGAGCTATTTCTCTGGTACCTAGTCAAAACAGACCCTGCCTCTGGCTGGTCCTATTTCTGACTCTTAGTAATCAAAAGAGACTTGTAGTCATATCATTTGCAGCAACCAGGATAGAAATGATTTGGCAGAACTGATGGAGTGAATTTGCGTCACATTATAATTTTATCCTTAAGTTACTAATTGGTCAGTGCTGTGTTCATTTCAATTACTGCTTTTTCTTTCTGCCTTATTAATATGTACTGACAGGAGAGAAGAGTGGCTTCCCTGAAGGGTGGAAAGGCCAGCTCAGAGTCTGGAGTGTGGCTGCTGGGTGACATTCACAGGGTCCCTCCACAGAAGAGTTGTGAGCCTGGCTCTGCACCCTGGTCTCTTTCCCAAGAGGGACCCTGAATCCAGGTAAGAACCTGCACCTTGGTGTTGGCTCTCTAAAGCCTGCCATTCTTTTTGTTGCGATTTACTCAAGGAAAAACTGTCACAGAGATTCCTTTAGATCAGTTTTGGAACCTTCGAATCAATGCAGCTATACTGAGTAAATGGCTATAAGTGAAATTGCCACCATATCTAACATTACTAAATTTTATTTAAATGAAACTCCACAGCAAAATTAGTGCATTTTATGATATATTCCTTTGAAATAGGACTCCAAATAATGATAATGTTGACACATTGATTTCACACACTTACCAAATAGAATATTTAATTTTTTATTTTAAATTTTAAAACTATCTTTAAATTTGATTTTTAAAAATCTTCATATCTTTATATATACTGATTCAAACCCTCAAATGTACAGACCTCATCATTATTTTAAAAAAATCTTTTCTTTCAATTTGGATACTGATCCATTTAAAAATTATTTCCAAACAGAACTTCATTTTAAACATAGGTGTGTTACTATACACACTTTAGTTTGCATCTTATTGTGCTATTTCAAAAAGATATTTAAAAAACACCTTAGCCAAGGAATAATAGCTACCTAAACAGAATTTTAGTTCAATAGGCTTTTATTTTCTACTATTCACCTACAAATATTTAAGGAAAATGGACCCTAATATTCCTCAGATTGGACATCATCCTTTACTCTCCTATTTTTAAATGTCTTCTCTGATTCCCTTCAACTTTGTAAGCTGAGATTTTGTATTAAAACATAACTTTTTTTCATGTGTTCTCAGGACATGGAAGTGCCTTTCCTTCTTTCAGTTTACACTCCTCAAAAATGCACATATCAAAGTCTTTATAACCACTTGCATAAAAAATTGTCGATTGAAACAATATAATCAATAACAGATAATATTTAATTACATTAAAATATAATGGAAAACATCTGTCTTCTGAAATCAATCAATTTTTGGCCCTCCTTTGTCAGCACATCTAGCGATGGCTTCTCCCTTCTGACTCTTTTCTGTCTTTTTCTCCTTCCCCTAGGCCCTGTCTTTCAAGCCCAAACCAGGAATCAGCTCTTTTGATATGCCTGTCATATCATACTTCCCCACCAAGGTGCTTTTTCAGTTGTTCTGGCATATAATATCAAACACTCCCTTCAATCCATAACTCTTGGTAGGGAGGCCCATAACTAGTTTCAGTGACATTTTTTTCTTTCTCAGTCTCAAGACAACTGCGCAGTGCAAAGAAAAACTTTGTTAGTAACTCTTATTAACCATTCCATATTTCAGTCAAGGAAGTAGCTCCAGTCCAATAGAGGAAGGAAAGTAACTTACAGTCTTTCTTAAAACATTCAAAAAATACCATTATTACATGTTCAGTACCACTAGTGACCTGTGTTAACTGATCAAATTACAAAGATTTGCTCATATTTTTCCACTTTCCAAAAATTATTATTTGAAAGGTGGACACAAGGTGGTACTCATTTTAAGACAAAGCATGGTGACATTTTGATGATCCCTGTGGGTCTCTTCCAACTCAGGATATTCCAGGATTCTGTGAGACTCTCTATGACCAACAGCTGCAAATGTGAACAAACCACTTCCTGGGGTCACAGTTCCTCTCCTGGGGGTTGGACATAAATTTCCTTCACTACCTTGAATTACAACACTAAGCAATTATTCTGCTCATAACAGATATATTTCAAGACAGATGATCAAATTCAGCTGAAAGGGAGGCAGTATTTGGAAATTCAAGCTGCTAAACATTGATTTACAAAGAATACCTACTTTTCATATAAATTCTTGTAACTCATGAATGGCAACATTTTATATAGGAACAATTATTTTCTAATTCAATGATAGACAGAACTGTGATGTGCCCAAGGAAGCCCTTTTGTTCAAAATCATCTGTGATGAGCAATACTTTATGTATTAGGTTTTTTTTCAAACAGTATTCAGTCTCAGTCATAGTGCAAGAATTGCCTTTCTTTTTTTTCTAGTAAACTGTATCTGTCCAACTCAAGAACATACTTCTTTAACAGAGTTTTGAAGAGACTGGTAACCTTGGGCAGTTCATCTTGTTTTGCTGGTCTTGTATCCTGGGCATTTATCATATACACACCTTAGCAAAATGTGCATGATTGCAAAAGCCATGGTTGATTTGACTATCTAGGAGCAAATCAAATTAATTTGGCCCAAGAAGGCACAGCCTTGAAGTTTCCCCTGCACAGATGTTCACTGCTCATTGTGTTGGATAGATGCAGTTTTAGAGTGGATATCAAGAGCAGTGATACATTAAACCCTTTTACTCCTGTAAAGACAGGCTGCTGGCTGATTCAGACGTCACAATACAGTTGAATTCCTTCACTTCAGGACACAGATAAATTGAACATGGACTGACTAAATATCTGTCTCAATAATTTTTCAAAATGTAAAATCATGAGAAATTAAGATGAGAATCATTGCTCTTATTTAAGAGCAATTTTTTATCTTAGATATTTACAGTACTTTTTTTCTTTCTCTAGGAGACACCTCTTGTCATTTCTAAATTAAAAAGTGAGTGTGTTACATAAACTGAGCAGTATCACATAGCTACAAAGGAGTATTTTTACTTTTTGCTATGTTTATCCTAATGTTCTACATATAACCTGCTAGGGACTCCAAATTCATTCTTTTTTGCACTTATAAGACAGGAACATCCATAACATTGAGACCTAAGATCTCAATGCTGTGCTTCACCAGCTTGTTAGTGTGTAATCCTTGCACCCCAAAAGACAGATTGTTCAGTAAAAGATATAGTTGTACTTGGGATGGAAAAATCAAGTAAGGGGCATTTCAAATCCCCAAATGCTTTGCTAGTGAAGGATGATTTATGCAGTCAGTTAATTATCTAAGAGAATCTGGTGAAATATAACTTCATTTCAACTCATTCTTTAAAATCAAGATCCTAAATATTGTTCTCTTCTTTCCTGATTTTTAGATTTTATTCTGAGGCTGCAAACAAAACTAAAAAAAAAAAACAAAAACAAAAAAAACCAACAAAACAAAAAGCCCAGCAGTTAATAAAATATTCTGCACAAATTATGTGAATTTTTCATTAATTTACTCTGAATGAAGGATGGAGGGCACTGGTTTTGAATAAAACATATGATCTGGTGATTAATCAAATCCCTTTTCTGATGGAAGCAATAATCTGTCTGGAACCTGAAGGGTATACAAGGACAAAACTGAATGCAGTGAAGAAAGTAGTATTCCCAGTCTGAAAGCATCTAACACTCACTTATTCAGGGAGAAAAAAGAATATATTTTTTTCTTTGAAATTGATTCATAAATTAAGGTTATGGAGTAGATAATATTAGATATATGTGACCACTGTAGTAATTCAGAGAATTTAACTCTGCATCATTCAATTGATCATTTGAGTAAAACTCTTCCTACTAAACAAAAAATACTTTTCTTAATCTTACTTATGTATTTTTTGTATGCCACTGTTAATCAGCTATAACTGTATTTGAATGTTTTTCCCTGTATTTTCCCTGCATTTTGTATTATGTAGTATTTATTTGTCTACTACCTGAACTTCTATGTATCATATATTAAAACTTTATGAACTATAAAGAAATTAAATCTTTAGTATTGCAGTGTAAGCCAACGAACACCTTCATTTTAGCATTTGTCTTATTGTTTTCCTCTGGTGTTTGGAAATTAACACCAACAGGAAGCCAGATTTTCCAATAGTCAAAACCAGAATTATTATATTAAATCTATAATTTATAGAACATAAAAAATAAATCCCAATGAATTAGACGTAGTGATGTCACATTATTAATAAATCAATATGAACTTTCATAAGTATAAGAGTAGGTTGTGCATTTCCAGAACATTTCGACTTCCTTTAAAACTTTTATTTCATAGGAGGTGGTCAGCTAAATAAACCAGTTGAAGGAAGCATATTAATTTGTTAAATCAATATGACTGCAGCTGAAGTTATTCATGTGCTTAAGTAACTTGCTGGATTCAAAATGTTGAACCATATGCATTTCATATAGAGCTTGTACAAAAAGAAATTCCTTACTCTATCCCTCCATTATCCAGATCAGTCCTCTCAAATGATTTTGGAAATGCTCTGATCATATATTATATTTCTGGCCCAACAGATTTTGATTTGTACTGCTGGAGTCCTTACAGCAAACTGGCAAGTAGCAATTCAATCGCTGTTTGCTTAATACCTTTTGAAGCTACAGTGAAAATACTGGCTTCTGGTTAAAAATATTTAGTGAAAATTAAAGCAGTGATGTAATAATTCCTTTGTCTAAGCAGCCTTGAGATGCCCATTTTATTTTTTTTTTTACCATGGGGTAAATGAAAATCTTTATGACAATTATATCTTTTTAATTGTATCTTAATTATGTTTGTCTTTCTTTAAGAAGAAGGAAGTTTACTACTGGACTTTTTTTGATAATAATTATCCTCTAGCTGATCTTCAGATTATTAGTAATTTCTTAGTTTTTTACTATTGGAGCAATGAGTGGCAGATCTACAACATATTTGCTAATGCCAATGCAGTGAGTAATGGCCACAAAGACAAATAGAAACATTAGTTCAGCATGAACTTTATAATAGATCTGCCTCAGAAAGGGCAACTGAGTTTCCATTATAGTATATCATAATGTTGTCAGCTAATTACCTTCAACACCTTAAAATCTAACAGAAAAACATCTCTGCATCTTTTTTCACTGAACGCTTCATATAGCATTAGTGACATAATGACACTGTGCCAAACCCTAAATAAACTATTCAAAACAGATTTATTAAAACAATTGCCAACATTTCAAAAGAGTTTTTTTTCATTTGAAAGAAAGCTGTTCAATGAAAAATTGCCTAGCAATATAACACATGGGAAAGTATTTAAATCTAATATCAATGTGGGAAGAACAACTGTTATTTCTATGATACATCACATTTCCACACACACAAAAAAATCTTTGGGGCTTCTAAGATGAAAAACTGGTATTAACACCTAGAACAGCATTTTGTTTAATTTATTCCTTTCATCGGAGATATATCTGTCTGTTCCACAAACCATGTCTTGTACTCAGCAATTTGAGGAATGCACTATGTACACCATCTTTTTGATAGACAAAGATTCAAGTTTTCTGATTGCACTGAAACAGATGGAGTCTAAATATCACTCCAGTGGATTTAGTGGTCATTGGGTCAACTATTAATTAACTGCAGAAAACGAAAAAGCTTGGAGTAAAAGTTAATCAAAATTTAAGGTGAAAGATATTTCCAACAACAGCTACTTCTAAAAGATAACTCTTGAAGTCTATAAATACATATTTAAGCCCAATTAGGTTGCCTTTGAAGAGAATTTCTGTCAACTGTGGCAACTTATTAATGTGGTATGTCCAAGGGTAAGAAATCTCTTCTGTAGTCAGGAAACTGTCAATCAGACTCAACAGCATTCATCATAAATATATGAATATATAAAATCTTCATCAACTAATGTTTACAGAATGGGTAGAAGATGAAAGTCAATTTTTAAAATGCTATTTCTTGAAAATATTTATGTAACAATTGTTTTAGGAGACTATTGTGAAACAACTATAAAATGTCCACTACAGATGTCTTCCAGCCAAAGTCACCTGATACAGAACATTACTGTAAATGCCAATATGTAACAATATAATCTGTACAATTAATATAAAATATTAGATTTTTAAGAGGAAAAAGAAGACCAAAATCCAGTGGTAGTTTTCAATATTTTAATGATTAATAGGTTATTCCAAGTTATTTTAGGCCAAAGGACAATAGTTTGTTATATATAATTCATACACACTAAAGAATATTGTAAGAGCTCTTATTTTTCCTTAGGGTTTTTATCAACTAACCTTCTCGAATTTACTTTTACAATTATGACATTACAGAAGCTCTGGGAAAAAAAATAAATAGCAGTTTTACAGTATCCCCTGACATTTACTTTTATTCTCTGTTATTCAGTTGCATTAGCTTGTTTAGCTACTGTGACATTTAATACAAGAAATATATCTTATACATCTTGTTAGAAAGGTTTACCACATACTTAAGGCGATGATAACTAGGTTCTACTAATCTATATTTTAGAAGCTTTTTATTCACTCTTCCAAAAAGCTGTCTTATTATTCAGATTATGAAAGTATTTGCTTGAAGTCCAGACTTGATCAAAAGTACCTTGCCTAGTTGATGCTATAATAGCTTTGGTATAATATGTTTTTTCCTTCCTTACTTTTCATTTTCCAAACACTTGCATAATGTTTTTCAGTTTTCTAATAGCACTGAGATTTCCTGATGTGGCATAAAAGGAAGGAAATGGCTAAAATGTTATATCCCTACAATACAAAAGAAAATGCTTTCAGATTATGAGGCCTGTCATCTCATCATGTCCTCAATTCAAGCCCGAATTCTTGTGACCAAACTTCTTAAGCTGTCTCCTATAACACAGGACTTTACATGCGCCTTGCAAGGAATTACAGTCCAATAATACCCACTGAGATTTAATATTGTTCTTTCTGTTATTTGTGTTTATGTCTAAAATACTCTTCTATGACTGGCTATTGATGGATGAGAAGATTGAGCAGCTGCCTCCTGAGTGCTTACAGGAATCTCAAGGAAAACTGCAGGCTCACCAAAATGCCTTTACGTAAAAAGGTAAGCCAAGCATTTGCAAACTCTGCAAAGGCAGGATTTACCTTACAAGTAATTGCTGCAACAGGAAATCACAGCTTTTTTTCTTAGAATGAATTCAAACCATTTTCTTACCAGAAAAATTGAATCTGAGTGTTTCTTGATTATTCTCAGTGTTTCCAGCAGGAGCCAATCTGGTTGCTTTGCAAGTGCATTTTTGGCATTTCCAAATAATGTAATTTACAGGCTCTGTAAATAAGCTGCCTTGTTAAACACTAAAGAGATCAATGCCAAAATTACAGATTTCTTAAAAACAAATAATGAAAGCTTTTTCACATGAATCCAGCATTTTCTAAAGGTTCCACACTAAAAAGAAAACAAACTTAGCAAACAACAAACCAAAACAAAACTGGTTTTGGATTCTCTATACATTGTGGAAATATTATTAATTAGCTGTGAATTGGTGTAGCTAATAATCTGAGATGGAGAGCTAACACTGATTGAAATATATTGAAAATTATGTTGGTCTCACAATTATATTAATTCATCCATTTGTTCAAAAACCAACAATATAATGCTACCAAACTCTGCATTGTAATATTTGTAAAATTATTATGTGTTATGAGAAAGTCTATGAAAAAGTTTTCAAACAAAAATGAGGCATGCTGTTTTTATCATATTTCAGGCACCAAGTCCCTAACATTTGCTTCTCTGTAAGTTACATCTCTTATATATTGCAGTTTTTTTGTTAGACAGTGATGTAATTCACTCATAATCAGATAATGTTTTCTCAAGTTTTAAAATTCTTTTGAGTAATTTAATTCAAGAGTCACTTCCAGAAAGTCACATTCAATGGTGAATGTTGGGGAAAGTGTGATTTAACTTGCGAATAACAACCACAATATTTCTAAACATCCCTGTCATAAATTCTGGTTCCTATTTCTTCAGTATGACATTAACAGGAGGAGAGAATATTTCAATGCTTCCTGGGTGGAGACTGGTGTTCCAAATACACTAAAATAATGCAACTATTACAGAAAAAGAAACGAGGGAAAAATCTTCTCCAATTTAATAAAATTTTAATCTTTTGGCAATCATGACCTGAAATAAGCATTGCATGATTGTTACCTGAAATCTCAGAAAGAACGAAGCAGCTTTTTTACTCCAAGGAACATACTCAGCCAGCAGGTGACAGGACACATGTACGCCTCTCTCTCCCCTACATAGATACATTCATATTTATCTGTTATCTTTTTCATGTAATGTTTTTGGTTGGTCTACAAACCTGCCCACACCATTATTTTATATAATGCTAAAAAGCGCATTTTAGCGCACCTGTTTTTCTCCCATATATATTTAATGAAGGAGAGGCAGCCTGGGAATGAAGAGCCTTCATCAAGCATCGCTTTCCCCTGTTATGTGGTGCTGTTACAATTGCACACATTTTTCCCTGCCTTCATTGGGCTGCATCCTTGTGCATGAACAAAAACTTTTAATCTCTCTGTACATCTCTCTGCCACTCAAGCTCACTTCCCTTCCCCACTCCCTCCCTTTTCAATTATAACAGCACAATACTGTCTGTCAGTGAATATCTAGGCTATGTTTTGTGCATAATATTTTTAAGGTATGGCCTTTCAATTTAAACAGGCAGTACTTCCATTCTGATGTTCAACACTTTTCATCTCAATTACAGCATTATCCTTTTCCTTGGATACTTGAAAAGTACAATCTTGTCCCATTCATATAGTACAAAGATAATTTTAATATTTTTGCCACCTGAGCATGTCAGCAATCTTTCCATACTTCCACAACCTCCCTTTCTCTGCTTACCTTCCTGCCCTCATTACAACATACACTTGCCTCCATCACCAGTTTTCTCTTAATTTTTCCTTTCAGACTTTCTACCTTGCTACGTCTACTCTGCTGTTCCTCACTTTCTGTAAAACCCCAGAAAGCTACCAAACCAGAGCACCTCATTGTAATCTCTAAATCTCTTTGATTCTGAGACATCAAACACTGTCAGTAGCTTTTATTAACTGTAACACTTCCAATCCTGAAGAGCTATAGCCCTGTTTTATGGAGCATATCTTCCTGTCAGTATCCAAGAAGATAATAATTTCTATTTAGATTGCTGTCCTTCTTTGCTGATGTTTGCTTCACACACACCACCTTCTTCATGGCTGTGGCTTATAGGTGTTACAATGACTAGAAGAAAGGTCTCTGAGGGCAAAGCACTTAAAGTTGGTGGCTGACTCAGAAGCTGTTGATTACTGTCATGCCTAGTTTCAGTGAAGAGTGAACTATATGCATTATTCCATTTAAATATTCCTTTCAATTGTGTCTGCTAATGTAGCAGTTGATATCAAAACTAAAACTGACTTAAACACTTTATCATGACTCATCAGGGCATGCTGAGAGAGTGCCTGCCCTTTGGGGAAAATTATAAATGGTCAGATTCATGACATGACAACTTGTCTAGCAAAATGCAGTTTTCAACTCCCAAGCAGCAAAGAGAATGCTTATTTAAGTTTCCAGAACACTACCTGAGTAATAAAGCAATAAATAACTTTAGAGGGAAGAAATTCAGACTTCCTGGAGGAGTCCCAGAAGATAATTAGTTCTAAAAGCCAAACTGTTTCTCCAGAAGATACTCTTCTCTAAAGAATGCAATGTAGGCAGGAAAAAATACAGAATATGGGATCATGTGTCTGGATTCTGCAGAAAAGTCAGCTGGACAAAAGGAGTAAAGAGAGTGCTAAGAGCATGATTAAGTGATAACAGCATGCTTTGTTTTGTGTGTTTGGGGCTTTTTACTTCTTCAATTGCCTTTCATAAATTTTTGTAAGCATATAGTATGTTTTACATATTATAAATTATTTCCATGTATTTATTTGACTGGAGGTGTTGTTCAGTACTAATCAAGCATGTGGTGAACCTGTGTTCTGGTGACTGAGGTGCTCAGTTCCTTCAGCATATCAATGGGGTAGTGAAAGGTTCTCAGACAAATTCCATCACCTGTTTAGTAGCTAATATCATAGGGACTAGTGGCAAATGTGGCAAATGTGCACTGGCACATATAAAATATAAATTGCATGTTATGAAAGAATACTCAAAGGTTTTTTTTACTGTGTTGTCATGCAAATAATGATGAAAGAAGAGACTTTCATGCCCAATAGGGACTATAGTAACAGTCATATACTGAGAGAATTAATGGATAAGCTGCATTAATCACATAAAAAACATTTTTCCACTGGAATTCTACTGCAAGATTATTTTCTGCTAGGACTACTCTGCTAAGCTTATTGTGGACTTGTCACCTAAGTAGAAGATAATAAGATTCAATCAAAAAAAGGGTTTGCATTTTTCCCCCTCACTGCTGCCAGGATGTATGAGAGAAAACTTGGTTAAGAATTTGATCATGTTTGGCAAATGTCACTTATTTCCTACCCACTGGTTCAGAAATCTGTGCAGAAGCACGAAGGACTTGGAAAAGAATATTCCCAAGGAGGTGCTATTTATATAACTTCATGCAGCTACAGAGATGGCTCCAATTTTAGCTAGTGCTGCTGTGATGTCACCAATTGTCTCAAAGATATTTGGAGGAAGGATATTTTGGCACCCGCCCTATACAGTGCTAGTCTGTTATAATGGAATCCCTGGTTGGGAAATGTCTCTTCTAGCTGAAGATGGAGCAGAAGGAAAGAAGGTACCAGCAGAAATTTATTAAATCTGATTTGAATTTTGTTTTTGGTCTAAACTAGCCACATATTTGTTTTAGGCAGCATGTCACACACTAGTTAGCCATTTTCACTCATTTCTTACACTTTAAGTAGTCTCCATTTATCTATTTATGATTAAATTGGAAATTGCAAATATGTATTATTTTTGCATTGTGGGCAATACCTCCTTATATCTAATTGAATACACAAGCAATAATACAGTCTCTCTGTATTGTTGTTGCTGCAGTTCAATAAACCAACAAGCTTTTGTGGTTTATATCATCTGCAGAAAACCAAAGCTGAATTACAGCCCTGCATTCAATCTTTGTGTTGTGTACAGAAATTGCCAGTTTTTCAGAAAGTGCAATTTAGAGACACGGGATCTAGAGACCTATAAAGTGTATTTCTACATGTCAGTGCCAACAGTCAGAGTCATGAGTATTCAAAAGAAAAACAAGATATAAAAACATTTCAATATATATTGAGATTTCTGCAGATTACAGAATGCTTTCATTAATTTTCTAGGAACTTTACAAAAACTATATTCCACATGATTCCTCCAGAGACAATCTCAAAAGTTAATCATCAAAGAAGGGGAGTTGGAATAGAGAAAAGAAAAATAAATATGAGGAAAGGAAGACTTCTTTCAATTCACATCTTAATGATCTGTGGAAAGATGAGCATCAAACACCTGACATATAAACTGTGTGTTTTTAAAGATGGTGAAACAATTTACTTTATGAACTTATACAAGAAAATATCCTGCCAACAAAGTTTCATTTTTAATAATGCATTTCAGAAGTTGCAGTAGGGAGTTAGAATCACAGAATCCATAATATTATTTATGTCTCTGCCACTGATTACTTGACAAATTTAAAGTTATTTGATCACAATCAAGTACCTGAAGTACCTTCAGTCTGGGAATACACTTATATTTGTATGTTATCAAGCTGCTGAAATAGTTGGCACTTTTCCAAAGCCAAGCATAGCAGAACAATTACAGGAAACAGATGGATAGCATATTCTGAATTAATGGTGTATATATAAGCTATATATACCAGGGCTGAACTGAAGAAAGCATCTATTCTTTTACTGATGCCTTGAGAAGCTACCTAGAACAGAGGCTAGACAGTATTAAAGGAATAAAGTAGGAATTTATTGAAAAGACCTTCAAAGCGTACACCTTGGGCAGTACAAGAGCCTGGCCAAGGCTACATCCTAGAGGGACAATGGGTCAGGAGTTTTCACTTTTATAAATTTTGGCCCATTTACATATTGGGGTTAATTTTCCAATTATAGCTTCAGGCCATGAAGTCCCACCCTCCCAGTTCGCTCTCCTCAATTCCCTGTTGTTTACAATTTTTGGGCCTGTAATGATGTCCTTGGTTCTTGGACTGGAAAAGAATTGTTTTGTCCCATCAAACTGTGAGGAGAACTTGCTAACACTTTATATGAAATTCAGAGTTATATACTAGTGCAGTACAGAGTCTGGAAAATATGAAAGCTAAAGCTTAAGGCACCATTCGCACGTGTTTGGAAAAACCATCTTGTGAGAAACTTTGTTTTGACATGTTTCTTGGTAGATATTTCTTGCATGTGTCCAAAGTAAGGTTATCAGCAACAGTAAAAACTGATGTGTCCAGTGCCTGTAAATTGAATCTTTCAGCAGGACAATGGAAATGCAGCACCTGTTTAAAATAAAGAATGCCATGTATTGACATGAAATTGTTCATATTGTTCCCAAGAACAATAGTTTATAACAACAGCAGAACAGTGAGATGTACAGAAACCCATGTACTCTTCTGGGTATCATATCTTATTATGTATAAGACAGACAGCACAATAGCCTGCAATTTAGGTTTGATGTGAAAAAAGATTTATTATGTGGCTAAGAGTGTGCATAACGGTGCAGAGAACCACAAGTGGTGAGTGGCACTTAACTGCTCTTTAAACATAGTCCTTGCAAGGATTCTTAGGGCTTGCAAAGTACAAATCCATGTATAAAGAGTTCATCAGGTCGAGTGGTTTTGAGTTGGTTTAAGATTTTCAAGAGAATGTTAAAAATGCAGCTGCATTTAAAATGCAACAGCAGTTCAATTGCAGTTACAATTAAATTAGCTTGCAGTTTAAGAATAGCACATAAAATATTTCTGTGTCTCAGAGTTAGGATTAACACCCATATAAAAGAATCATTCCATACAGTTCAACATTAAGAATTTGAATTTTCCTAACTGTGTTCTCCTCCTGTATGGTTGTGTATAATCAGAAATAGCAGATAAAAAGCTGTGCTTTTTACCTGATTCTCATCCTAGAACAGGAACATTCAAGAGTGGGATTACTCCATCAATTTCTCCACATGTACCACAACTGCAATTGCATTGAGATGCTATGTGGGATCCCCACATGACTATTTAGTCAACAGACAGCTAAACTAGCTTGCACAAATCATGTAAAAGATATTTGAAGAAAAATATAAGCTATGTGAAACATATGGAGCACAAATGAATATTGCAATGTTGCTGTGATTGTGCTTTGCATGGTACAGAGAAACTTTTTCTTTAACCACACTCCTGCTCTTGTGCAGGTGAAGATCTTCCTCAAATCATAGGCTGTTGACTGTTATAGTCCTCTGTCTGCCTTACTTTCTTTTGCACATTTTGCTACTTTTCTCTTTGTAAAGTGTAAACCTCAATGATACTGGGCAATTCCAGCAATTTGATGAGTGCTGGAAACAAAGAAAAAGAAGACAAAAAATATACAGCTATGGCTGGGATGGGATCTGCTAATTTTTAAATCTATGTGAAAAGTCCAGATGTTTCCAATCAAATATTGGAACATTCATATTTTTAAAAGCCTTTTGATAGAGGAATAGGATTGGTTTGATGGTATTTTAAATGTCACTGAGATTCATTCTCCTATATTTCAAATATTTCAGAAACTTCAATGTTAAGGGCAGCATATCTAAATGTCAACAAATAAGATTTCAAAAGAGAAAAGAAATTATTATATTTTTGTAAATATAGGGCATTTCAGGATTTTAACTCACCAACATTCTGAATTATAACATGGAACTTCCCTTTCAGTGGATAGTTTTAAATAGAAGCTATATTTTAAAAGTACTCAAAATGTGCAACTGCATGCAAAATAAATGCTAATATTTACATAAAATGAATGTAGGTGCTTGTTGAAAGCAGGAATTAGGAATATTTATACATGCAAATAAATGCTTATTGGAGAATCCAACTGTACATTCTTACAAACAAACAATAGCTTTTAAAAATATAAGGAATACGAAGAACCTTCAAAGGTGGATTGATCTGAAGACAAAAATGTTGATTGCCGTGTAATTGGTGTTGATAAACACTCGTCTTTTCTCCAAAATTGTTTTTTTTTAAATAGAACTATGAAAAATATTTAACTTAATATGAAATATATATCAGAAGAGTATAGGGTCAAATCTGATCTGCATTTCAAGTAAAAGAAAATTAAGCATTTAGTGAGCATGCATTTCTTTCTCTCTTTTCATACCAGTATATACAATATGCCAACCTTTTTGCTTTTTATATTCAAAGCAATTGAATGCTTCTATTGTGAAGATTAAATCCAGTGTCTTGCAGGTCCCACTTTTAGTTTTTGCAAACCAATAGACTACACAAATGATTGCACCTTGAGCTTTGCATATTTTAATTTTATGAATCATGTTAATTTAAAATAGGAGTTTTAAAGCTCCAAAACTTGAATAACACATAAAAATTCCACTAATGGTCACTGCAAAAATGGAACTAGAAGGGTTCAAATTAATGTAGGTTGTCATAAATATTTAAGGTATACCAGTAAACCTGAGCTGTTCAAGAAACTTGAAATCCAAGTTTAAATCTCAAAGGGTAGATTTTAATTTATTATTATTATTTTAAGTTAGACTGAAGGACCATTATGAGAAACCTTTTTACAGTTTTCAAGAAAAACTGCTGTCAGTTTTCTCAGGCTTAATTTTTACTGGACATTTTAGTAATGAAACAGCTCCTTCAAAACCTGACCTTATAGGAAGTTTATAGTGGAGAGAGTTGAATAGTGGAAAGTTTTTTTAGAGAAAGTTGCAGACTCTTCAGGCTGGTCTCTTTCTTTATAACTGTTATTAAGTAATTTGGCAAATTTGGTATCCATACAGCATTAATTCAACCATATATTGGTATTCCTATTTACAAGCTGATGAGATGCTAGGTAGATACCAGGACAAGAATAAGAATTCTTCTCCATGTCAATAAGATTTCAAAAGATTAAAAAATATTATTTAGTAATAATCCAAGAAGACATTCTCCAGCCTGATATGGTCTACTAACTTAAAAATCCCTTGAGAGCAAGAATTTACAGACATGGATGATCATAAAAACATTGTATTGATGAAGAACTAGTCTGCAGATATCCTGGCTGAGGTTTTATGCCAGATGATGATTATCTGGGATATTTTTTAGATATATTATCTGTGCCAAGAACTGAACTATGAAATTACCATTTCAGTTCTAATTCACACAGTTGATGGCTGACTCTGAGGCTATAAGTTACTGAACAGTCTTTCCTTCCACTCTAGTTTTATACTTGGAAACATGCTCCAAAACCTTCTCGTTTTTTACACAGTTTTCTGAGGATGATCTACATTCCTTGACATAGCCAGCTACAGCTACAGGCCTTTGTGGTTTTTTTTTGCTTTCATTTATGTATTAAGAAGTGTATGTAAAATGTATGGGTAATCAGAAATAGGAGACAGTGGGATTTCTGCTACCTGGTATATCTCTTCCAGACTTGAATGTCTAGGTAATGTCCAAATGGACGGTACCCTTAAAATAGAGAATTCTTGGTTGTAAATTGTGGCAGGGACAACTTCATACACAGACATTTAACAAAGCTTCACAGTCTAGAAGCCATACTTCTAGAATGCATGGCTTCTAGAAATTAAACTCAGGAGTTTATAGTGTATATAATCAGCATATGTTGCTTTGAGAGTTACTTTATGGTTCACCCTCTTCATTTAGGCACAAAGCATCTCAGATGTATGACTTTGAATGGGTAAGTCAGAGCAAAGTCAGGACAATGATGGTTTTGATATTCTCCCACCTTTCCCTAAAACAGACTCTACAAAGTACACTACACAAGGGAACACTGATTCTTTTTCTCAAGTTTGCTGAGCAATAGAGACAGTCTCTGCACTATTTTAGCTGTACTGTCTAACTACTGCAACTTTCTGAAAACTGACAGAATTCTGTGGCTTCCACCAGTTTACCAGTTGGCCTATTACATTTAAAATCTCAGGCATTCATGGAGAGAAAAAAATGAGTCCTTCTCAGGATGAGTTGAAGGTGTTTATATTCAATAGAAAAAATCTAATTTGCTTTACTATAAAAGTTGCCTCAGTGTTATGCATGTTTTGCACCTTAAGAAACCTTTAATAACAAACAGCATATTTTGGAATCCAACTTCGTTTACCATATTAGGGTATAAGCAGTCCCTACTCCCTTTCTGCAGTATTATTTTTATTTCGTAAGCCTACAGGACATGGTTTCCCCTTTAATGTCACCTTCTCTCTGCTTCATTATTTTTAGACATCACTTATGTAATATACTGGCAGAGAAAAGATGCTTCACTGTGGTACCATGTAAATGCCAGCTGTGTTTTATCCCCCCATATGCCCCTTGAGACTGCCTCAATTTGCAAAGAACCCTTTCCCCTTGACTCAAAATTATGAAAGAAAAGGAAGAAGGTTTGAAATAACATCACCAATCTGACAGATTTAGATTTGCATTCTGAGAATTTGCATATATCCTATTAAAGCTTATTTGACACAGGTTTAGAATGTATACATTGACAGTTAATTTAGGGGGTTAACACTAAATGCAAGCTTTCTTATAATTAATTGTCACAAACTGACATCTGATGTTCTTGATAGACAAAGACAAGCAGTTGCTTCAAGAAAATTTCAAAAGATAGCATTTTGTAGGCAAATATCCTCCAGAACGGACTGGTCTATTTTGGGACCATTAACAGCCAGTCCAGGCTTCAAATGCTAAATTTCATTAGAGAAGAGTTTCCTAAATGTTCTAAATGAGATGTCTTGCATATGTAGTGAGCTTATAAAATGGCAAACTTTTCTCAGTTTGTTTTACAGGAGGCACAGTTGATTATGATTTAGGAGCCACAGTGGTCAAGACTGAATGAAATCATAGTCGTACTGATAAAATTAAAAGAAACTTGAATTTTCAGACATTTAGCACTTGAATGAATAGTAAAAAAAATCAAGACTATTTGGTGAATAAGGACCTAAAGTATTTTACTATGGGGGGCTACATTTCAGGGAAATATTTCAATTTCAACCTTCTACTGATTTTTTTTCAGAAAGTTTCTTTTCTGTTAAAAGGCTGAAAGGCATTTTGGTAACATTGAAAAGGTACAAAGCCTACAAATTATTAAAGATGCCTGATGCATTGGCAAATTTTTATTCTGTTTAGTTTCTATCAGAATCTGTGGGATTTATATTATAGTCGAAGTGACAGGTGCTATGGAAGCAGACAGATTACTATTTTTTGTAAAATTTCACTGCAGCATATTAATAATGAAGCCATACCAGGAATGAAAGGCAGAATACTGTGGCAAACCAGAATGTCATAATAAGCTAACTAGAAGCAAAAATCATTGAACAGTCTTTCCTATTTTAACAGAATGTAAGAGAAAGAAAACAGCATCAAGCTACTGCAAATTCTGTCTGCAATTATTTTAATTAGATTAAATATGTTTAAAGTGAATGGTTTACTTAATTTATTTGTGTTCAACATCAACATTTTTCCTTCTAAAATTACAGTTTTGTTACATATTTTATACTTGCAACATGATTTTCACTTCTCAGGACTTACTGATAGGAGGGGAAGTAAAAATGGAAACTGTTGAACAAATAGAAACCTCTTTGATGATGTTTGCAGAAACAGTTATTTTTGATGGCTCAGATAATAGGGTTGTATCAGTATTTACCTCTTTCTAGATCTGCTGCTGAGGTGTTTGAATTCCTAGCAGAAAAATAAAATCCTTTCTGTTGGGAGTGACAGAGCTCACCTATAACTCTTAGCAACAGTTAAGGTACAGCTCTGAAAGCTTGGTCCTACACAAACCTCCCAACAGCACTTCTTTGAACAGAAGATTTTCCTTGAATTTTTCAAAAAGTAGCCTTTGGGAGTGATTGAAGATTTCCTAGGTTTCTGAAACCAACGCTATTCAACTACTGAAACCAAAATGTGTTCTTCTGGTTTGTACCACAGTTTCGGAAAAAGTAAACTCCAATTATATTTATTGCATGGTAATGAATTTTATCAAAAGCCTTTCAGAAGAGAACACTCCTGGTCCTGAATGATTTTTTTTTTTTTTTGTTGCCTGTGTTCACTGCTCTCCTAGACTGGGACTCATTCAGATGTCAAATGTTTCTAAGTATCCCTTGCCTGGCCACTTCGTGAAGGAGTCAGAAGTCAGGCTACAATTCCCTTATAGAATGGATTTTGGCATTTCTAGCAGTAACTAGTGACCCAAATAGTTTTGGTCTCTATCTGATGAGACACTGACTTTACTCAAGGATCTTCTCCTAAGAGCGTGTCATCAGGTATTTTAATTTCATTTAAATTTCATGGCAACCAGGTACATACAGCACAAGACCTTGCTAGAGAGCTCCTTTATCAATTCAGTTTTCAGTCAGGAACTCATGTCTCACAATTACAATTCCCTTCACTTTTGCTAGGACAAACATTGTTAAAAGACAGAAAGATCCTTTTGTTGTGGTTTTCATATCTCCAAGTTCAGATGATGCACACAATAATGACATCTATAATATTTCCCAGAGAGCTGAGGGTGACAGTGGAACTTGAGAGTGTTATTTAATAGACAGAGCAAAATAATTTCTCAAATAGTAAAATGCTTGACAGAACTTAGGTGATCAGAAGATCTACGGGCTTCAGAATTTTTCATTTAGGGAAGAAAACCAGCCTATCAGCAAAAAATGCTTCTAGGAATGTATCCAAGTCACTTTCATTTTGATGGACAACACACCTATCAGTCTTTCATGGCCATAAATCCTTCCATGGTCCTCCAGTATATCTCACATGCATATCCTTCCTCATGGATATATTTATTTTAATAGTGGAGCGTGGCTTACATAAATGGCAATAGTTGTTGCCAGTAAGTCATAATAAAGTAGATACTTCAGGAAGCATTAAGCATTTGCTGAAAAACAGCTATTACAGCAGTGGGATCAGTCCTAAATTGTATTATCAGCTTTTCCGCAACAATGGATGCTAAACCCAGCACAAACATCATGGAATCTGATGGTTTTAAACTTGACTACTGATTGGAATAAAGAAATTGCTAGGAGACTGTAGTGAGAAAAGCAAGCTTAAAAAAATTTGAGAACTTGAATATAAGCAATCATTTTCATCTTGGCTTTGCCTCAGGGGACTGAGCCCTGTCTTTTCTAGGTATACAGACAAAGAAAGTGTCAGTTTTATTCATGTGCAAGCCTAGAAAAATTAAAAAGTACTGTCTGAGATCTGATATAAACCAAGGGGAAACAACTTGATACAGATTTTTTTATTAAAGTTTTACTTGTTTGCATCTTCTTCACATTCTTTTTTTTTTATATATAATAGCAGATATATAAAATGTAATCCTTATACCAGATAAATGAATAAAAAGAAGGAAATAAAAAAAAAAGTAAATTTTGTCATCATATAAAGTTCAAAGTAGATCCAAGCATTCTGAAAGTGTACAGAACATCTAAAGTTTTTATAATTAAAAATCCTTTCATATCTCTGTATTTGGCCCATGGAAAAACAATTCAGAATGAAATGAGTTTCACAGAAAACCTTTTGATGTACCCTTTTAATAACTAAACAACTATCTGAAGGAAAGACAAAAGATGGAAGTGAAATTAAAATCTAATAAGCTTGAGCTGTAAAATGCCAGGATGGAGTTGAAAAAACCAGGAAAGCTTACAAAATCGGAAGCTTACAAAAAATTCCTGATTCCGAGTAATCTCCAGTTTGCACTCAAAACACTAGATAAAGCAGGTTCTTAAATTTCAGAGGAAAAAAATCACCAGAGATTTTCAAGTTGAGTACCCTTGATTAATAGTGCGCTAGTACAAGGTGTTCTGTTCCAGGGTTTATTTGACCGAACCCACTCAAAGTGCAGCTCAGGACCAAGACTGAAACAGAGGTCCCAGCTGCACAGTTGTCCCCTTCCTGCTGCCACATGAGGCAGGCATGCCCAGTTAGGCAAACCAGGACTTTAAGCTTAAAGTGGGCTTGTCCACTCGGTTGAGAGACACAAACTTTAGGAAGCTCATTTGATGCTAGCAAAACATGACGTCAAATGTCACCGAATGAACATGCAAATCATTCTTTACTTATAAAGCCTCCAGTGAATTTAAACCAGCATTGCATGGCTGGTAGTAGTCTAGCATAATATAACAAGACTTAAAAAAAAAAAAACAACAAGAAAGAAAAAGATCTTACTGTTACTATATCTAGGGAAGAAAGAAGAAGAAGAAATAAAAATAAAAGAATAATTTCTAGGGAAGCACAAGTGAAAAAGGTCACCTTGGCCTAATCTGCTATCTGGGCATCCTCAAGAAACCACAGATCTAACAAAATTCCTGTTAAGCTTGTTTCAAACAGAGAAACAGAAACACTGCTGCAAAGTGACTGTTAAGAAAAGATACGGCCAAAGGCTGCCATAACTAGAAAGCCGAACCCATTATCTAATTTTGAGTACAAAGTAATTTCAGACCTGGCTATCCAAAAAGAATTTTTCTGATCTTTGTCTCTTTTCCCCCTATTTCTCCTTCTTAAATGAAAACAGGTCATAAAACAACCAGATTGCTGGGCAGCATATTAAACCAATTAATTGATTAAAATCAAGGAAAAGAAGGAGTAACACTTTGGTGTCTCTATCTGAAACATGTATCTTTTAATCATTCAGTCATTAAAATTTTATATTACAGTAGCCCAGTACAGGTACCATTGTAAAAAATTATTTTATTTTTGTAGTGTAGAATGCAGCCTTTGAAACTGTAAAGCAATTTTCTCTTCTATCTTCTTTCTAGTTTTTTTTTTTTTCCCTATTCACTGTCTGTTGCAGAATTCCGACTTTCTCTCTGGTAGTTGCTATTATGAGCAGCAGCATTTGGGCCTGCCAATCTTCAAAATCTGTAAGTGGGCTACTGCCTGGAGGTATATTAACTACAAATTTTTTGAACTTTACATTACTGCTTGCCTGCACTGGGTATTTAGTTGATTTCTTTCTGTGCATCTTTGATAAAAAAATGGATTTCCATCTAAATGTTGTTGTCATTAAAGTTTTCCCCTTTTATACTATAAATCTGCTTTGTTTGTGACATTTTAAACTAACAGAAAACAACACTGGGAAAATAGACTGCATTGGAAGTAACCACTCAGAGAAGAAAGCACACATTGCTTGGCTTTCATTTGCCTCTTACTGCAGATATATTGAATTTATAACAGTTTCCCTTCTGCACGCCCCAGCCCAGCCAGGTAGCAATCAAAGGATCAATTTTAGCAAGAAAGTCTCATCTGATAGGAGAAACATTCACTACTGTGTCGGCAAACTCTCTGAAGATTTGGGGTTTAAACACGGAAAGACTTCATGCAAATATCCATCTGGGAATTTAGCAGATGGTCTCTGGACACTCTGTGTCAAAGATACATACCAGTAAATTTCCATGATGTTGCATTTACCTAATACTAAGCATATGAAATATTTACACACTTGCTTAAGAGTTTTGATCAAAAATAATTAAAAGCTCCTGAAATTAGATCTCTGTTTTCATGTTTTTACCAAAATATTTAGTCAAGAATTATGTTCCCAGTACGTGTACTTAAAACAGCTTTATAGCAACAGTGACCTTTCTTGCAAAGCCTGGAGGATGTATTGAATATTTTTAGAAAATTATCAGTTCAGTTGAACTGAACAGCTCTGTTCCTCACAGAATGTCCTGACAGCACACACCTTCCATATGCTGGAATAATATTTAATTGTGAGATTTTAAGACTGTAATCTACATTGAGATAAGCATGTTTTCCTATGGCAAGACAAGAAGGTGAAGAAAAAAAGCGGACATGGGAGAACATCATCCAGACTTCCTTTATGACCGGTATAACAGCTGAATGCTGTACACAGACATGCATGTGAATTTGAACTAAGAAAAACTCCTTTTACTCCCTCTGTCAGAGTTTTAGAATTCACTGGCAAACTTACTTATTGCCAGACCCAATGGTCTCAGAATAGGAGTGATGTCTCAGCTCACATTTAATTTTGGGCATCTAAATGTCCAGCAAAGACCTAAAGGCAAAATCACACATACTGTTTTTAAAAGTGGCTACATTTTAAAAGTGGTCATCAAAGCAATCTTGTTTGCTAGGAATAAACACTTGGCAAGTAGGACACTTTCCATTGATTCTCTTCTCAGGATTGTCCTTTGATAGTTCGTTCGTAGCTTCCTTAAGGTACCGGCACAGCCATTGAGCTCTGTGTAGTTAACAAAGCTTTCAATGTTTGGTATCCAGTTCATCCCAGGTGGGTTCAGTGACAGATCTGGAGGCTAAAGATGCAACTTCTGAGCACACCACTCTGTTCTCTTCTAGTTTCAAAGCCCTTTCTGTCTGCATGACTGTTCTGATCATTGTGCTATGGGGAGAGAAAACCTGACCACGGAGAGTCTGACATGATAGAAGAATCTATACCTAGAAAACAGTAGGATATTACTCTAAACACTTGTTTGCTAATTCCCATCTGTGCTGCTCCTAAAATACATTAAAACCCTGTCTCTTGATGTATTTAGACTGATAAAAATGATACATCTCTCTGGCATACATACACTATGTCAGCATCAGCTGCACTGTTTGTGATAAGAACCAAAAAGACTCTGTTTATCATAAAACATATTCTCCCAAGCTTTACTGCTCTGATAATTACAAAAATTTCATGACACTCCTACAAACTTTACTTCTTAAGGTCAGATGAAGTCATCTAGGGTGTACAAACATGAATGCATATAACATATGTACACATACAAGAGCATAAAACTGAAACAAGGCACAGTTTCTTTAAATTTGAAGATATAAAACAAACTGAATGTTTAAATGAAATGCAAATTGTTATAATTTTGGGGTTGTAAAATTTACAAAGCATCAGGAAATAGGTACTGGACAACATTCTGAAGAGCTTTAAATTAAAATATCTGGTCAATATCAAGGAGAACTAATGTCACCCAGTTCTGCAGCCAAGAGTAAGGAAAAATCAGATGAGTACTATTCCCTACACAGGCAGGGCTGGTGAGAGTCATGACCAGGGGCCCATTGAGGATGAAGGACTGAAATATTCCATAAACCTATTTTCAATGAAGCAATGGGAGATGCTCTAGTGCTAACTTTACAAAACTGAAGTGACTGAACTTTATAAAACTACTGAAGTTTACTAATGTAAACTATTTTTTTCTCTCTGCTCTTGGATACAGACAAGGAAAAACATTAACTTCCCCTCCAATCTTTTCCTTATAAACATTGCTTCTGATATGCCACAAATACTGGCAGAAATCCTATACATTTTAAAGTAGAATGTACCTTGCACACTATTAGGAGAGGGTAAAGGCATGCTCTTATGCTGTGGACACAAAGTAATCAATAATATACTTTGCGAAAAGTAAAATCTGTAATATTTCACAAATGAGTGTTTATAATTATATACAAAAGAAAAAAAGAGGAAGAGAACTCATGAACACAGGCAATGTAGGAAAGAGAAGGAATATGAGGAGTACTGTGAAATCAAAAATGTGGCATAAAAGCAGAAAAACTTGGAAAAAATCCTTTCAAAGAGCAGGAAAAGAGATACAGGAAAAAACCTCAGATCATCATCAGAAACAGAGTTGTGGCTTTTGTTTTAAAACCATAGATTCTAAACAGTTAAAGTCATCATCAGGTGAATTAATGAACTCTAGAAGAAGCAATCTGTTATCTTGGAATACCAAGTCTCTAAAAGTCATCAATCCATCTTTTTACGGAAAGAGAGAAACAAAAGAATAGAAAATTATTATACTTCTTAATTCTTCAAAAAACATTTGTGGTTTTTTATATGAATATTGAGCAATTAAATCCTGAACAGGTATATGCAGGTGCCCATTTAATTGTTTCTGCATTCATTGCCAAATCAGTTTAATCAATCTGATCTCTGATTCAGTTAAAGATGCAAGCAACACATGTAGATAAGATACAATCAATTGTTATTCCCTCTTGTTTTTCTCCTGCCAACAAGTGTTGGTTGGTCAGGGATTTTTTTTTTTTTTTTGCTATGATTAAGTATAATTTCTCCTTCAAGCATGTAATGTAAGCATTTTCAGTGGATTTTGTTTTATGAAATGAAATGCAATGCTTTCTGCTATTTTTATTATGCCCTCTCCTCGACCATATTTGTGTTAAGTACAGAGGAAAAAACAAACCCAAAACACCACACAATAACCCACAAAGAAACCTTCAATTTGGATATGTTAGTGTAAATTCAAAAAAATGGTTTAACATAACAAAAAACCAATTGCACTGTAACTAAAAGCATGTCAGATAGAAGATTGTTCCATTATCACTAACAGTTTAGCACTCAACATTTCACATACATTATCTGTAACAGCATACAATGGTGTTCACAGTTTAGAATTTATATCTTCCTATAATATTCACAAAGTACTTTAGAAATCTAAGGGCTCAGATTTTCTGGATAGTAACTATTTCAAATGAGGTGCTGGAAACATTCAACTTTTTATGCTTCAACATTTAACCTTTTATGCTTTTTAGATGTGTCAGTGTTAGGTCCCATCACAAGTAACATCTCCCCCTCAAGCAGACAGCCAGCACTGAAACCATGGGATTTGGGAGCCTAATCTTTAGTGCTTTTCCAGTGAAGCATTGCACAGCAGCACAGTGCAAGTGAACATGTTTTTGTTTCTCACTTTCTTTCTGTACTTTGCCACTTGTTATAGAAACTACTACTATGATCTCAAAAGGAAGGTAATGAGGGTTAGACCTCTGCTTATCAATTATGTAATTTCCCAATCTCTGTACATTTTAAGTCCTAAATGCTGTCATCAACTGAAAGACAGAAATATTCTTGAGAATACAATCAGAGGAGTAAAATGTCATATTTAGAAAATGGATCGACACTAAAACAGAAACTGCTTTTCCATTTAGTTTCCTTTGGTGTCCAGACACTCCAGTGCAACAGAGGTAAATACACTCTGGAGTCAGAATGAATTCTCTTCATCTAGTCCTGCATAAGAACACCTTGACACTGGAACTCCTAAAAGACAATTTCTTCAGATTAACAAACTAGATGTAATTAATAATACATCCCATAACCTAAGCACTTTTTCTGCTTGTAACAGCTATGTATTCATAGCTCAAGTTCTGAAACACTATTGACACTTTAGTATTTTAAAATATTGTTTCATATTTAAATTGAATTAATTAATTTTAAGTAGTCAAGACAATTTTCTGGCAACTCATTATTGTTGAGTTTTTATCAAGACTACAAGTGGGCTACACTGTGTAATCTTGATAATATTTGTAGTATACAAATGACAATAAGAATGAGACAACCCAAATGAGATCATAGCAAATCACTTTGTCACGTACTTGTAAGAATTAAAGACTTTGATATTGACAAGAATAACACAAGATGCAAAATAAGAAGTTGAACAGCTGTCTGCAGTTCTCCTCTAGGATTTTAAACCATGAACACACTGTATAAAGCAAGAGTTGTGGATATCTGAGTACAACAGAGGAAATACATTGCTTCATGCTTTACATGACATAACATGTACTGTTTTATTTTAAGTACACTATCTACCTTGGGAACAACACTAATTACATGCTAATTCATTTTAATGCTAGCACATTATCATCTGATAATCCTGCAATTAGCTGAAGTCACCATGAAGGAGTCTGAAGAGGTCAGAGAATCAGAACATACTTTGGTAGCTATGTTCTTTAAACCAATGGGATGTTTTAAGAAGAACCAATAGAAAGATTTATGGGGTTGTGCAATAATTGTATAGATTGACATCAAAATTAGACTACAAATGGATAAAAAGCACTGTAGAAATAGCACAGGCAAACTAAGTTAGCTGAAATTTAGTGAGGTGGGAGAAAACCCCTAAAACCATCAAAAATATAACCAGTTTTGATTTATCAGATGAAAACCAAAATATATTTGAAGAGATAGCTGGAAAATGGGATTATATAAATCATGGAGAATTGACAAACGTTTTTTCAAGGGAAAGATTTCCCTTTTCATATACTTGGGTCCATGAGATCAATATTCTTTATGAGAAAACAATAAAATATTAAGAAAAATTGTTAATATATGATCAATATATTATCAATTGCAAAACCCCCATTAAAACCTGATATTACAGCTGTCTGTGTTGCTCACAGGAGCTGAGTAAATACTTTGATAAATACAACTTATTTTTGTAACTTCTGTTTGATTCACACAGAGATTCTTTGAATATGCACAGATGAAGAAATATGTGTGTTGTTTGCCTACTGCAAACATTTGACATTTGAAATTCAGGCTGTGTTGGTTAGCTTTGATTAGATACATGAATTACACAGGATGTTTGTTCACTGATTGGAGTCCTTAAAAATCAGGTTTTCAGGATGAATATTTACATTTACAAGCTTAGAATTTGATCACCTTGAATATCTTCTACAAGTCCATGAAAATTGCTAATTTTCTAAAACTTTTACCAAAAATTCTTGTGCTCAATATTTATTGGTAGGGAACATTTACAAGCTTAGAATTTGATCACCTTGAATATCTTCTACAAGTCCATGAAAATTGCTAATTTTCTAAAACTTTTTACCAAAAATTCTTGTGCTCAATAATTATTGGTAGGGAACACACAAAATAGAAAAAAAAAAAAAAAGTATGAATGTTGACAAACTAAATCAGTGAAGGTACTTACTACACTTTAAAGCGTTTGTGATGGCCTAACAATATTCTAATATCAAAAGGAAAGTGACTTTTCCAAAGTAAGGAATCAATTCAAGCAGCAAAAGCACTTAGGAGAAGGCAATTACAACATATGAGCCAAATTCAATAAAGCTTTCAAAGTGTCTTAATTGTAAGTTCCGGATTTTTGTGTGTCTTCTCATTTGCTATTTCTCATAAAACCTCTCTCTTTATTCTACCCCACACATATCCAATTGTCCACATTTCAAAAGCTGAAAGAGTTGAACTTCTGGAAGTTAGGATTAGCTTGAGCTAATAAATTTTTGTGCCCATGAAAAAATATTTGAAATTACTAATATGTAAGAAATAGCCAAACCCCAACCAATCTGATCAAGAGTAAACCATTATGTAAATAATATATTGATAAAATGTTTAGCATCTAAACAAAGAGAAGCTGATCTCATTGCTCACGTAGTGCTTTCAGGAGCATGCAGCTTTAATTTACAACATGAAGCTAAACCAGAAACTTGAAGAAATGAATCTACGATTTCTGTATTCACAAATAATATTCACTACAGTGATAGTCCCAGAAAATTATCTTCCAAGAAATGATCAAGCATTAAAAAGCATACAAAGAAGAACACAATCTTATGACCCTGTAGGATTTTAACAAAGCTCCTGGAGTGATGAGAGATGTCTGGAGAAACATTGACCTAATCCTCTGACTACACAGCAGGGCACATCATAAGAACACACAGTCTGGTAGCCATAAAAACATAATTTTATAGCAATAAACTCTACTGCCTTAATAAATGAAATAAAGCATTTGTAAAGGCTTTGATCTATTTAATAGATACAAACGATGCTTTCATGCGAGGATACAAAATTTAGTCTCCATAAGAACAGTGCAGGCAGAAAAAGGATTTATTAAAGTAATGCTACTTAAAGTATTGCTTCATGATAGTCCAAATCCACATTTAGACAGAGCCCCACTGCTCACTTTTCATAACTAGAGTCACTGAAGTCGCTCAAGGGAAGTTACTCTGTGCAAATCCCTGAGCTCAGAGATGAGTGACTCAAAGGGAACTCTCAAAGCATTGTCACAGCCATGGAAAAGTCTGCCTTGGATTGTTGGGTTAGAGCCACTGAACACAGCAGGGGCTCCCCAGTGCCACAGGCATGCTGATGAGAGGAGGGCGTGGGTAGGAGAACTGCGAGACCCCAACCCAGCAGTTATCCCAGCCAGCAATGCCTGGATACACCCGGGGAAAGCACGGTCTCATTTCTGGGTGAAAACAAGAGAGGAGGAGCCCAAACCAGGGTTTCAAACTTCACCAGCACCCACATGAGATTTGACGATGGTGGTAGCTTTTGGGCACTCTGATTTCAAGCATTGGTAGATTTATTCATAGGCGAAGGAAATCTTTACTAAGAAACCTCCCTCCTCGACTGAACTGGGGAAAGAACTGGATACCTCAAGGGGCTAACATCCCAAGGATGGTGCTGCACAGGGGCCTGTATGACCAAGACAATATATTCTGGGGAGAAGCAAAAGGACAAAACTCCTCTGTCCTGGAAGAGAACCCTGCTGTGCCCTGGGCACAGGAGCAACAGTGCCGGATGGGTGCCGGGGCTCCCCCGGCACTGTCCGGCTGGGCCCGGAGCCCTCAGGCCCGGGAGAGGCTGCAGCCCAGACTCTGAGAAAGAGAGAGTACGAAAAGTAGTAAGAAAATATTGTCAAAGCAAACAGAGGTTCAAGAAATAAAAAGTAGAGTTGCCTGATATTGAAAGTTGGTAGTGACTGAGAAGGGAATTTGTTATCCAAATAATATACTGCTGTTCGTCTGTTAGATTGAACAAGATTTTTTACTGGGTTTGGATATATTTTCCAGAATACTTTGGAGATTTGGTTTTCCAAAGCAGTTGAACTTAGATGTTTTAAGTTGGTTTCATCTAATAGTAGATGGCAAATAGGTGTAACTGAACAGCTTATATTAAAAAAAACAAAAAAAAAAAAAAAAAAGACAAAAATTTAGGCTTCCTCTGGCTCTAGTAAAACTTTTGGAAAACTGGGAAGAAACTGAGATTACACTTGGCACTTAATTGTCTGATGTAGCTTGTAATTCTGTAGGCCTTGATTTAGATTTTCTACTCTCTATACCTGGCTGAACACGACAAACCCCCTCTCCTTTCCCCCCCAACATTTTGGTGTGATACACAGAAGAAAATTTTAATAAATGAGTACTTTCAAGCGGGGAAAACCTCTAGTCCTAAATGTGCTGCATTGAAATAGATACTCGCATTTGCTAGTCCAGTGATCTTTTTGTTTTAAATAGTAACACAGGTCACTATCAATTTGAAGTATCATTAGCAGCAGTAAAGAGCAACTGGAAATTCTGATAGCATTTAGTTCAGGGCAGAGAGGTAAGTTTTGTTACAGCAATTCGTTGGCTATTAATTTTTAAAATGGTATAAATTTAGTAAATATTAGAAGTTCATAAATACTTTAGTGAATGGAATTTCCAAGGATAAGCAAAAACCATCTTATACAAAATCTAGAGTGTTTTTTTTCTTTCAAAATTTACATATTTTCCCAAATGTGATGAAATTTATGTAAAATATGAGTTTTGTTACTGGCTTCTCTTGGTTAGCATTAAAGGAAGCTTATAATTGTTGTGATTATGGCTACACTAAAATGACCTTTTATTTAACAAAATAAGACTTTTCTTTTCTATTCATCACATCCAGCAAACATTATCCACACTTGTCAATTATCAGACTTTGTAACACTGAACCCTCTCGTTCCACCTGGACATGGTTGCATTAAAATTCAGAGAGTGGGAAATAATACCCAGTGCTGCTAGTCAAGTAGGAATCCTTTCCTCTGTTCAGCAGGAGCTTCTAGGTCTCAAAGTATAAGATGTCTGGGGAATACTTTGGGGTCTTTTTATGTATGAAGGAACATAAAGGCAAGATAGAGATATTGCTGGAAGACAATGAGGAGAAAATATTAGCCTTAGCTCAAAACCAAGGTAGCAGACTTTGTCTGGAAGGCACATTTGGATATATGCCATATAAGGTTATGATAAGGAAAAATTAGTGTTCTAATATTTCAAGCTGAAAATAGCATGAAAATATTTTCAGTGATTTATGCAGTCACTGAAACCATCAAGGCTAATCTTAGCCATGAGTAAATTAAACATATTTTTATTTTATTTAATTTGTAATTGATATAAAGCTGTCATACTGAGTACAGGATTTAGAAACCTTTTCAAAGCATTGCAGGGCCCAGCATTTGAAGACACATGCCAAATCACAGTGATACCATGAGTGGTGACCTCTGTACTGTCAATTTGTTTCTTGCTACAATCTCTAATAACAATTCATTTTTGAACAAGTGATTATTTCAGGAAATTCTACCAGGGAACAGGTATTGAGAACCGGAACTTGGAAACCTGTTACTTTGCTCATCTCTCATTGGGTACTTTTCAGCAATGGTGTGAAGCTTTCATGCTTATCTAGACATGCCTGGAATGAATAATTTATTATTACACTATGAACCTAAATTTCAAAGAAGGCAATACTCAAAGTCATAGATGATAAACTGGGCCATAAAACATATTGATTCTTCTGCTGTCTTCACAAAATGTGATCTTGAATTGATATAACTCTTTCTCTTTTTTCTCTGTAGAATATAGATTAATTAAAATGTACGAGAGACTTTTGTTCTCCATACAGAGAACGTGAAAAGCATCTTAAGAACTTTATGTGGATCACTAGGAAATAAATTCTCTTAGATGTGTTAACAAAACATATTGAGTCATGAAGCATTGCTAACTTCCAGCCTCTGACCTGGTCAGTCAATTGAATCTTCTCAAAGAGGACAGTGTAATATGATTTATTCATGACCAAGAGCAAAAAAAGAGATCTCTTATTCTAACATGAGACTCCCTTTGCCCCTAGAGAGGAATCTTCAACTGTTTGTAAAGAACAATCTATACCCTATGAGTTATTACCCCTGATTTCCTGGTCAGAAAATTAAGGCTTTCTATAGGAGGCTGTTTGCCTCTAGAATTATCTGGATTTTCATTTGTAATCCCCAGTATTTTTAGTGGTTTGCTGCCTTTGTCCAGCATTAGCCTGTTAGGTGACTATACCTCTGGAAACTCCCAACAAGACATCCCCATTCCTCACAGCTGGGAAGTCACTGGGTTATCTAACAACACCATCCCATATGACCAGAAATGCAAAGACCTGGTTAAATTACTGTCATGCAGATGCAAGAACATGATGTTGGACAGACTGGAAGATGTCAGAGCCTGGCAGTTTTTCAAATACCCACAAATAATTTCACATAAGAAGAGGATGCTCAGGGCTTTGGAAACAGAATCAAAATGCAATTACAAAGTCTGATTATTTAAACTGTGTATTTACCTTTAAAATAAAAATTGATTGCATAAGCTGTCTGTCAGAATTATTCCCCTAAAATAAAGGAGGAAAAGCCAAAAGTTCCCAAATTTCCCTGATAATAACCATGACAACAAATCAGGATAATAATACAAGAATCTTAGCCTAATGCCTTACTGTATTGATTATTCTCCCTAGAAAAAGTGATGATCAATCTGGTTTGTGCAAGAAATAAGAGAGACTCTTGGAAGCAGAAATCCAGTAGTCCACTCCATACAAAAAGGATGTTTTTCTATCTTCAAACTGTAGCATTTTAATAATTTTTTCTCTGACTCTTGATATAAGTCAAAAGTCTTAACTTCAGCTTAAATCTTTGTGTCTGGAAATTCTATAGCATCCAGTAAAACATACCATATAAAATGTATCATGAGCTCATAAGACTGCCATTCACTAAGATCCGAAATTTTTTAAATTTCAAGAGTACTGATAATTTTATTGTAAATAACCTCTCCTAGTTCAGGTCACTAGTGTAGACACAGAGTTTGGGGAAATTGAATAAAAAAAGCTAATAGAAGAAGAAGACAGCTTTATCCTTTGTAGCTATGAAATCATTAACAATGAAATGTCACTCCTTATAAAATCTCTCATTTCTATCATAAGAAAAACATTGGTACAATTTTTAAGTAAAAAATTCATTATCCTATTTTATTAAGATAACTGTAAGTAGTAGGATAATAAACATGAGAATTTTAAATAATATTACTAAAGAATTTATAATTGAATGACTTCTTGTGAGATTATATTTGTTATAATATTCAGCACGTGCTAAAACCTGGAAGCCTGAAGCATCTTTGGCCTATTTTAGCATAATTAAACAATGATAAAACCTCACTTATTGTACCACTTCTCACACCATAAACTGTAAACCAAATGAAGCATTGCAATTTTATGTGGAGAGGGGAAAAGATCCTTGCAATGTCAAAAGAGGAAAGTTTTGTCTTTCCATCAAGATTGAAGTACAATAGTAAAATTGATTGTCCCTAATAACATTTAGAATTGAGTATTTCATATCATGCAGTAATCTAGCATCAAGGAATTAAGAAAATTTAAATATTTACAATACACTGTACTGGAATTTTTTAGAAAGTGTGGGAAAAGGGCACATATTTAATATTTATTCTGACTAGACTATAAAATCCAAGATGCTTCCTATGTAAAAAAAAAAAAAAAATATTATTCTGCTTTTGCTGTTCAACTAGAATTTCAAATATGTTAGACCCACAATCCTTGGGACATGAAAGAAATTATACTGAAAACAGTGGAATTTCTGGAGAGAGTGATTTTGTGATTGGACAAATTTTGATTAATTTTCCCAGCAAAACAAAAAAAATTGATTATTTATGTTTATTCAACAAGTAAAAAACCAGTTGCAGAGAGGGGATTGGCTTTGCTGATTGCCAAGAAATCATGAGTAAGTACAGCAACAAATTTGTCCCATTTGGTTGGGGAACTGAATGTAATACTTCACCTATTTAAATGGCAAAGAATTACTAAGTTAGAGGAATGTGTGAGCTTTTGTAATTTTACCTTGGAGTTAAGTGAGGACACCTGAGGTCACAACAAAATACACCAACTGAACTCCATAGAAATTGTAGTAAAACAGTTTTCTTAACATTTCTCTTCAACAATTATGGGTTAGTAGTTAATGGCACTGTGTAACCTTTACCTTAAAGAAGGCATGACATCAATTAAAGTAAACCTTATTCTTCCTTCCTGTTTAATATCAGGTCATTCTGACCATCTTTTCCACTCTAATTCTCAACAAGTGTAATTGTTGAAAGGTTTAACAATTATTTTTCCTATTTTCTGGTAGCTTAGACTCTCTTATGTCCATTATTAATCCTGTCCTTGAAACACTTCACCCAACATAACTTCAACTCCCTTCTATGAAACAGGATTCCCATATGTCTGCAAGCATCTGCTAATGACTCCATTGAGGACACACAAAGTCGTAAAGTTTTTACGACTACTCAAAAATCTCTTTTTATCTATTTTCCTAATTTCCATGGCACAGGCAATTTTCTTATCCGATTTTCAGTAATGTGGACATAGAACTATTTTGGTATTTCCTCCTGGTATGGTTTTTTCTGTTTCTACTTTAATTCAACAAACCCCAGAAAATTTTATTAAATTATTAATAAAATTATTATTCTTTTTTTTTTGTAATGAATATAAGATCTGATTAATTTTAAATGAATATTAAATATTACATAAAAACATTGGAAATTTCCTCAAATGACCAACTTGCAGATATTACTGGTCATCTTCCCTCTCATAAGATTACATTCAAGATGTTGAGTAACATGACAGAGAAACAGCTGCTGGAAAGTTAAGGGGAGCCTTCATCTGCCTTTCCAAAACAACAGAATTCTACTGAATAGAACATATCCAGGCACTCAGAATATTCATGCTGCAGTGAATGTACTTGCCTTTACACCTCTGTATGTTTTAAGCCTTTTTTCTATGTCTTTAACTTAATGAATTTTCTTTACCTAATTTTTGTTTGGTTGATTTTTGGGATTGGGTTTTTTGATTTTGTTTATTTCCCTCCTTTTCTTTTTTAACCTTTTTGAATCCAACACCAAAGTAAAACACTGTAATTCAGAACCACAGGAAGAGCAGTTATGTCGGCATACGTAGATCAACAAAACTGGGCTACATCCTCTACAATCTTATGAAGACTTGTCTATCCTTGCCTCCATAGCCACATCAAGAGTACTTAGTGCAAAATTGAAAGAGCAATTTAGATTCCATGGAAACATTCTTACCTTTAATTAATTTTTCCTATTTTGTATGTCATGCAGCAGAAAGTGGAAAATAAATACTTTTTCACCTTTTCTTGTTTTTAATCCTGCAGTGATGTTGTTTCTCAGTGATTAAATTCAAATAGTAAGTGTCTGGGTTGCAGAAATAGATGTCATGATCTGTCAAAAACTGTGACCTGTAAATCTTGTCCTACTCCATGCACTATCCAATGTTACCAAGCATCATTAACATGGGCATATTATTTTTTTATGTTGTGAAACACTTAATTCTATATGATCCAAGTTTTTGTTTTTAAATTACATGGGTTTTTTAATGTTATCATAATCTTTTTCCAGAACTACTTTTTGTGCTGGAGTTAAATGAGAAGACTTTATTTTTGGGTGAAAAATAGAAAATAGGATTAAAAATAATTTGTTTGTTTGTTTGTTTACTTCTAGCTTGTAATTTTGGCACACACCAAACTGAATGTATGTGTCCAAGACAATGATAAGATCCATCATATATTTAGAAAGATAAAATTGGTTTACTTCAGAATAGTTTTCATTCCTGGTGAATCTCTTTTAATTCTATTTTTGAGTACAACATCTGAATGAAGAATATGCCAGGTTTATTATTCTTTAACTGCATTGTACTTAAACAGTCATTTTCCTGTTTAAATATCAAAGAGTCAGATGCATATAATGAAATTCCTAGGAATATTATGTACTAGCATGACAGCCATTATAAACTCATTAGGTTATATATGCATGTCCTAATACTCCTATAGTCCTAAATATGTAATAAAAAACCCCAAACTAGCTGGAGTTGTCTTGAACCTAAGTAATTTTCACTTGTCAACAAATTAGATTAAAAGCATATAATATAGAATTTGTGGAGCTCTGAACAGAAAAATGAAGGCTTGATAGAATAATGAGTGAGCACAGAGGTTTCACATCGCAGAATGAAATATTGGGTCTATGTAGCCTTCCTGTGTTTTCAATGTGATAAACCCAGCTAGTTTTCTATATACAGGAGCTGAAAACTCCAGTGTAAACTGAAGCTCTTCCATTTACTCTTCCTGATGATTTAAGAAATAAGTAAAAATTTCTCAAAATTAAAAGATGTAAAAGCACTGGCATTGTTGAGATGAATTTATAAAGTTAAAGTACAAATCTTCCAGGGCTTTTGTGACCTAAGAAAAATGTGTGCTATGATAGGTCATTTTGTTTTACCTCTTTGATGTCTCAAACTCAAATACATTTTTAATCTTCAATATTTCAATTATAATTTTCAACAATTTTAATAGATTATTAAACTTTTGTGGATCTCTAATTAAATAAATTTAATATATTTTTAATTAGGAATAAAGGTTGATTGAGAAGGCAGTATCTTCTTAGAGCTTGGTTCCACCCATATGATAATACAAATGAATTAACCACTGATTCAACCTGACTACTGCCTTGGAGGTATGATCTGCCTTTGAAGTCCACTTGAGGGCAAACTTGTTCCTTGTGCTATTTTGCACACGGGAAAAAAATGTGTATTAAAAATTTGATTTAGTTCATATTGAAAGTGATACATCATCTTCTGAAATGAATTAATCTCTCACTAAAAAGACCAATCACCTTCAGCTGCAGATAGAGTGCATCCTCTATTAAATCAGATGCATTATTCACTGCATCAAATATATCACTTGTTAATTAAGACTCTACATTTGTATCAAAGCCTTGAATCAAATACATCATCCATTAAATCTTATCAATATTGAATAAAATAAATTGCGTGTTAAGTGGAAGCATCACCCAATTATAACATGAAGCCTAATAATGTTATAAAGTTTTACAGTGCTTTCCACTGCTCAAGTATATTCTGACTTGTGTTTAGTATTTTCATAACTTGAGATCTTGGGGAAATCTTAGCAAGCGAGTAACAAGTCTTGATGTCTTTTTCCTTGAGGGTAATATAAATCATTCTTAGATTGTTCGAATGGTCCCATAAAGCTGCAAGGGGTGCTGCTCCTCTCAGGAGAGGATCAATAAAGTTCGGTCAGAATGAGAAAAATTGTAACCCTTGCAAGTGTTACTGAAGTATCCTGCAAGATGCTTCATCATTGGCATGAAATCAGTGACGCCTGTGATTAATGGGAGCCGTGCTGGCGGCTCCCGGGAGGGGCTTCGCGAGAGCAAATGTGCGCGGCCAGGGCAGAGGCAGGTCATACACTTGTTGGCTTTAACTGCACTTTGTAGGTGTTCCCAGGAAAAAAAAAAAAACACAGCTCCTTCCAGACTAATACACTGTGACTAAATCTTCTGTGAAAACGTGACTCTGCTTCTGCTTTGTGAACCTGATCACTTATAATGAGTATCTCCATTTCTCTGCCGCTGGTGCTGATTGTCATCTTGAAGATTTAGCCTAAATCTCTCAGGTGAAAGAGAAGCGGGCATATCTATGTGCGGAAACAAAATAATGCTTAGCAATAAGAAAGAAATTTTCAGCAATAACGCCCAAAGGCACTTTCTAAACACAATTCTTTTAACTTCTGCATAACTTTAAAGTTACCTTTATGTCAATATTAATTTCCCTCTTTATGTGCTCAAACTGGTACAAATTTACATGCTGTTTAGATTAATCAGTTATACTAGTAATATCTGGTATGAAACTTTGTGGGTTTTCTCCTGCATGCCTGCTGAAATTTTAAGCTGTTTTTTATTTGTTTTGTTTTGTGTTTTTCACCCCACAATACCTTTTGCAAAGGGGAAAGGAGAACATTGCCAGAACAGCTGTTTAATTCTTTGCTCACTTTCTTAACCCAAACCACATTTACTTGCTTAAAATTATCTATTTTTTCCAGTGCATGTAATTTTATAATTTCTTTATCTCTTTCTTCTTTTTGTTAAGCATTGTGACCCTTTTCAACTATCTCACACCAAAACTCACACTGTTTTGGTGAATGGATGTCTCCCTTTCTAAAGCATTTCCAACCTCATTATTTTGGCTTGTACACCATTCCCCCCATCTTGTCTTAATATTTCTTTTAACATGAGCTTAATTTTTTCTATTTAATTATACTGACACTATCAAATGCAAAATTTAAAAAGCCATAGGCATTTCTATTATAAGTTTATTTGAAGACATAAGAATTTTTAAAATCAATGTATTTGGGATTGCTTAATCTTTTGGGTTAAAAGGGTTTTTTCTGTTTTAATTATTTGTATTTACTTTTGCTTAGTGTCAAGAAACATGCCAAGTGCTCCTTAGTAAAAGGAAACTGAGTTGAAAGAAGAGTATCAGATATCAGAAGTCCACAGTAAAAATAGTATGTTATCAAATCTGGTCCCTAGTACCATATTTTTAGGTCTTAGTCCTGGTCCCTTGACTTTACTGACACTTTCTATAAAGGGAATTGCATTTCCTGTGTCCAGGTTATAGTTTAGGGTAGACCTGTATAGTTTATCACAATTATTTTAAAAATGTCCATTTCCTCTTAGATTTTCAATGCAGGTACTGTTACAGTTTCCCATGACTCATGACCAGATCAATTGTTGATCTGATTCTTACACAGAAGCCATTGTTCCTTGTCAGGGTGGCAATTTTTCGGTTAATATTCATTGATGCAGCAACAGGTAGCATGCTGAAACATATATTCATATAAAAAAAAAGAACCAAAAGATAAGTGACTGCATGCAATTAAAAAACTCGAGAAAAATAGAGCCAAATTCTGAAAGAATTGAATAGAGCCAATTCATTGTACCTAAAGAAATGCATTTTAGAGAGTTGTACTACATACCTGCAGTTGGAGATACCCAGTATTTCCAAGGCTGATTCTGTTCATCTCAAGAGTGAGATCCATTAAACTTAATTAAAATAAGAAACCTATTTCTGTTACACAAATAATATTCTGATGTAACCTAATTTAAAATAATTGCCTACATTTCTTTTCAGAAGGGAAACAAAAACTAAAAGAAGTGCTGACTTATTGAAAATGGTTGTAATTATATTATTATGTTATATTTTGCTTACAGCTTTTCTGGTACTTTGGTTATATTTTTTTTTAAACTTGAAATCTGAGGAAAATATTGTGTATTTACTGGTACTAGAGAGAGATCTGGATAAAAACTAATTTACAACTCACAGTTCTAGGTTGAGAGGATATTAATAATTTTCTGGATATTAATCCAGAAAAATCACCAAGGGTTTTCGCTGTTATTTAAATAACTTTTATGTTACACTGTTATGTAGGCAATCTCTTTTAATGTAATAGAAAATAAAATATCTTAAAACATTAAATCAAATTGCTTGATTATGTCTTAAAACAGCAACAGGAAAATTATTTTCACCATGACACTTCAATGACACTGAGGGATCTGAAATGAAAAGAAGGTTCTGTCATATAAGAATTATTACTTCTGTGCTAAATCATGGAGCCAGTACTAGGGGAAAAAAAGGGTCCAATTATCAAGTGGCAATTGATATTGTACATAATGGTGCTGGTGCTGGCAACTAATCTGCAATTGACTAAAGAAATAAGCAAATCAAAACCACAACCAAAAGAAAAGATGAGGTTTGTGTTTTTGTTGTCCTGTCTGTTCTGATTCAGAAATTATATACACCCAATTCCTTAGCAAAAGGAAATATGCTGATTTTCAAAGAAGTTTGGTGCTGAGTGGAAGGGGAAATGGGATCAGCCTTGATAGGACAACCTACCATCATCTGTAGAAGGGAATGTCCTGAGAGTAACCTTGAACTGGTGTAACAGGCATGAGGTGAGTAAATATGATTGGGATAAAATTATGTCTAGTCACAAATTAAAATAGGAGAAACCAAAGAATAGCAGAGTAACACCTGGAAAGACAGCAGGCAGAAAGGACTGCAGTTCTCACTTCCTCTATAGGCAGCAGCAAAGTCAAGGCAAAGTGCAGAGCAGCTGTTTAATTTACTTGCATTAACTATTGTCTGATCCAAGTACACCAGTCCATGGAAATGTTGCCTATTGTTTCAAAATAAAGAACAACCTATTCTGTATGTGAGTACTCCAAGGACATCTCTTCCCATACTATTTGCATTTCAATAGCCACGTTCAGAAAAGAAGCTCTGGGACTGGGTCTGTACTTATACAGCTCCAGGTAAAGCTCAAAGCATGGCTCAGTGCATGGCAAACTCTTCTGAAGATGTTCTGCAGTAAATGGATGGAATATTGTCATGCCATTATGTATGTGCTATTATGTGACCTTAGAGCAATGGATCAATTCCTCCTTTTGTTTAAATTCTCACCGTCATCATTACTCCAAGTACTTTGAAGGCTACAGAACTGTACAAATTGCTTTCTATGCATTGGGCTACAAGCCTATTAGAATAAAATAAAAAAGCTTTGAAAAATTCCTAAACCATGTAAAGTTAATTTGCCTACATTGTTAGTAATTTTTGAAATAGTTGTTCTTCTTCTCATGAATAAGTACTCCATGTAGTTTTTACTGGTTCTTATAGAGTACTTGGAACAAAATACAAGTCCAATATCTGCAGGAAACTGTCTCAAATGTATATATCTCATGCCTACGTTACTAGAAGCTCTTTAATGAATAATTACAAAATAAGCCTGTAGATAGACTCATAGATGGATTAAATGCAGTAGAACCAGAGAAAAATATTGTATTGCAGCTACAGAGACAGTAAATGAACTGACAGAAATATCTACATTGCATTTCACTGTTTATATATCATTTTGAAACGGATACAAATAAATATCCAGTATAAAATATTCCCAAATATTCAAATTCCTGCTAGTCATCACTTCAAATATTTTAAGTGAGAGTACACTAACAAAGGCTAGTATTTTCATTTACTCAGAGCTATGTTCTTCACAGATTGAAGCTTTTAAGCATTTCAGCATTCTCACTAAAATTGGCTGAAATTTGCACTCTGAGACAGACATAAGCTGTTTTTATGAAGCTGGTAAATGACAACTTTTGGAGTTTTTAATATGTGAGATGTTGTCCAGACACATAAAAGGAGGGCACTAGTGGATAAACATCTCTATGGTAATGATGAGATGTATTCAAGTTACCTACAGTGTGGGCAAGCTAGATGAGGTTTTTGGATTTCCACACATATTTTTCAGACACTATTTCAAAATCCCTTCTGATCTTTCAGAGACATTAAAAACTGAGATGCCTATCACAAACACAATCATCAGCTTTTACATATATTCATCCTCTACGCATGATTAGAAACCTGTTTCATGCTTGCAGTATCATAGAAGAAATCAGAGATGTTAACATGCATTTCAGTGGACATATATACATGTTTGCTGTAAATATTTCAAGAAATATGACACAATATTAAATTTTAATTGAAGTTTCTAGGAGTTCTGTAGCTTTGACATGATTTGTTCACTTATTCTAAGATGATACCAGTTCTGTTGGCACCTAATTATGAATAACCACTGACTAGACTGACCTTAGAGATTTGCAATTTAGGTGATACTCTGTAGTAAGAGATTTTAGATGTGAGGGAGAAAACATGAAACCAAGCAAAACTTTATTGAAAGCGTCAGAAAGTTTAGGGAAAGACCAGGATTGGAATTGATGCAATTTTTTCTGTATTTCTCGCAACAGGACATGCCATTTCTAGAAGGAATTAAATGATTCTACATTATACAACAAGGAGTCAAGTGATAGCATGGAGATGATATGGGATTAGAAGATCTTTGATATCAAATTGTAACTGAACAGCTAGAGAGCAAAATATTCTGCTGTTTATTGTAGCACCAACTCAGAGATGCCACAGAACTGCGTGTCTATTACAAAATTCCTATCACAGTAAAGCAGACTTGCCCTGGACGTGGCCCTTTCTGATTCAGAATTAAGGTAAAAAACTGCTTAACTGCATGGATTAATTCCTATACACATAGGCCTGAATTCATAAAGTGATCTGTTACCTACTTGCAATTGATTTAGAATCTTAGAAGGCACAGTGATCTGTTTTACAAAAGTAAGGCATATCAATCTTTAGATCTTTGACATGACAAGTCAATGTCTTTCATAAATGTTCTGCTTTTCTGAAAAGCAGATTTTTTTATCTTTTTCCCATGACTAAAAATCTTGGTTTAGGACACAGCCTGGAGCAAAAAATAGTGGGAAAGTTTTTCTTTTGATCCAGCTACTATTAGGAGATACTCTTAACAATAGGATAGACTTTTGTTTGGAGATTTGCAGTCTAATCCCAAAGAGACACAGATGTTTCAGAATAACCTTAATAGCTGCAGGCTCAGCTGACAGTTGGATGTAGACCCATTTTTAGTTACGTATTACAGTTATGTTTACTGAATTTCAGGGTAAATTATATAACTTAGTTTACAATGCTGACAGCACTTTAGCAATGCCCTTTTTCCTGGGCGTGTATGTTTACTGTTGGCTGTGACAAGTAAAACACCAGTGACATAAATTTGCTGATTATAGAAAAAAAAGTTTTGATCCAGTAATACATTTCCAAAGGTCAATGAAAAGCTTCACTTTTAAAATCCTTCAATCCTTATTGACACTTCTGGGTGCTGCTATATTGTACTACATGTTTAAACTGTCTTTAGAAATATATCTCGTGTTTTGATAGCTCAAGGAAAACTTAGCATCTGACATTTGGGAGTTCATCTCTAGTCCCACAACCCCCTGATATCCCCATCTCATGCAGATATGATGTGCATTATATAAGATAAGTTAAAATAAAGACAGTGTTAGTGGTATTAGTCTTTAAAAACAGTTTGGATGCTGCTTTCTAATCTGTCAAGAGAAAAAAACAGAGAGATTCAAGAATCTGGCAACATTCACACAGTTTTGTCTCATAGAGAAATTCTGCCTTCAGATATGTACTGGTTGATGTTATATTTGTTGATGTCAATGGAACTGCACTTATTTCTTAAAGCTTCCCCTTCAGCTGTTTAAAAGGTTATCAGAATATTTCCCTTAATCTTTAAACTGGTCTCCCTGCCATGTACAATCCACTGAGATTCTTCTACAAGTTTCTTCTTCTAGTCAATGTCAGGAGTAACTTCCCCCATGTCTTTCCATTGTAAAATATAATCAACTGAAAACTGTACAGCAACCCCATACAGATTGTTATCAGGATGAGTGATTTCGTTTCTAAATACAACACACGGTGAAGATGGGAATACTTAAGCTGTTAGTTAAGTTCTGCTTTCTGTAATTTAAATATGAGGAAGGTCTTGTCAGAAAAGTCTCTTTATGGAGATTTACTTGTTCAACTGCTTCAAAAAAAGTTTTATATTTGTAAATCTTCCAGGAGTACTAAAAAGAGGATTTTATCTCTAACATTCGGAGAGGACAAAGAAGGATGGAAAGAATAAGTTTTAATGAGACTTCCTTGTGGGATGTAGTTATGATTCTAGTATTTATTAGCGGACAATTATTTGAATATGAAAAGCTACCCATTATAAGAGTGAGGTGTTTGAATATATATCCTTTGCTCCACATGCTCTCATTCAAAGTTGTTGTCAGTTATATAGAGGTTGAAGGGTCCTTTTCATTTTTGTATGAGGGGTTTTTTTTTCTTCATCTTTTTTTTTTTTTTTTTTTCTTTTTGTTCTGCTAGTTTTCTTCCTGGCAGGAGGAAGCAGAAAGGTTAACACATCAAGAAATAAAGAAATAAAGTAGAGAAATAATTTTCAGGTTTCCTAGAATATGTATGTGTGGAAGACATGACTGAATAGCTGTGATGCTAAGTTTTTTCATCTCTTGTTTTTAGTGTTTAAATTACTTTTTCAGTTATTTGATTTTATCCTTACCAGACTTTGTCTTTTCTTAAGAAAATTCAAGTTGTAAGAGGGAAAAAAGCATTGTATTATTCTGGAAACCTACTATTTCAGAGCATTCAGAAAAGGAAATAAAACAAGAAGTACTCTGCTGTCAGAGGTGTTGACTATTCCAAATTCTCATTAGTCTTATATTTCTTGATGAGCTAATGTCTCACATAGGTAATTTTATTATAATAGGTATCAGATCAGTGAACTGACTGGGTTTACTCCAGTGTACTCCAGGTCCACTACAGACATTAGGTGTAAGCACAGGTCTCTGCACATTCTCAATTGCCTGTCTAGATCTTGATTTATTTTGACATTTTTTTTAAGATTATGGCATTTTTTTACAGAATTCTGACATGCCCATCTCCTCATGATTAGCCTATGTATTCTAAACAATGAGGTTTGTGTAGATTAATTTAAAGGTAGTTACAGGTCCAATAAGAGTACATGTAGTCAAGTATATCCAAACTAAGTAATTCCTTACATTTTAAAAGTAACTACAACCTAACCTTGTTAGGCAAAAAGACTGTAGAGGGCAGTGTTATACCCTCACCAAAAAGGTCTTTCACTCCAGATGTTTGGCAATCTGATTATCAGGTCCCTTACACCAATAGAATAATGACTCTGTTGAAGGCAAGGAAATTACATCGGTGTATAGGCCCAGTATTTCCAAATCACTGCATAAACTTGACAGATAGAAAATCAATAGTACACAATTCAATCATACCATTAAGCTGCTTGACAGAACGTATATATGAACAATTGATGAACCAAGTATTAAATGAAAGGGTTTGGCACTATATGACTAAGTGTATAATTGATAATTATTGATTGCCGTATGAAAACATTAAAGAGCATTCAATACTCTGGGGAGAATGTTTCAAGAGGTGACATACAGCACAAGTGAAGGAGAAAGGAAGGCTCTAAATATCACTAGAATAATGTATTTAGGAGAATTTTTCTGTAAGTCCTTTGATTGTCTTCTTTTTTGTTTGTGTACAATTTTAGCTTATTTTTTTGTTTCCAGAAATAGGAAAAAAAAAAACAAAACCAAAATCAAAACCAAAACCAACCTCCTGCTAGTGCAAACAGATGTAGAAAAGCAAATAGAAAAACAAATATAGTGCTGTCACTTAAGATTTTTTTAATAAGTTCTCAATTTAAATGGGATAAATTAAACATCAGCGCAAGGTAAAGTGATGACTTCAATTTTGTTAAAAAGTAAAACAATTGGGATAATATATTTATAAACATTTACTTTAATTACAAAATTAATGATTTCATTAAAATACTGAGCATGAATCTTTGTTCATTAAAAAATATTAATGGCAGATGTAGCAGGCATAGTGGATCACCAGGGATCTGCAGGATTTTCAGTTGCTTTGAAAGAAAATTTATTCACTTGACTCACAAACTATTCATATCCATGAGACAAAGAGGTGATGTGATCCACTAGCCTCTAGCATTAGACATTACTAACTAGTTTCAAGGAGCAGAAAACCTGGCTGTGAACAGCTGGGAAGCACAGAAAGGAGATTTATGTTCCAAAACAAGTTTATTCACTTCCTCTCTCTGCTGCACTGTGGGAGCAAGTTCCAGAAGAGTTAACAATTATTTCTGACACTTAACTAATTTTTTGTAAGATATTCGTCAAATGTTTGCAAATCAAATGAAAGAAATTATTATTTTGCTTCTGCACAAGGAGCAGAATTAGCCTGGGAAGCTGCTGTCCCTGTCTTGTTCCCATCCTCTGTCTATGTGAGCCCAGGTGAGGAGGAGGCTGCACAGCCAACTGCACTGGAGGAGAAGTGAGGGGTAAAGCCAAAAAGGAAATAGTAAAGGGATAGAAGATTTCTTTTACTCATGTCATTTCCTCTCTCTGCATTTCCATGTGCATTTCCATCTCTGCTGGCATAGGAGAAAGGGCAATGTTTGAGTGGCAGAAAGGCTGTGGGCAGTAGCTGATTAACTGTCCATGCCACTGGGAGTGAAATCACATGTTTTTGGAGCCTAAAGTTCTGCTTCTGTGCACAGACAGAATTTCACTGCTTTTCTTAAGTCTTGGCTCCTAAAGGCCAAGACTGTATATGCTCTCAGACAGCACTAAATGATTTTTCCTAATGTTTCCAGCATGGGAGCACAGAGAACTGACTTAGTCTGTGCCTGTCCAGATGACTTTATTTTCTCCAACAATGTACTGTGCATTTGGAGTTTCCCCTTTTTTCCCAAATATCTCTGCAGGCACCACACTGATGTGAAAGCTCTGCATGGATGCCCTCAAAGCTACTCAGCTCCCATTTTTGACAAAAAACATTTTCCTGTATCAGTGTGGCAAAGAATTCAGGGCTCTATAGCCGCTCATCTTTTAAAAGGGCTGATTAGCTCTGGTGCAGTGTTGTGCTGCAATGCCAGAAATACCAGCACCTCATTCCCATTGTGCAGTGCAGAAGGGAATTGAGCACTTCTGTGGAGAAGGGATACAAGGAGATGTCAGCAAAGGTTTGGCTACCACAGGCAGTTCCCACATGGCAGCAGCAATGATGTTTGATTTCCAGGACAAATGTTGTGTCACGAGTTTTAAAAAATTGAACTTCAATAAGGGATGAATAATGCTACTAATAATTAGGTTAGTGTGGCTATGTAGTTCCCTGGGTGTTAATATTTCTTCAGTTCTCAAAACACATCAAAGATAAAAGTTACCTTTCAGGGAAATCTAATGTTTTTAAATTTGTAGACTAAAAAATTTATTTCAAGAAAAATTCTTTTCCTGTAGCCATAAACTAAAAAATCAGTACTTATAGTTAAAAAAATGCTTAATCTGTGTTTCAATCAATTCCAACATTGTCACAAGAATCAGGACTAATGAATCCTTTCTTCTTTAGACATAATTTACAATAGTGAACTAAAGGTAATTTTTAAGTTTTGCTTACCCATTGTGACACTTAAGTATCTATGCAATGAGAAAGAAACATGTTTATAAATTAAAAATCACTTTGTACCTCAGTGGCATTTACTGACTAATTTAATTGAAAGTCGTTTATAGAGACTAAATTAGCAAAATTAACTTCATGAGATGGTACTATAAAAATATTTTACTTATTTGGAAATAAATGAAGATTTAAACATTTATTAGGTGTTCTCTGCACTGAATTATGGTTGAAGAAGATAAATCTATTCTGTACAAGCCACCTGATGAAAATAGTTCTACTTTCACTATTTGCAACAAAAATGGAGATGACCACACATGTTCATTTTCCCTGGGACACTGAAATATGGTTTTCATTATTGCTGCTGGGCTTTTCCTTATCCTAGCTTCAAATTCAGTCAAATGTTAAAAGTGTGCCCTCCAACCATTTGAGATGCAGTCCCAACTGCAACTTTACTATGCTTATCAGAAGGAAATCCAGAGAACAGTAAAAATGAAAAATTCTTCCTAACTTCCTCAGCATATCTAATTTTAAATTTCAGGCATGAAATAAGAATTAAAGGATATCATAGCACAAGTCACAGTACAACACTAAAATAATCTAGGTGAGGATGCTCCATTTGCTAAACAAACTGTCTCTCATTGATAAACTTTGAGACCATCAGCTCTACTTTGGCACACACAAGAAAAATACACATTAAAGTTTAGAATTACAATAAAGTGTCATGTAAAAAGTTATACAGCTGAGCAGGAAACAAGCGGAGGATTTTTGTTTTACGCGTGGTTGCTGGTTATTTGGTTTAATTAGTAACAATACGAATGGCAATGGAACTTCCTAGAGTTAATGAAAGCTAGTTCTGAATAAAACACCTTGTAATTTGGTTTGTATCTGAAAGACTTCTACCTGCAGTTGGCACTTACCATCATGCAGAGCCGTATTGAACACTAAAATCAGTGATAATCAATATCAGTATGGTGCATCAATAATAACACAGGCGCCACCTGTATCATAGCACTTTTAGATTAAGGATTAATTTCCTTTCAATTTGCCTTTCTTTTTATCTTGGATAAATTAGGAAGTTTCCACTTTATAGACAGTCTTGAGCCAATAATCTACTCTTTGCCATCACCATCACATTAAAATCTGTCAGTGGCAGTCCTTTTCTATAATCACCATTGATTATTTTTCATTATAGCCTGAAATAGCATGAACCAGCTGGCCAAAATATTTGTGGAACTGAGACTGAAAAAGAAAATTTTAAAAGGAACTCACCATTAGTTTACATTTACCTAAATATTTCAAAGAAAATAATTTAGCATGATGAATGCTTTTCTTTATCTTCTCTGGAGTTTTAGCATTAGAATACTTTACAAGTAAAAATGTTGTTTGGTTTACCTGAGGTAGGAAGGAAAAAACCAAGTCTGTATGTATTTAATTTTATCATTTTTCGGCCTAAGATTTTCCTTGAGTTTCAGATTTATATTAATTAAAGAAAAAATAAATAATTTTTTTCTTGTTCTGAATTTTGAGGCCACACATATTTGTCTCTTTTATAATGTCTGTTTGCATTCTTCTATTTTTTAAATATTCCTTGGGTTTTTTTTTTGTGTTTTTTTTTGTTTCTTTGTGCATGTGTGTGTATATGCATAGCAAACACATAAGTAATGTTATTGTTTTAAAAATGTATTAGACTAAATTTCTTCCTTTGTCTGTTTGGAATATTCTTACTAAATTTATCAGAAAGGAAAACACCCCTGTATAATAATCACCTCTGCCAAATCTTTTTTAAAAGTAGAAGTGAGAAAATGGTTAGGTTATCTTTTGGGGGATTTTTTACTCATTACTACTTTTTCAAAAATTAATATTATGTGCCAAAATATTAAACTATAACTAACCAGCTGTTATCCTTACTGCCTCGTCTTTAAGTTATTAATAATTTCCACCTTTCTTCAAATTAACCGATATTCTTTTTATGTGCATATTTGTTCTAGATCAAGGTTATCTCACGTAATATTTTTTTGCACTTTTTTAAAAATAATCTTCTTGGTCGAGTCTAGATCCCTTCAAAATATCTGGGAAGACATTCTCAATAGGCTGACCTTTCTTAGTTGTGTTCTGTTGAGCCTTAAATCTACAGACATGTCGAAACCTAAAGAGAGCTACTAATCAAAGTTATTGACCCTGGAGTATTCCACAGCCATTCAAAGTTTTATCCCGCAGCAACCTTATGAGTAAGGAAGGCACTGTTGTATTGCTATGAAATGGGAAAGTGAGTCCCTGCAAAGGCGTGCATTGACAGTTTGTTGTGCATGGTTCAGCAGGACCCCAAGATCCCAGTGGGTGTGTGCTCCTTCACAGGCCTGCTGCCCTGCCCTTCCAGTCCAGCTTGGATCCAGCAGTCCATCCAGCAGAGTGGCCAGCCAGGGATCAGAGTCACTCTGCCAGATGTGACACCCAGCACACAGAGACACAATGGGCTGTGCTGTGCTTGGAGCTCTGGGGCAGCTCCATTCCTTAAACTATTCCTTTGCCCTCCTGATAGCTGTGTCACGGAGCAGTGTGTAGAGAGAGACCAGTATTGCCAGGTAAAGGATAATGGCATAGTTATAACAGTGTGGCAAACTTCTGCTGGTATGAAGTTAAAACAGTTCACCTTAAGCATTTTTTTCTGTAGGGCATGAAAACTTGCGTAGGATGGATATGAGCAAGGCCTCCACATGGTCAAGGGATCAGTTGGGTTGGTTTATCTAGAAACAGATGTAGCTGAAGAGATTAATAGTAATATGTGAAGAAGGAGTTAGTACAACATTTAACTTAAAAGAACAATGAACTAGACATCCAAGATAAAATTAAAGCCATCATCGTGCTGAACATGCCTTCCACAAACTCAGAATTACACTCCTGGTTTTTTCTGTCTTGATGAAAGTTATATTGGAGTCAACACTTAAGTCATCTCTGCGATGATTGCTGTTTCCCAACCCCAAATTTTGTGTTGTCTCTGTACACATTTTTAGTTTTATTCATTAATATATGCATTTATTTGTATGAAGATCTGTGTTCCCTTACACTATCCTGTATTTGTATGACCCCTTAAGAAGAACATGTACTATCAGAAGTTTACTATCAATAAGAGCAGTACATAAAGGCTGCTCAATTTTTCGGATCCAGGGAAACAGGGATGGGATAGACTTAGGTATTACATCCAGTATGTGCTGCTGAATTGGAAGTACAGAAACAATGTGTTAGACACAAAATGTAGGCAAAACGTTTCTTCATGATTCCCCTAATGATATAGAAAATGCAACTATCCTTGTTCTTTTATCTTCCTCCTCCCTTCATTTGGTAATAATCATAGCAACTTATAATCAACCATCCATTATAATGAGGAGATAAGCAGGATGTGCACAACTATGTGTGGTAGAAACATGTCCAGTGTAATTTTCACATGGAGCAGTGCTAGTCTTTAAGGATTAGAAACATTTGTATTTTTCCACTGCATTGGTTACCTTGGCTTTTCATTGCTACATTAGCGAAGAGTTGATTTAAAGAAATTTTGCACTTCTGTTCGCTTTCCAGCGACACATCATAAAGCAGTTTTCAAAGATAGTCATAATGAGTGTTTTACAGGTTGAGAAACTGAGTTCAGGCAACTGATTTATTTAAAATTATGCAGTGAGGGATAGAACCCAGGTTTCCTGGCTCACAGTTCGTTGCTCAAAGCACTATGTAACGCTAAGTTACTTTAGAGGATACCTTTAGATGGCAGAAAGTAACCAGAGTAGAATAGCATCTCCTCCTGCTATTCATGTGCAATGTGTGCAGTCAACCTCTCCATTTTCTCATTCCTCAGGGGGTCCATCATCTCTCACCTCCTGTTTGGCAGACCCTACACTAAGTAATGCTGCACAGGGTTAAGAGAAAAGGAAGAAAGAACTAGAGAGAAGGGATGGCAGCTGTGCTGCAAAAGGGAACTACAGCAGTCCTTTCTAGTCTACAAAGTGTTTAGCATTCACACTTTACATTTTAGAAGAAACTTTTATCATATCTATCACAGAGACACCACAGGCAAGGAAACCAAGGGAAAAATAATAATTAAAAACTCTTGCTCTCCAGGACATGGCTGAGTTTGTTTTTAATTCTAGTTTATTTTAACAATTTTTCCTGTAAATATTATTATATTTTTAATAATGTTTATAATGTATGTCTTCAATCCATGATCCCTCTTCCCCAAGCTCAGCCTCACTTACACCTTGAATAAACTCACTTGTATCCGACATTTACGATTTGCCACTTAGCAGCTGTATGAATAATGGCAATTACTGCTGAAAAAGAAATTCTTTTACTGGGAATGTTGAAAGGATAGGCTTCTAGGGGGAAACATGGGAAAGATGTAAATGCAGGTCTCTACTTTTATTCACCACATCCTATTACAGACACTGAGTAATTTTTATGAGAGATTTTTATGCCTTTATGTTCTAATATATCAGTCAAAGGCAGAGCAGACTAAGAGGTTGCAAGCAGAAATTTGATGTGAGATTTTTAATGGGAGTAGCTTTAAAAGATTATGCTGTAAATTCACTTTCTACCTAACATCATGAACATCTTTGTATAAATAAGTGTTAAATGACATGGCTTCTTCACCTCACACTTTAAGTTGCTATGTAGAGTACATTTCAGAGATGTAGAAACCTTTTTCCTTTTCACTTTCTGAAAGCTATTTTTCTTGTAATTTTTACAGCATTCACCCAACAAATATCTTCAAATAATTATTTGAAGAAGTTGACAAAGGCAGTTCATAAGAAACAGAAAGCAGCATTATTGAATCAAGCTTGGATTAACTGCATTGACAAACACAGACCAGAGTGAAATTATTTTCCTATTACATTTTGATTAGTTTGTGGTTGTCTTCAGTTTGTAATCTACCTTTTAAGCGAGTCTGGATTGCTCTGTGGGAGCCTTCCTGACAATATTTGTCTCGGCGTGGTCAGCGCAGTATTGAGGTTCCAGACGAAGAAAGACTTTGCTTGTGGTTGGTGAAATCATTAAGATGGGGTCCAAATTTGTAAGACTTGGAAAAAGGGAAGAAACTTATGCTGGATGTCTGGAGTAAGACACTAGGACTGGTGTAGGAAACACCTACAGGAGGTCAGCTTTCTATGGCAGTATTTGCTCCAAATTCTTGTACTAAGTGTATAGTACTAATATACTCCTCCCACTTTACTAGGTATTTCATTTCATGATATGAAAACTGTCAATCAAAAAGGAGTTGGCTACTTCCAAAATTTTTTAAGTGGATTTTGCCCTTTTGTTCTGGACATGATTCAGAAAAAAACCCAAACAAACAAGAGAAAATTCTTAAACTTTTTTATAATCTCCTTTCAATGATATCCTAAGATGTTTCTTTCCACTGCAATCGCAGAATTTGTTCCATCTCTCAATGTAATGTAATATTTATATATAGTTAATGAGATTTTAATCTTGTTAAGCCACTGAGCTTGAAATAAAAGTATATTGTTTCTAGATTTATGGCATATATTTATTTTTTTATTTACAGTTTACCAGAGTAGGAAATTTAACATAGTCTCCGTTCTCTGTCTGAGTGTTCCCTCCTCTGCTGAAAGACGTCTCATTCTTCTGCTTGGATGAAAAAAAATAGTCTCTCAAATGAGGAACTCATTCAACAGCAGGCACTGAAAAGCCTCCCACATATTTTCTCCTGCTCCTGAACACATTTCCAGTGCCCTCAGACAGGACTCAGCTTAGTTTCTCCACATTAAAATAACTGATTTATCACAAGTTTGTCAGAAGAATAATGTCTACTGCAGTGTTAAAATGTGACTAAATTTACTAAAGCTATAAATAGGCAAGTAATTACATGATGCATATGGACTAAAATAATTTCTGGCTCATGTGTTCCCCTGATTTCCAATAAGATAACACAACAACTTACATGTATACACTGCCCTTTTCAAAAGCCTCAGTCTAACCCTTCTCCTTAGAGCTTTTTATCCCTGATTGATGGAATTGTGAAAGAAAACAGCAGGTATACAAAAGATTATTATGAATATTTATTATCATCTTATGAACTATAATTCATGAGTGTTCAATTGCTTCTAATTTAAAAAAAAAGACCACTCCCTCCCCCCTGCCAAATAATAAAAAAAAAAAGTAGAAAAAAAAGTGTACTTGAAGAGATAACAATAAGCTATTCTTGACCTAAGTGGAGCCAAAGAAATTTTAGACAAAAGACAAAATTTTAAATCAGGAAAATAATTGAATGACCTCTGCCTGAAAAACTATGCCATAAATTATCTTTACACTCTGTGGAAACATTCTCCTTTGCCTTTAGAGTAAATCAGACAATTTTCAGGCCAAACCAATTTTCTAAATCATAATTAGACAAGAGGCTAAAATAGGTCTTTGTAATGGAAGTGGGTTATAAATTTAACATGATATCCATAATTCATCCCTGAAGAAAGGTCGTTTACATTCTGAAAGCTTGGATAATATAACTTAAAGAGCTGGCCTGCTAAATGGTGTAACAGTCTATCTTGCTTAGTTTACTTTAGAATTTTGATTCATACTGTGCTCAGTTCTTTTCCCAGTGGGAAAGCTAGATTCTTAAACCTCTTTCTCACACTTATTAAAATAATTCCCTCCTCACCAGGACATCAGCCTTGGGCATGCCCAGTTCTTTTGCTAATAATTTTGTCTTTTTCAACCCTTAGATGAGTTCTGAATTATAATTGACTAGCAAAAAGCTTAATTTTTGTATATATATGCACAAATGCTTTAAATATTATTCTAACAAAGGAACAAAACAGCAGATGCTATTAAATAGAGCATTAGGCATTTAGCATACACAAAAGAGTGGGAAAGACATGTTTGAGTGACTATGACAAATGTATCAGTAGACAAATATATCTTTTAAAAAAGTGAGTTGCAAAATATATATTTCACATAGCAAAATCAGAAATTCTTGGTATTTCACTAAGTAGCCAACTGAATTTTCAGATTTCTTTCATTATCATGTCAACCTCCTGCCAATTTACATTAAAATGAATTAATTTAAAGCAGATTTTTTTTTTTCATTGCAAGAAAAGTAAGACTAGTTTTCATTAGTAAGAAAGAGAGGAAAGGAATATTCTCCATAAACTGATAACAGCTATATTTTACAAGAATTTGTAAAGAGAATATTGACTGTAATTGTACCACAGTTTCTATCACAGTACAGAAAAATCTATAATGTTTTTGTTTTCATACCATTGCTTCCACTGCTCCGGGTACTGATCAGAAGTTTCTACAATGCAGATCAGAGATAGTTATCATGGAATAAATCTGACAAGCTGTTGCTCAAGGCTAAAGTAGTTCATTTGTAAAACTAAACTACACAGGTACCAAAATAGGAAAGCCAGAGTCTCTTTTACACTAGATTCTAAATCTGTCATTTAGCTAAATGACACAGTAGTCCTCAACAGAGGAAATCATCACTCTCTCCAACACCACTGCACCAGCAAGCATCCTGCTTACTGGATCCTTGGTGATATTTCACACTCCAAACATCTGGCCAAAACCACCAACCACTTGCCCAGCCCTTACAGCAAATTTGCTAAGTCCATTCCCTTTCTGACCTCATTTTCAGAAACTGTGTTTCACCATTCTGGTCTTTTTCTAAGCCACAAGCAAGAGTGGCCTCGTGCCGGAACTGTTTGTCTCACTCAGGGTTGTTTTGAGAATGTTGAATCAACATCTAATTGAGCAGACAAGCTGTCTCTATTTGCCCCTACATATCCATTTGTGGTTTTTCATCCTCCCGCAGAAAGAGTTTCTCATAATAAGCCTTTGATTAGATTGCAAGCTCTTAAAGTCAGGTATTGGCTTTCTACTAACTGTGTGTACAGATCAACTTTAATAAGGCCTTGAAACTTGTTTGGCCTTTGGTCAATACTGTGATAGTAACAGATGACAAATTTATCCAATTCCTGACTTTCAATACTCCGTTTTTCTCTACAACACACTGAATGCTTCCCCTGCTGCAGCATTGCTTTTTTCTGCTGTAATTGCCTTTCCTTGCATACAACCTAGTGAATAATATATGCTCACATTAGAGTGTTTGGCCCTGTGGGAGGACGTTCCAGTCACCTCAGTGTTTTTTTCAAACATGCTACTGTATGTGACACTATGAGATAAAGTAAGTAAACAACCAGATTGCTATTTGAATGGGTGCCACAGCTCAGATCTACAAATGCCCAAACAGAATAAAGAACCTTTCTGGTCAGCACCATATATTTGATAATTGGAGAAGTTTCTTGCGATTACTTCTTTTGATTTAAGGGATTTGCAGAACAATGAAATGAGGATTTTTAATGTTCTCTGAACATTTTACACATTGAAAAAGTGAGGTCCTCTGAGGTAAAATGACTCATACAATGTCACAGAAGAAAACAGTAGAACAAGAAACATAACTTGTTTTTTGTATTGCTATCTACAATTAACCCCATACTAACAGGTGAAATTCCAGGGAAGTCAACAACACGAAGATTTAACGAAGTTCCATGGTTACAGGGTGGGCCAGCAGGTCACAAAACATTTGCAATATTCTTAAGGTATGAAGCCTGTTACAAAAATTGGGTAATGTGATTGCACAAGATCTACAAAGGCAAAAAGAGTGTTTGTTAGAAACATGAAGGCTTACAGCTACTTATATCAGAGCACAAAATGGGGAATGTGACACTTAGGCAGTAACCTTTCCTTTGTACCATGCACCACATTTGCCCCATGATTGGAGGGAGTAAACTCAAGGACAAAGGGAGCAAGGAGTAAGCCATTTGGTAATCTTATCATGTAGCTTCTGCAAAATATTCCCTGCAGTGCAGAATTGTTCAAAGTTGCACATGCTGTGTGTGGCTGAGTGAGAAAACTGGCTGCCGTGCACTGAGGTATATCGAGCAGAGAAAGAAACCCGGTGACCTGTTGATAGGCATGCTGTGTGTGGTCTCTCCTGGCTATGAGTCCCTGTACTAGTGATCAGCTGTATCCTTTTCAAGCTAGACAGTGCTTAAATTTTTCTGATTGTTGCAATAGTTTTGAGTCTGGGAGATGAGCAGTTTGTAAATGTTTTTCAATAGCAAGTGACTCCTCTACATCTCAACAGGAGCAACTTTCGTCCTGTTCAGTTCCCTCTTCTCATTCTTCAAGCTGAGCATAGATTACCTGTTAATTAAATCAAATACATCACTCTAGCAAAGCTGGCTTTTCAATCTAATACTATGAATAATAAAATTAAAACACATACTTAAGACTATTTTTAAATGTTGGTATCTAATGTTTGTCAGCTATGCAATACTTTCGTATCTCTTTAGAAGCCCTGATTTTTGAAAATGATGGGAAAATATGATTTCCACTTAGGTTAGATACTGTAGGACTATATTTTCTTGACATCTTCAAAAAACTAGAAATCATGAACCTCTGAATTAAAAAAAAAAAAAAAAGTGGGTGCTAAAGCTAGTGCTTTACTTGGGCACACACCCTGAGATCTTTCAAGAGAATTTCCAAAGATGGTAAGAAATATCCAGCTTCACATCTGTTACTTGGACCTCGACTTTCTAGTGGCTGGTTTTCTTACTGGTCTGAAAGGATATCAAAAAGTACAATGATGTGTGTAAGGTGCTGTTAGCTTTGCTACAGGAATATCTGCTGAGTAATAGCTAGACAAAATATTGACAGAAAGAGATTTTTTTTCTGCTAATTTTCCTTTCAATTAGGATGGTGGCATAGGTGGGAAAAAAACCTAGCAATTTAAAAATATTAGTGTCATAGTAAATAACTGGATAACTGGGATATTGTAGACTTAAAAAAATTTTTAGAAACAGATTTCATATTGCTGCATTTTCATATTCTTCAAAAGTATGGTTCTCTGAACACAGAGTAAAAAATAACTAAAGGATAGGATACATTTAAAACTGTGTGCATGTAAAAATATGTAACCCATATGTAAATTTGTACACACTGCATAATTTGTGTGTACAAATAAGTCACACAATATATGGCAGTATGCCATGGAGGTAGCAGCTACAACTGTTGTGGAAAAAGGACCAAAAAATGAACAAGATAAGCAGCCTGTTGCTGTATGATATCAGTACAAAAGCTGTTTACATGTTTCTCTGTCTATCTATATAGCTTTGCTCACCAAATTACAAGGATCTCATTGTTTAAATGCTCTTTTTTTTTTATTTATTTATTTTTAATATGAAAAAGGTAGTCCTAGTTGCTTGTGGAAGACAGCACAGCACAGTGTGAATAATAACATCTCATGGCATACTAATGGAGAGTAAATTTAGCAATTTTTTAAGGAACCACAGTTGTTTCCTGTTTTGCTCATTTCAATGTTGCATCATAGAATGTTTTATGACTGTTTTTCATAAAATAATGTGGGGCATTTTAATATTTTTAATAATAGTGTGCTGAATTTGGATAGTTTCATTTGCAATTTAAGTAATGCTTTGTTCTGATGAGATCTCTGGAGGTGGTTTTGACATTTAAAAGTGATGTGAAGAGATTCAAAGTGATTAAAGCTGTCAAATGTTACCCTAATTGTGTGACTGCAATCTTTTCAGCCTCTTTCAATGAGTGTATACATTATACACGCTGCACAGCACTTCTGTTTAGATTGAGGTTTTTTATTAATGCCATCCTGATTGACAGAAATTATTGCAAGATCACAAGTGGAACTAAATTAGTTTGCCACTGCATTCAAGCAACATGCATAGCCATGAACTTTTAAGATGCAGTTATTTACTCAGCCCTTCCTCCTTTCCCTCCCCCAAAAAAACCAATGTTATGGTAGTGACAGATGATATCTTTCACGTTTCTACTGTCATACTACTTCATGGGAATAAAAAAGTTTTGCCCATATTAGAATTATTTTAACCTTCAGTTTGTAATCAAAATGCTGCTTGACAGGTCATTTATTTTAAATATGTTTTCTAGCTAAGAAAAGTATCAGATAAATTCTAATTAATTATGAACAAGTCAGATTTTCATGACTGATAATTTATTAATATCTTGCTATGTATTCATGGAAGCTGTAATACTTATTGATACCTTCTTGTCTATTAAAAATAAGAAAGCTTCAAAACCACTTTGATACCCTTAGATATTCATGTCTTAGCTATCTGGAGTAGTACTATTCCAATTATTTAAGAATATTTGGATGTGCAGTGGGATTTTTTTTAAGGTAATTAGGTTCAAATGCAGTACTGCCTTCACAGATTTGTCTTTCTATACTAGTAGGAATAAAGGGTAAAAATTAAATGTTTCATGATTTTTTTTTGATCTTGCAGAACACTTAGTGATGGCGGTTTGGTTTAAAAACCTCTGTGTCACAGCTGTTCAAACAGCTAGCATGAAATGCACTGTGTTAGCTTGGGACAAAATGGCTGGTAACATGCAGGAAACGTGCATGGCTGCAACCATCACCAGGAGTTTGTTGCAATATTAAATGCAAAGACAGTTATGTTTCTGATTCTCTTATGATTCCTTAGACAATGAATGACATTTCAAGTGACCAGACAAATACTGGAAATCTTGAAGCTCCTATCTCACATACCCTGATTAACCATGCTGCCAAAAGAGCTCAGCAAACATGTAGGCTCAAAAAGAAATCAAAATGAACCTTGATACTGATGATGACAGCAGCAATTACTGTGACAAGATTATCTCAACTGAAAATATAGTAGTGAGGACATCACACTACAGAGAAAAGTTTTTAATGGGCTCCAAACTCTAGATCAAACACTCTTACAGCTAGGAAATGACAATATTTGTTAATATTACAATTTGAAAGAAGAAAGAAAGAAAAAAATCTGAGAAAAGTAAAATTTGGGTACAACTCCTGCAGAAATATGTTTCAAAGAAGTAAAGACACAGATAATTCAGTTTTATTTATGAATATTTAGAGGATGGTGGAGTGCATTTCAAATGAACCTTTCATTCATGCTTGCCTTGTAGGTAGGGTGAACACAGTGAACAGGTGTAGGGGTTATTACCTCTTTCATTTTCTGCCTTTTTGTTATTATTTTAAAAAGACCCAGAGAAATATTTACATAGCATAAGCCTCAGCAGCAGTAAGCTATGAGACAAATAATGCTTTAAAAATTACATAACTGCTACAAAGAGATAGGAGGCAATTCTCCAAATGAATTTTTTCCCCCTTGTGTTGTCCAGTTAGATTTGCTTGCAGCTTTCTCCTGCTCAGTGGCTCATTGTTATCTGGGCTACAGAGAATAGAAGAATTAACATGTGAAATGTTAATTGTCTTAACAGTAAATTGCTTACTCATTGGTGGTGATTTATTTTCAGGCTATTTTAATGCCATGTTCTGCATTGAGGGAATTATTTGTGTCATTGATACCTTTGGAATGTTGTGCATTTTTCAGTCATGTTGCAGTCTCTTGACAACATTGTTAAGAATTAATTATAATTCACAATTACAATAGTTAACAATAAAGCTCAAGTTTCGATGGCTTTAGTGTCTGGTGAGGGTAAGTAATAGACTTGGGTGAATAATTTATATTGAATAATTTATTCAGTGAATTTGCCAAAAAATATCTGCAAATAATTCTTTAGATTGTTTGCAAGCAGTTCATTGTCAGTATTCCCACATTTGAAATCTGAGTTCATTAGAATGGACACATGGTCTTTATGGTGCTCTCTGGCAGCAATTCTAAAACAGAGTATTCTAATTTACAAAACTGATAACTCACTTTTTATAAAATGTTTCCCAGTATTTTCTTTAAATTGAGCAACTGGCTAAAGTGCCTTTACATTAAAGATTGAATTACAAGTATTTAGAAAAGATTTATTTACAAGTATTTTCAAATTCAGGTTAAATTATTAAAGAATTACAGCGGATTTTAAAGTACAACTCACTCTTTCTCAGAGTTAGCATTACTTTAAAGTAGAAGCTGCATCTGGTATTGGCTGCCTGTAATTATGGTGTGAGGAGGTGTCTGAAAATGTTCAAAATTCAGCATTCTGTTGGCAGGTCTGATTTGGTTTTAAGGCAGAAAACACATGGGCGCAATAAGCTTACATGATTCAGCTAAGCTTAACTAAACTGTGTCCTTGATCAATGATTTAATTACCTCCTGGTTCAGCTGCCTGTTATGGCGACCATGCTCCCACATGATTTGACATTGCTGGCTAAATTCCTTGTGTTACCACTGCATATGTTAATTTATCTCTGTCGCTCAGGCTGCAGCACTGCCACTGCTTTACTCCCACAAGCTGGCTTTTGGAACCAGCAAATTTGCAGCTGCTGGAAGCTGTGCTGAAATGAGGCTGCACACAACTCTTCTGAGGAAGAAGCTGCCTCGCTGTTTCATAGCAGGAGCTTGTGTTCTGAAAAGAGAGCAAGAGAGAGTGAAAGATTTTTCCTCAATTCCCCACCCCCCCCCGCCCCAGTTCTCTGTTAAATGAACATAAATCCACAGAGGAGTTTTATGTAACTCCACAGTGACAGAGCATGCTGTTATCAAGCACATAAAAATGTAGGAAGAACCACACTGAGTCAGACCAAAGGTTCCACCTTACTGAATATTCTATCCTAAGCAGTAACCAACTGCAGATGTTCAGAGAGGAATATAGAAAATGGATGAGTACAGAAGGCTTAATCCTTACCTGTATGTAGATTTCATAAAAGCCAGTAGGCTGTTTGTGCCATCTGAGGGAAACTCATCCCAAAGCTCTTCACATTCCAAGACTGCTTTTATGTTAGTGGCTTTTCACAGTTTGCATGGGAAAAAAAGAGAAAGATGTAAAAATCGAATAAACTTTCCACCAATATTATTATATAGGGAATAAAGATTCTCTATTAGGAACTATAGAATACTCTCCTTTAGCTGGAGTAAATCAATACTTTATCCCTGTAATATCTACAAAGTTTTGGAGCAGGCAGGATAAAACTACAGTGATGATTATGAAGTTCTGCTGCAGGCTGTATATATTACATAGAAAAAATTAATCCTAAAATAATGAAATATTCAGTTGTAACTAATTAACTTTTCCTAGGTATGTGTGTACTTTATGTTTTATTTAAATATGTGCAAACATTTATTTGGAGGTGAAATCACTGGACATGGAATAAATTTAGAAGGTTTGGCTAAAGTAGAATCAGTGTGCTTAGTCTTTGGACATGATAACTTTGAAAGGGAACTATCTCAGCTCTTTTACTCAATGCTTCACACACCAAAATTGCCATTCTGAGATAAAAGTCTGACAAAAAAGGTCATCATTCTGTTGAGGTCTCAGAACTTTAAAAGTTCAATCCTTGTCAATCATTGAGAGATTTTCAGATCTTGGCATTGTCCATCACACAAGGGTGTACCAGTCCTGATATCCTGCTCTTCCCAAAGTAGAGAAGATCCATCAAATAAAGTGCTAGTTTGGGCTGAATTTGGAGACTGACTTAAGGGAACAAAAGAAAAAAAAAATCCCAACAAGTTCTGAATACTTTAGAACATAATGCCTTAGAGAAATGAGAAAGGACAAATTGGACAATGACCGATGAAGTCCTTTTAATCTAGCCTCAATTATGTAGGAAATTTTATTTTTTTCTAATAGGGAGCTAACATAAGGCCCTGTGTCACTTGAAACACAGATGGCTGTGAAAATGTGAAGTCTATTCATTTGAAGTAAAAACATATTCTCATACCAATAATACAGATGATGGCAAAAGAAGCATTTGTTGCACATTAAACTGCACTTTCCTAGAAATGTTTTGTTTAGCTATTACAAATACCTAGTAAAGCATTTACATTTCAGATCAGCAGATTGTACTGTATGGGATATATAATTTGAAAAAGAGGTGAAACAAGGACTATCCAAATGAGATCATTAATACATTTAAAATTAGATAGAGAATACATATATAAAATTTTATGGAAAATCACACTTTGAAAAGCCAGTGCTCATGTAGGAGACAGAGGAGTCCTGCACCTTTATTTGAACAGAGAGAGCCCACCTGGGCACACCCGTGGGTTTCCTCTCTCCAGGTTTCAGAGGGCACAGCCTCCATTTGTCCTGAACTCCTGGCCCACGGTGCCCTCTTCCTTTCCCCATTGCCAAGGTACTGGGAAAGTAAAACCTTTCCAAATCGCCTCCACATATCCCCTCCTGAACCTGTCATTTTATCCCAAAGTTCAGAGGTTCAGGCTTGTGCAGACCCCTTTTCAGGAGCTGACCTGCCTGGGCTCTGCAGCAAACCTGCTGCCCAAAGCCAGCAGAGACATTCAGACCCATTCCAAAGACCTCAACACCCACACCTTCACCCATCTAATGGTTTGTAAAGACATTAGCACCCTATCAAAATCAACATATTTTCCAATAGTTGGCAATTTTAAAGTTTTGTCCTGTTTAAAAATTAAAATTGTACAGTCAGGAATTATTGCATTTCGGGAGTTCTCTTAGAGACCTTCTTATGGCTCTTATTGCAATGAACCACTTATTTGCAAAACCTCTGGGGAGAAATCTTCTTATACTTTTAATTAGAAGCTGACATCTAGTAGAAATGAACTGCTCCCAAATTTACTTCAATGTTTATGATATATTCTTAATGTAAGGCATCCCCTGCAACTGAGAATTATCAACGTACATGATCCAAATCAATGCTGATTTGCCTAGACTTAACTTGACCCTTGAATTTGCTGGCTGGAGGCTGCATGAGCCCTCTAGCCTTTCTTGCTGTCTCTGTGCACTGGCCACCTGCTTGCCAAGGTACCCTTTGTCACCTGTGCCCTGCTCCAGCTCTGCACTGCACAGTGCTCTCTCCTGCACTCACTCCCCGCCGGCGCTTTGCAGGACTCTGTGTGCTCTCTGTGTGCTCTGGGAGGTGGCTGAGGATGCTGTTCTCAGTCTCACAGTCCTCTTCATTTTCCAGTCACAGAAGAAGGATCTGAACAGCAAAATCGGGGCAATAGGTAGGAGTAAGTAAACACAGTGTCTCAAAATCTCTTTTAAAACAGGTATTTCAAGCTACTCTTGCTATCAGAGCAGTGGAGACCTTAGGCTGTCCCTTTTCAAGAGAAGGGATTGTAGACTGTCCTCATCATGAAAGGAGTGTGGATGGCCTGTAAAAAGCAAAGATTTCCTGTGTGTACCCTAGAGCACCAGTAAGTCTCAGGAAGGTTCCACACTGAATGTAGTTTTTGTCTTCCTTATTCAGCAGCAGAAAAGCACCAGCACAGGATGCATGCAGGTACAAAGCTAGGCACTTAGGTAGTCGAGAGTCAATTCTTCAGTATAAAGTAGTTTAACAGCTGTTACAAATATTGTATAGAGCAATTTTAGGCTAGTGGGAAAGAAAACTTGGTAAAGGAATAGCTTATTCAGGGCTGTCTACAGCAAATAACTGTAAAAAGTTTTTCAGACACACATTTCACAGAACAGACCTTGCCTCGTGATAGCAAGCCCACTCTGCAGGCTTGGAGTCCTGGTGTGCTATTTTGGTATGCTGGAAATATACACTCCAAAGTATATAGTAATACTACAAGAGAAGGGAATAAGAGTAGGCTGAAAGGCTGGAGGGGGAGAATGAGTCTGTGGAAAGATAATATTTAACACTTGTGGGTAGCATTTCATTTTCCTTGTACTTCACAAACATTGACTGATTAATAATCTCACAGCAATACACCGAGTCAGGTAGTACATTTCCTTCCTATTATTATTCCCAGTTGGTGGTGCTACGAAATGTATAGAACTGGATGGGGATGAAGGGGATACATCAAGAGCTGTCTGAATTCTCAGTAGTATCCTAGAGAATTCTTCCTTATTATTTTGATTTAAGCAAATTTTAGCTTTTGAAATCAGAGCCCATAGAGTGCCTCATTAACAACATTTTGCTGGCAGTGCTTCCTTTTTTTTTTCATTTCCAATTATAAGGCAACAAGTGAGTTCTTTCTTTGTGTACGACAGCAATGCCAGTCATTCGTTTTTGCAATATATTTGTTGTTTCTGTTGGTGGAGGGAGAGGAAAGAGGCAATGAGTACTGGCAGTGAGTGGTATGCTCTCAGCAGCTGTCACTGCTGTCAATTACTTGGTTTTCATTTATAAAAGGCAATATGGGATCTTTAGCTTTTACAGTACCCAAGAAAGGCTGGTTGGTGATTATTGATTTTATTTAGTCCAGGGGAGCTGCTCGCACACAGACTACAGTGAGTTGTGTGCTTCCTGCTGCTAGCTCTCTTGCCACTTACTGTTTTCAATTATTTATAAAATCCAAGGCACATCTCAGAGCAGTTCAGCACAGCCTCAGAGACAGCTGCTATTACTGTGGTAGTGCTCCATCCATGTGCCTACGACTTTTGTAACAGGAATTGACATGAACAAATTGCCCTAATGAGGACTGATGCACTATGAAGGGTTGGACAGTAGAACTGTGCAAGTTCTGATATAACCATCACAAGCTGCAGGTGCCATGGTCCTCACTTTCCAAAGCAACTAGCACTGGCTTTCAGCAATTTGCTGTGCTCTTCTGTGAATGAGTCCATCCATTTTGTGTCTGCCCTACCTTCTCTGAGTGCTTTGTGTGAATAATGGCATGAGCAGGTCTGTTTTCTTCAGTGACAGAGAAAATGCAAAAAATGTTCAAAAAAGCAAAAGAATTGTTTTGTTCACACACACACAAACAAAAAAAAATCCATGAAAAATTGTCAGTGAGGTTTTCAGAAGAAGCTTGATTTCAGGCAGGTATTGAGTGAAGCAAAAAATTTTTAAAAGAGCTTTAAGGGGAAAGAGAATCAAGAAGGCACTCCTGGTCATACTTGTTTCCCACTATTTTCCTTGGAGATGAAAGCTATGAAAGAATGAGGAGCTGAACTCCTTGCTATTTTCACCCTCAGTTCTGTGAGCTAAAAGGGGGCATTGAGGCTGTAGTTGAAGCAGGACAAAGGATCAACAGATCTTGAAGAAGTGTCTGTTATTCCAGAAAATAAAATTGGATAAAACTGAATTTTTGTAGGAATTTTTATTACTGTGAAAGGACCTAAGATATTCTAGTTATCTTCAAAGATACACCAGAACAGAAAAGCATATAAAAGTTCTGGTTAAAAAAAAAAAAAAAAAAAAAAAAAAGGGTGGGAATTTTTTAAAAAAAAATTTTTTTACTGCTGTTATTCCAGAAAATAAAATTGGATAAAACTGAATTTTTGTAGGAATTTTTATTACTGTGAAAGGACCTAAGATATTCTAGTTATCTTCAAAGATACACCAGAACAGAAAAGCATATAAAAGTTCTGGTTAAAAAAAAAAAAAAAAAAAAAAAAAGTGATGGGAATTTGTTAAGAAATAATTTTTTGACTGGCAAAGAGACAGAAGTCTAAAGTTTCTTCGAAGGAATTTCCAAACATATCTGTTTTACTTATATTGGTAAACTGCATGCCCAAAGATATTTCAAGAAATACGGTATATAAGTCAAAGTGTGGGAACACTATTAATTTGCTTTCCTATAAGGGCCCCAAATCTCTCCAGAATAGAATATTCATATTGCTAACAATCACAGAAAATAGGGTAGTGGCATTTAGAACTCATAACTCTTAAAACTGAGCAAAATATAGTAGGTGCAGATTGTTACTTTCAAGAAGCTGACAAAATGTTTCTCATTTAATGCTATTCCTGAACCTTTTTAGAGCACATTACATAGAAGTCACTTATTTTGTGTTTTAGCTTTCCCAGAATTGTGTTCCTAACTTCATAGTTCCTTATTTGATCCCCAGAAAATGGGGGTGGAGTAAAACCCTGATATATAATCAGTATATAGATTGTAGAATATACCTGATATATAATTTTTATATGTTTCAGCTAATATGAACTTGCTCTTTAAATAATGTTTTGGTTTCTTTTTGTCTTAGTACACCCCTAGTAGAAGTAATGTAGCTTTTAACTATATTTCCATGAAAATTGCTGAAAAAATACTTCTAAGATTTACTTTGAAAGCATATTTACAATTTTGGTGTCACTTTTGAAAGGAATTTTTTACCTTCATAATTTATACAACTGGCAAAGGAAGCAACTACATAGAACAGTGTACAAGAATGAATATATATTTATAGTAAATTTTCTAAAGTACTCTCTCAGCTGCAGTCCCAAGTGCTTTTAGAGGTTTCTTTTCCTAAAGGGGACAAATTTTTCAGCTATAGTTTTCTTTAGGAGTCAGCCATTGATGGTGTAATTCGTACCATCTTCCCAGGGTGCTGATACTGGAGGCAAGGAGCTAGATTCACTTTTCCAGCCCCTGTCACATAAAATAAGTGGCATAAGAAGCCCAAGCATGTGAAGGAATGTGTTCCACATTTTCAAGGCCTATGTGCACTGTAAGAAAAGGAACTAAGATACTAGAAAGCCACATTGGAATGAACAGAAGTTTCATCATTCATATCAGTGGATGAGATAATCAGCCTATATTAAAACAAACATAAAACCTACAACAGCCTTTTGCTTAAATGTAGTAAATGTTTCAAATTTCTTGTCAGCACTTGCTCATCCAACAAGTTATTATATCCAATAAAATGTGCACTGTAAAAATATCATGCAAGGAGAAACAGAGGAAACGTGCAGCATGTAGGTGACACAGTGAAGAATGAAGATGCAGTTCTAGACTTTATTCCAAAGAAAATGTTGCTAGTGACAGCTTCTGTCACTTGTCTGAAGATTTGCCCTGAATAAGCAGGGTCAAACTCAGAGCAGGAGGCCTGACCAGAAGGATCATTTTTCAGGGTCAAGGCTTCTTGTAACACAGTCTTCTCCTTTGTACAGGTAGATTTTATTTGATTTGTTTGTCATAATTTTCATAGTCTGAATAAAATTTATAGAACCAATTTCATGACAGATTTAATGTTTTCCCTAAATATCAAACTTAAATATAAACTTAAAACAAGAAGGCAAACTGTAAATGTGTTGTAACTGTAAGAGAATGTTTATCAGAGTACTCATCACGACAACATTATACACTTCTAGACGTGATTTTTTTTAAACCATATTTTTGTTATTGTATTTAAGATAATAATCTTAGAGGACATAAGGAAGAAATTCAATCCCTTTTGTAGCATTTGTTGTGAGTGAGTCAGTCAAAATATCAAACAGGAAAGCTCTGGTTTGTGTTACAGGTTATAAATACATGCTGCTTTTAAATCCAGATATGTGATCCGTACAGTAAAACTTTTCTTTCTTGAAATGTACTAGAAAGCTTGAAAAGCAGTAAAATAAAATGCTAATTTCCTCTGAAGGAAGGCATTTTGAGCTGAGGCATATGTTACACTGTGAACTTTTTGAAGCTGAAAAATATGGAATAAAGGCAGTATAAAGAAATTTTAGAGTAATTATTAAAAGCGACTTAAGTCATCAGCCTGTTTTTACACTAGAATGCTCATTAACAAAAGTACAGAGGCTTGAGATAGATGTGGAGGATCTTCCTGTGAGAATTCATCTGTAGAATCATAGTCCAATAACAAATTATGCATTTCAGACCACGAATTATATACATCCATTGCCACAGAGTGAACAACAGGTCTAAAGAATACTGGAATCTCAAAACTAAGCATTCTCCAACAGCAAAAGCATTCTAATATTTGTCAATCTAGAATTAAATAAAATTTATATTACTATGAGATCACTGCAATCAATTAGTACTTTTTGCATTCTGTATAGATTTTTACAGATCTAGTTTTTCTTGAATTAAATAGTGATAGTAATAGTACCAGTAACAGTAATAGCAATAACAATAATGAAAAGACTTCTATTAATTTATAAAAAAAATTATAAAAATAGGAAATGTTCAGCTAAGCTGAGTATCCTATTTGTGTCACAACGGAATTTCAGATTAGAGAAATCACTTTTATTAAAACTATTGTGAAATCCTTCCAGCAACTACCAGAGTTATAGAGTTTGCCTTAAACTGAAACAGACATCTTGGGACTTTCCTTTTTTGGCTTTCTTTAAAAAATAAAATAAAATAATAATAAAAAAATATATATATGTATATATATATATATGTACACCCCCATTTTGCCTTTGCTAGTTCCCAAAACCCCAGTGAAGTCACCAAGAGTCAGATAATGAAATTAGGCTATGTGGTGATGGAGTTGTTCCAGTGAACACTCCCACATTTATTTACAGGGAAATCAGTTCTCTTAACTCAGAACACCTACTGTTTTTTACAAAAATAAATTTTCAGTCCAAGGTTCACTTGTACTTCTAGACATTAAGAAAATATTTTCCTCTCTATTTAAACATGTTTTTTACTCTCAACATAGAAATGGGGAATAAAGAGGAATTTTATGTATATCACAGCAAAATTTGTGAAGAAGGTTCGTGTAATCTTGTAGACAAAGTGCACTTGGATGTCAGGCAAGTATTTTTAATAAAATTGTAGAGGTAGTTTTAGAAAATATCTAGCTAGACATCTGTGATATGTAGACATCATAAGGTTAGTCATCCTTGATGAGCAAAAAGGTTCTATTATGTGGTTTTAGAATAAACTGAGTACATTAAAGATAAAAGTCTTGTCCTGTCAAATTCAAAGGGGAAATCAGTGGGATTGATCATGATAACACCTCATATGAACAATTCTTTTAGATGTGGTTTTCACTAAGACATGCAGATGTTTTAGTCCCTTGGAAACTGTCCCATCTACGTTTTTGAGGTAAACATTTAATTTCAAAACTTGTGTTTTCTCCAGAATTCAATCATTCTATCATTGCTAACGATTTTGAATTTAATTACTATATGACCATAAACTTGACTGTACTTGCTTGCTCAGATCCATAATCAAATAATCCTACCAGAACTTATATTTAATTTAGTGTGCACTGTTTCTTATTGAAGTTAATCCTTCATACACTTTGAAAAGCTGTTACTTCAATAGCCAGACATGCACAGAGAATGCAGAAAAGAATGCTTATCATTAAGAGTATTCATTCCACAGAAATCATCAGCAGCAGATAAACAGATAAAACCTGGTAAAAGTCTGATTCCCGTAACTGCTCAACTTCTGATATCAAAATATTAACTTCCATGAAATGAAACTTTGTAATAAGTGGAACAATAAAATTCTGTCAGGAGTTCTGAAGTTTTCATAATGATTGGGCATTCAGATAAAGAGAATACCATTTGCATTGTGTACTTTCCTATAATAAAGCTTTCAATAAATCAGGTAGCTATTGAAACGTAGAACCTAAATCCATGGGAAATTTGAAAAAAATTAACATTTATTTAGTTTTACTGAGAAAATCCTTAAGCCATTTTGCAGAGTGCTAAACCCTGGGGTGTTTTTTTTTTGTTTGTTTTTTTTTGCTTGCCAATGAATAAATAAATAGTGGCTAATTTATATTATACAACTTAAATATGTAAACCTTGCAAAATGGTATGATTCATTAACTCTGAGTCCAAGTTTAGGTATTTGTTTAAAAGTCTGTCAAAAATTAGAAGGCCTCATAACCATCTCAACCCTTTTAAAGTAATGAATCTCTATGGAAGCCAGTGTCAATGGGCATTGGGGAAAATCTGGTTGCTAATAAATGGATAGTTGAAGAATATTTTTTTCAGCCAGCTGACATTCTTGTTCAGGAAATGAAGCAGGAAACATTTCATTAACAGTGAAGGAAAAAAAAAAACCTAGTGAAAACAAACAAGGCATAGTCAAAGTTCAGACATGAAATGGACAAAATTTGTTTGAGTTCCATTAAAAATAATGTCACTAGACACCAACTGAGGTTCAGGACCTTACTTCTTTAATTAGAGTTGATTTCAAGATATAAAACAAGGACCACTACCAGGCTTTCTGTGTTATTGCATAGCTCCTACGTACACTATTTTAATCAACGGAGTTCAAACTGATCTTAATAAAATAGATTAGGATTTATCAATATATGGAGAGAGCATAATATAAGAAAAACATGTCTTGAATGATAAAATTATTGTAATTCACTACATGCAAAGGAAATTTTCAATGAAGTTGAACTTTTTCAGCTCAGTGGCTGCACTGTACCTGAGGCCTGTGGGCTGCCAGAACAAATTAACCAACTGGACTATCTTTTTTTCAGGGGACAGAGAGACATAAACTCAATTTTGTTCTGAGTTGTTCAGGATAGATACCGAAGAATACAGACTTGCACTATGCATGCTGAGGTGATTGTGTTGGAAATACTGAAAATGCAATCTGGTCTCCTGGTTTTATTTCTCATTAAAATGTCTGTAATTAGAACCAGTCTGTTCATATGTTTTTTTTAAGCAAAGGATACACTATTTTAATCTAGGAAAAATCTGAATAGTGTGTATAGGAAAGCCCAGGTCAGCTTTTACTAAGGTTAATTGGGGTGTGCCAGGAAGAATGTCAGCTCAAGGGCTTTCCTAAAGGCTGTGCACCTCTTTCAGAATCTCTTCAGAAGAATTACTTCTACATTCTGTTACTTCATTTATTTCTCTTGTTCCCTGCTTTGCCTCGTGCACATAGAGAGCATTGTAATACATGGAATCTGGTTTTGTGTTTAAGTTGATAACTGATTTTTATTAAGGCAACACAGCCTCTCTCACAGTCTTAACTTCCAGAGGACCCCAGACTGGACAGTAGGGCAGCACCACTTCTAAGCTGGACAGAACAAAGCTGGCACATCCTCTCTGTTGTGCTTCATATCACAGCGAGTAACTTATTCATTCAACTCAGGGAACTGTTTCGAGGCCACTGCTTAGGGAAAAGAGAAAATCCCTTTTTTTTACCGAAGTAAAAGTTAGATAACATCTTAAATTGATAAAGAAAGAAATGAAACTATCTCTTAACCTCTGGTGACCAAGATGATTTTCATCCCAATGGAAGTCTCCTCATCCCTTTCATGCAGTACATACCATCAGTGCTCCCAATAAAGGCAGTGAGTTTCCAACTAGAAAAATACTCATCACAATTTATATGGCTCAAATAGGAGGTAGACTTGGATAGAGCAGAGCAATTCAATTTGAGCCACAGGTAGCTGTAACTCTAGAAATGTGTGCTTTTTCATTAAAAGACCTTGAGGGTTTAAGTCATCACTGAGCAGCTTAAGAATTACTGAGATACAACCTGAGATAACAACAGAAACATTCTTTGGTCTACCATGATCTCTGATGCTAATGTGAAATAGATCACAGATTAAAGCACAAACCACAAAGAATTAATACATGGACATGAGCTGATAAGCTCGAAAAAATTATTTTTTTCCTTTCTCCAATATTCTCATTTAAAAGATTTTAGATGGGTTTCAGTCATTCTTTTTTATTTTATGTTTACTTAAAAGATATATAAGAAATGGAATTATGACAAGTCTTTTAAAATTAAATTAATTTCTATTGTGAAATCATCTTTCAATAAAGACAAGAAAATCCATTCCCAGGAATAAGACTATATTTTATCCCTACTTAGATATCAGATATTGCAGTCACAAATGTAGAGAACATTTCTGCAGTCTCAATTTGAAAGTACGTTAATAAATCTGAGGAAAAATATATTTTTCTTTCTGTAGAGTAGCTTATTAACTTGCACTGTGAAATCTGAAATGTGATTTAAATAATAAATTGTAGAGCCTAGTATCTGCCCAAGATAAAAACTTAAAAGATACCCATTTTCTCTCTTTTTACTTTTATACAGCAAGATAATGAGGCCGAAAAGAAAAGCAAGAATTGTTTCTCTGGTACTGACAGTCACTACCATTTTCTTTGCACAAATATCACTGGGATGTATGCACATATTTATTACCTTTATTTAGTTTCAACCCCAGAAATCATAAGGAAAAAAATATCAGATTATTAAGATTATTTAATCTTAGAGAGGTATATTTTACTAACATAGCATAAATGTTAGTACTGTCTTTGTTGAAAATGTTTAAATTACTGCTAATTACTGCAAATTTCTGTTAACAATTTGATTTATAAAGAAGAAAAAAACTTCTTGCACCAGGAATTCCTTTGTTATTTAAGGCGAATTTTAGGATGAAACAAATGCTTAATATTTTCTTTAGAAGCAAGTGAATAATCATTTCACTATGGGTGAAACTATGCCATGGGCTCAAAGTAGAAGTGAAAATGCAAAAGTCTTGTTGTACAGTGAGTTTTGTCCCAGCAAAGTTATGGAAATACTTTGAGACAAATCATACCCTAATTTTAATGAAATTGTGTAGGAATAACTTAACTGAAAATTTTCATCACTATGAAATATGGATATAATTAAATTGCTTCTGCTTCTATTCTGTTTTAGGAGTGTATGTTTGTATTCTCTAAACAGATTCCCTGCTGCTTCTCCCCCTGATGAATATATTTCAGAGAGAGTTAATGTGCATGCATGAATTGGTGTGCACATATGAATTACTCATATCAAACATTTGTTTGCTCAGAACTGTCCAGATTTAAGCTTTGAGTCAAATCTGACACTCATTGGCACCTGGACAAGTATATTAAAGCACATGTGGCGTGTTAGCACCCAATTTGGCTTTAACTTTGCACATGTCTCCTTCTATAAATTTTCTCTTATGGATCAGCTTCCATGTATACACAACAATACCGAAGGGCAATGATATTTCTCTGTTTCCAAAATACAACAGTATGCTTGTAGATTCTTAAAACAAAATGCAGGATAGATAATTTGCTTAGCCTTAGATGCTAATGTACAATATATTTTCCCATCTCCTCCCATTTAGTGAAATTACTCCAGAAGAAAAATATCCCTTTTTATTGAAGTATACCAGATTAAAGTGAATTATTAAAATGCATAAAACAAGACAGTAATGTATAATGTGGTTTGTGACAAAATGTACTGTAACCTTAACTGTAATTATATCAAATATATTGATTTAAATTTCATAATCAAATTGTGCAGGTAACGATCCATATCTTTGGTAATTGAGTTGTGTGTGCAAATGTAATTATAGTAATGGTATAAAAATTTGATGATGCCATCTAGATTAGATTGAACTTTGGGTGTACTTTAAAGAATATTCAGGGATTCATAAAAAATCAGTTTATGTTGAACTATATTGTAACCCAGGACTGATGTTTTCCTGAGAATGGAGTTTAATCCCTGTTGAAAGTGTGGCCGGAAAAGTTCCAGCCAGGAAAGCATCTCCAAGTTATATTCTCCTGTTAAAATATAGGACACAGCTGATGAAAACCTTTGTAGAAGACAGCAACTTTGTTTTGTGTAGAAGCAATTTTGGGTTTTCCTGAATGGGCTTTTTTGGTTAACAGCACTTTTTATGGATATTAAGGGCTTCAGTGCTCAAAAGTATTCTGAACGTCTAAAATAACCACCATCAAGATTACACTTTGCAACGTATAAGGGAGAGGTATTTGATAGTTCTCCACAATGCAGAAGTTATTTAAGAAATAACCCAAAAACCCCCACCCCTCAGCAGTTCTTTATATAGTTCCAAATGGTCAGGCATCTGAAACGAGATCCATACCCTGGCTTTGTTATCAGATGCTTTCTTTTGATGGATGCAGCCATGGTAAGCAGTGCCTATAAATTTGCTATAATCTCATATCTTTGTTTAAGAGTGAGCTGTAGAATTCCAAACAAAATTTTTAAGATCTGCAGTAAAAACTGAAAAAAAAAAAAAAAGGTACACTGAACTTTATCCCTGTTTCTGGAGAAAATTCTTCCTTTTGTTTTGTTTTCAGCTCATACAGACATTATTAATCTTAACGATCTCTATATGTGTTTTTAAATAACAGATTTTGACTCAAAAGTTCAATTAATTTTTTATGAGTTGATGTGAATTTTTATTTACTTAATGGGAATATATTGTAGCCATAAAACAACAAATATTTCCTGCAATAATTTATCTCATAAAAAACCCTGCGGTGATAAAATGTTCCTCACACAAATGTATATGTTGAATCCATAAGTAAATTCAAAAACATGAAATTGCTTTTCTAAATCTGCATTATTCTCATACCGACATCCTATGGTTCATTTGTTGCTGGCAGAATCATGTATCCAGCAGAATTTTTATTGCAGTATTGAAAAGGCAAGTAAGACTAGATTTTCTCAGTACTTGAGGATACAGATGTAAAAAAAAAAAAAAACCAAAAAAAAAACAACAGAATTTCAGATTAATCAAATGCGTTCCTAGAAAAAGTGAGATTCAAAAGATGAAGGCAAAATTTAAATATGTGTGTGGATAGTGTTACACGTTTGATAAATATTCAGCTAATTAGAGTTTTCTTGGATCGAGCGCATGAAGAAACATTGAATGTTCTGTCATGTGATCATGCACACTATTCAAACACAAAGGAAAACTGTTCTTTAGAATTAAGAAAAATGTCATGGCACTTATTTCTGCTTTCTAAGGCAAATGTGGCTGTATGCTCATGGTCAGATGTGATGAAACTAGAAAGAATATAAGATTGTTTTCTTATTTATTTGTTCGCTTTCTCTTTCTTCACTGGAAGATATACTGTGTGTAGGAGATGTAGGGGTATATCTTGTTTCCTTATCTCTTCTAAATCTCCTCAAAAAAATGGATAAATAAAAAAATTCAATAGAAATGTCCTTTTTCTACAAAGAAAAAATGTTACTTATATGAACAAGTCTAACAATGAAGAGAGCACCTTTGTTTTCCAAACAGAAGTGAAAAATAGAAGGTGACAAGGAGCAACATCTCATAATATTTGTTTGCTCAAAATTGACTGTGTTTTATACCAGTTTTTAAGTAATTTTTTTCCAGATTCTCTTCATGTCACAGAAAAAAACACTAATATTGATTCCTGCTAATACAACATAAATGCTTCCCAGGCACATTAAGGTCAGTGGCGTGTATTTGAGCTGGTGTGTTTTCTGAGTTACAAGTACGCTTTTGCACAAATCCCCCTCTAGAAGGAGGGGTAGATTCCATCAGAGTAATGGCCAGTCTCTTTCACACAATTGGACCAAAATTGTCCCTGAGTCAGAGGACATATGCTGGGCGCTGAATATTCCCCAGTGATATGCAAATCACATAATTAGTATTCTTATTGTATTTTGTCTTTAAAAAAATTAAGAAAGGTGATTAGTCCAATTGATGATAGCACTTTTTACTTCATAACTTGTGAGAGTTCCCAGCTACAGTCCACTTAAATTCTGATTCAGAATATCTAAGTTCATGGGATATATTTTGGCTGAGAGAAATATGACTCATTAAGAGTTTGGGTTGCCTGAGCGCTATCACAGCAGTGATTGCCCTGAGCCCCACACCTGCAGGGAAAAGGTACTGAATCACCTGGCAATTATGTACATGCCAGAAGCTTAATCATGGCACTTGAAAAGTACTGTAAAACAGAATATATGCTTGTTAGACACAGTTCTTAAAAATCACATTGAAAAAGAAAAAAAATAGGACTGATTAACAGTTTTTCCATGTGCTCAGTAAGTCTAGAGAACAGACATATTTCAAAGTATTTGAGATAAAAAGTGAATAATTAGAAATGGTCTTAGATTTGAAGAGAACAGAAAGCAGGACTATTGTTTTAAGGAGCATTTGTAATTAGATCTGTGAGCTCATATGTAGCCACTGCTACACTTTCCAGTGCATTGAGAACTTGAACATTTTTGCACAGGTCAAAGGAGTTAAACAATAACATGGTACTAAACAAGAAGAAATAATTAAGAGTCATCTTATTTTTTTATATGCTTGTGAACAAAATATATTTTTACCACAGATATTTCTTAAATGCTATGCCTATTTATATGCTAATAAAACAGGTACATCATGATTATTTCCCACTGTTTTTTAAATCTAGTTTAATCCTCAGAATAAATAAAATTATCAATTAAGAATGTATAAGCAGTATTAGAAATTCAACAGGAAAGATAAGATTAAGATCATTGTACTCTGATTGTCAAAATAATCTCATATAAAACTGATTTTTCAGTAAAATGAGTGGATTTTACAGAATTTCTTAAAACTAGTTCACTTCATTTTTTCTGCCTCTGTAAGTCAGCAGTTGTCAGAGGCATAGTGTGTTCTTTTTATGACATAGTGCACTTGAATTTATTCATTTCTCTTTATTGATCTACTTATGAGTCTTAATAATGTAGAATTATCAGAATTTCTTTGTGGAGTAATAAGTGGAGTTCTTTTGTAGGAAGGCATTTATTTTGTGAGCCAGATGCAGAAACACCAAGAATATCACTAATTGAGACTTAAAGGTATCAGAGAAAAGAATTATGAAAGGAAGAAAGCTAGCCCAAAGTGTTCAGAGAGAAAAAAGAGAATTTAAATGTGAAAATGTCTATGTACAATATTGATCTACTCCTTATTGAATACATTTTTTTGTGCAACACAATAGTGTGAGTCAAACTAGTTTTCTGTAGCTTATCCTAGAAAGAAAAGCTTTCTTTTAAGAATAAAATTGTAGCCCTCAATTTCTTCAATCAAATGCTTTCTGAATGAAATTCAAGATTACCTTTTCTTCTTGTGAAGCAGTTAAATGATTTAGCTGTTCACAGTGTAGTTGTCTCCTAATTATACTTTAGATAAAAGAATATTTTAATGGTCTTGCATACAGCAAGCAAATAAAAACAGACAAAATTATCTGAAAGTTCTTGCTGATCTTTCAGTTTCATGAGCTATTCTACAGAAGGCTAAAATTGAAGTTATGAATACATTTGTTTCTGAGAGATATTTAGCTTCCACAGTATAAAACTCTTACTATCCCATTCAGTAGAAATAATTTGATGTTTTGCACACTTCCTAGGCATAAAAAGATTGAAGAAGCTATTCTTTAAAATACTGTAATCAGCCACCAGACCTGATTTCTAAAATCCACAGGTGTCTTTCCCACATGCGATTCCTGCTTTTTGAAAGATTAATCTAAATTATTTAAACAATTGAGTAGATATGTGCACTTATCCATATTCAGCAGTACTCATTTATTTCTAACTTTGATCTCAGCAGTCCTGGTTCAATAAAATACATAATCACATAAGTGGTCATCAACACAGGGAACTAATACACAAAAGACATAGACGTACTGCTTAAGCACCGAAGTGTATGGACGTGAGAGCACTGACGTGCTGGAAGACACTCCTGATTTAAGCTTTTGGGCTCTGAATCAAGAATCTGGAAGGTAGAAGAAAGATTCATTCACATTGTGTGCTTTGTGTTTAGGGTTGTCACTGTAGATTCAAATGTGAAAAATGTTCTGTTGCCTTATACACACTTGTAAACATTTTTTTGTTTTTTGTGATTGCAAATGAAATATTAACACCCTAAGAGGGATTGGAAACAGCTGAGGGTCATTACAGGGCTGGCAACAAAATAATATCTAATACACTGTCTAGAAACAGTGAGAGGAGATAAACCTGGGATATGAATATTAACTTGTTAATTGTTCAGAGCCATGCACATGTTTACAGAGTCCTGGGAAAGCAAGAAAAGGGTAACAGAAACTTACAAAACCATTGTCTTAATAATAAATACGTATTCTCACAATCAAAAATTTTATTTTAGGAAGTAAACAGCAACATGCACAGTGATACAAGATCACTGTTTAGAAGCATTTTGAGAGTTGCTCTCATTTGTATCCTTGACTTCCATCTACCAGTAATAAACCAGTCAGGTTTATAGTACTTTTAATCAAGTTCCTAATTGGGTTTGAGCTGCTGCCACTGGAGTCACTCTGATATCTAAGTGCATGACTAATGGGAGTTCCCTGATAATTAGAGGTGATAGCTACCATAAAAGTGTTGACATTACAAGAATGGAAATGGAAGCTTGGGTTTTCAAGATTGGTCCCCAAAGTATATATTCAAAAAAAAAAAAAATTTCTCACAATTCAGGAAATTCTTCCTACTATTAATCTGAATCCTCACATGTTCAGCCCAATTTCTGCATGATACTTCATGTCCACAATTCTTAGTAAATGACAGAGTAAATTCACAGTACAGAATAGCATCCCAATCATCCTTCTGGAGCTTAAAGGATTAAAGGTTTCACTTTACTTTGATGTTTTTCTGAGAGAATGCTTTGGGATAACAACACACAGATAAAGATAAGGAGTTGGGAGATAATGTCCCATTTTGATATATATCTAATTACTATTACCACAGCATAAATAAAAGTAAACATTATGATAAAGAAGATACATTAGAAGAGATAGAAAAGTGATCATATAACCAGATGAAATTACCAAGTTTACCTATTCAAAAATTTGGCTCAAAATAATGAATAAAAACAACCTTTTTCAGGAGGCTTAGGATGAAAATCTATGCATAGAAATTTCAGGTTTTAAAAACCTTCAGAAGTCCATTATGTCTTGGGATGATGGTTCTGAAATTTTTTTTAAATTACCTGAAAACTGTGGCTGAAAATTTAGGTAGATGGAATCCTCCCACATACTTCAGAAAGGAGTATTTGCTTTGCTTCTGCTTTTGCAATGCTTTCACAGGATGAAAGGTATAAAGACCATATGTACTTATTTATGCAATTATTCCCACTAAGAGATCCTGTGAATGAGAGCTGTACAGGATGAGCAGCTCAGAAATTGGCTCTTGTACTAAGAAGCATGGTATGCGAAAGTACAAATCTGGACTTCCCATTACACAGTGAATCACTGTTCCTTTTTTTCTTAATTGTAAGACTCTATAACAACTTCAAATTGACATGTGGAATTTTTAGCCTGTGCTTAGGGCCAACATAAGGAAAAAACAAAAACCAAAAACAATTAAAGTTTCAATGAGAATAAATTAAGAAATTGTTATTGTTTGGTTTGATATTGCTGAAAAAATAAAAACTAAGCATTTTAAAATTTTAATTGTCTTTTAAAATAAGTTAAGTTTTAAAAAAATAGAAGGCCTAATGGATAAAAATATAAATTGAAAAATGAATCTTCTCCAATAACATTTTTGAAATAGCTGGATAAGTAAACCACAATTTTGCTATGGAAATGGGAATTACTGCTGTAGCGACTCTATCATTTCAGCAAAATCCTACCAATAAGTTACCATAGAGTTAGATTCACTGCTAAGTATTTTGAAGCTTTTCTAGAATGAAAGGCTGAGACAGCTGTAAAAATTGAGTCTCCACCATTCCAGCTGATTCAGCAAGGAATTAGCCATGCTCAGGAAGTCCTTTAAAAGATACTCTATTCTGAGGCATCAAACCATGAAAATATGTGGAGCTACTGTAATTGAGCAGTGCTGAACACATGTCCACATATTAAATACTCTGATTTAAACAGCAGCACAAAATCTCTGCCTCACACTGGAGGCTTTCTCTTAAATGTGTCTGTCTTCACAGAGCAGTTGGAAGAAAGGATAAAGCCATGATATGGAATCTTTATGTCCAATCTTTTGGAACAGCCTTCCCTCCTGGTTTTGGAACACACCAAAAGGGCATTTTCTGGCCATGCAACAGCACAAAGTATGGGATGACCCTTCTCCAGGGTGCTTGTAGAGAAATTGCCAGTCTCACATTCCTTCATCTCCTCTTGAAGTGCTTAACCTTCTCTTCGCAGTTTGGCTCCAGCATGCAATTATATACAATTATCAGCACTTTGATTGTAGTGCCATCAATTATATCAAGGAAAAAGTTCTAACCTTTATCATTCTGGGGACTAAAAGTTGAAAATTTGAATGATGAATGGAAAACCAATGGAAAACAAATGAAAAGAAATTAAATATTATTAAATTCGTTATTGATTACTCAACTTCAAGAATTATGTAGGTACGAATTCATGCTTTTTAACACTCAGAAAGGTAATAGCAATTAGGTCTTCAGTCAAGTCATTGCAGTTAATACTACCTCATTACCCTGCTGCTCAATCGTGCAACAAAAACCATAATTAAATCTCCTGGGGCAGTGTCCTAGTGTCTAGAAATTCTAGTCTCTACTCCCCTTCTCTATATGATAAATTTAGAAGAAGAAGAGTTATATTATTCTGATCAGCTCTACTGTAGTCTTCATACTTTCAGAGCTGTCAGAATGTTTCATCATCTACTGTGCAAAAAGGCAGTGAATGTGTAATCCAATTTAAATACACATTATTTCATCACCATGTTAGTCCTTATGATTCAATTATCCCCTCAGTGCAGGTCCTGCAGCAAAGTTCTAGCCTGGATTTTTGTAGGCAAGACAGTCAGGTTTTCAGCGATGGAACTGCACAACCTGAGCTCTCATTTTCATGAACTGAGATCTATTCACACTTTTCCATAATAGGCCTATAAAACTGCTGTGCTTTATGAAGTCCTCAAGAAGTTTTCCACTTAGGCATGATCTCCTTCCCTTAAGGAGACCAAAGTACTTTTTTTCCTAAATGGACTATATATAAAGACGCCAAGATTCATTAGTGCATGTTAGGTAAACATAGCTGCAATTTGGTTTAAGGAATGAGGAAATTTGAAATCATTGTATAGTTATGTAGAAAGAAATTTGCTAAGAAGTGGCCTTGACTTGGGAAGTTCCAGTAACAGTGTAACCAGGTTTTCTGTTCTGATCATGCTGTTTCAATTGTCTGGGTGATCTGAGCCAATTTGGAAGGTATCTCTGAACAGAAAAGGTTTTCTGGACTTTGCAGTAATTCCATTACCTAGGAATTATTTGTAAATGGCCTTTTACATGAAAAAAGTATGGGAAAGTTTAGAAGATAAGACCTTTTTTTCCCCCTAAACATATATGATTCTCTTGAATTTGTAGGCATTAAAATTTAAGTTTCACAATACAATTTTTTTAAAATTGTGTTTGATTTATATTGCTAGTTTACAGGTACTTATGAATTCAAAAGTATTTTTTAAAAACAAACAGCAAATTTCTGTTTATATTTTTGTGCTTCTTTAATCTGCTGGTATCCATTTATTACATGAAATAAAAACAAACTTACAAAGTAGGAAAAAAAACCTGTTATCCCTTCTTCTTGAATGTTTGCCATGTGTGTGAGCACATAGACGCTTTGAATCATCTGTCAGCTTTTTTCCATTAGTAAATGATGCCAAATCTTCATTAGGCTGTGTCACAATCACAGCTGGATATGTCTAAGATTCAGTTACTCTTCAACTGGACAATTTTTGAAAATTTTTCTTTTTCTTATTCTAATTGTTCTTTGGAAGTATGGTACTGCCTTTTTAAGTGGTTTTTAAATCCATATTTTTTAATCAAAGCTTTCACGTATGCTAAGATTCCTTCTTAATTCACTATGTCTTTCAGTTATAAAGTTGAAGTGTATCTGATTTCTCATTGTGTGTTTGCTTACATTTCCTCTTTCTAGATCATTGTTGATCATGATTCTTTTAATTTCTTACTTCCCTAATTTGGAATGGATGTGTGCTATTGAAGAATTGTTCTTTTTAATCTAATATTTCATTAAGCAAAAATCTATAGTGGGCATAGTTGCAATAAGATTAGACTGGAAAGTGAATTTTCTTCTTTCTATCCTTCCATCTCCATATCTCCATTTTTATCTTCCATAAGAGATCCTAAAGCAGAGCTATATAAAAAGAACATGGGTACTGCCAAGGACACCTTTAGATATTCCTTCAGCTTCTTTCCTAAATCTGGTTACTCTTCTTCAGTCATATTTGGAGTATTATTTTTTATCCTTCTACAGCTTTTTTGAGTGTTTTATTTAGATCAAAATTTAACTATGATGATGAATAATTTATGGATTTTTTTTTATAACTAATCGTGTCGATAACACAACTATTTTAAAGGCAAGATAGAGCAAATAGCCATATTCTTCAACAAGCCAGCTTAGCTGAAGGTTATGTGAGTTGGAACCCTTCTAATTCAATATTTAATTCAGTGCAAAGTGTTTTAGCATACAATAAGGCTAATGTTATCAATATTATATCATCATGTTTGGTCATTTTATACATCTTACATATAATTTGTTTGCCTGAAAGTGTATCCTTTTTTTCATAGCTGTATTACTTGATCTAATGAAAGCTACTACCTTTCCCCTGTGAATTATCTCACATATCCTTAGACCTTTAAGACAACACCAGTGGTACCCCTCCTTGTATATTCTCAGTAGCTCCAACAAAAATTAGAAATTAGAGTGAGCTCCATTGACAGAGCTTTTTTGGCATACACATAATTCAAGCAATGAATTGCAATACATTGAACCTGGATTTGTCCATATACACACAAGTTTGCTAGAAGAGAAATAAGACTTTGTTCCACCGTTGTGTTCTTATCCAAATGTAGATGTCATTCTGTTTTTCCTATAGCTTGTTAATACACATTATTCAAACTATGCAAAGTAGTAAAATTAGATGAAAATCTGGTCTTTCTCAACAGTGTAAAACACTAGCTACTCAACTGTCTGAAGTATCAGTGCCTTTTAGTTATTTTCTCTGAGAAATCACTTTGACAGCAAAACTGTCTACTGAATTCAGCAGAATTATTTTCAATTTACACAATGGGAGGGAAGACCAAGGCCTTTACTTGCAGATTTCCCATCCAGCAGTCTATTAGGCTCTCATATTCACATGCATATGTAAAAGCGTAGATATTGATATGAGCATGCAAAGAGTCCATTTTACTTTTTCCAGGTTCTGCTTATACAGATGTTAATTTGCATATTTGGAAAAGGTAGCTTTGATCCTGGAGAAGTGGGGAGAAAAATCATAAAACACATCTCATTTTGTAACTCATAAAGCCTTTACATGTTTTTATTCTACAGCTGAAATAAGGGGGGGGGGGGGGGGA